>NC_089596.1:84687452-85026834 GCF_019320115.1 Miscanthus floridulus | reverse complement strand
GGAATTTGCGGATTAGTGGAGGAAGGTCAGCAGACTGGTTGATGCTTCACAGAGAAAGGGTTTCAACAGCACTGTCATTTTAGGAGCTTGGACCTTATGGAGACAAAGAAACTTGTGTGTCTTTGAGGGTGCTCTTCCTTCAGTCCAAAATGCAAGGCGCCTGTTCTTGGAGGACCTGAAACTTTGGGAATTTCTTGGTCTAGGTCGGGTTAAGGAGTCGTTTGAACTTTAAAGAACCCCTTTTTTTGTCGTGTTTTCCTTACTAGTGTTTGTACACTTCTCTAAAACTAAGCTGTAACCCACTCTTCTCCTGAGTGTTTTATTTTCTTTATTTCACTATTAATACAAGGATACGCAGTTTTCCTGTGTGTTTGAGAGAGAAAAAAATCCTCGCGGGAGTGGTAACTGGTTTTCTTTAGTGGTATTGGAGAACAAATCCTGACTGGGAAAATTTGAATGCAAATCGAGACTGAATTCAAATTGATGGACAGTAATGCCACGAGGAACCAATTCTTGACATGGGGTGCCACAATAATTTTTGGAGACTGTATGAAACCAAGGCTACAACAGCAGAGCTGATTTTCCCACAATTTAAAACTCGACCGGTGAGGGAAGAACCGCTCTCACGGCAATGTCATAGGAAGGGACCGTATGACCCTGCTTGAGAAAACCCCCAAACCCTTGCACATACCCCGAAGGGCCAAGTGAACCGGGACAGATCATCAGGCCGGACGCAACCAGAAGGCGCACCGTAGCCGACGCAGTCACCAGGCTCGCGTGCACAGCGAGGGGATTTTTTTGGGTCGAGACCAGAAATTCGCTTCCCGTGGGAATCGAACTCCGGCCGGCAGCCTAACAAATAAAGCTACTGTATAAAGTAAACCGCAGGAGGAGAACAGCACCGCACCTGCCGTCCATGAACTGGTCGAGCTGCTGCTGTAGGTCGCAGGGGAACGCCTCGAGCGCGAGCGCCAGGCCCCTCCCAGCGTCGGCGCAGCGGCCCGCGAGGCCCCTGACGATCTCGAGCTCGACCACGCGGTCGTCGGGGTCGGGCTGGAGCTCGGCCTCGCCGAGGTACACCACCCTCGCGGCCGCCAGCTTCTCCCACACCCGCCCCCGCGCGTCCCCTGCCAACGCCTCCGGCTCCCCGAGGACCGTCGCGTCGTACACCCTCGACATGGCCGACTCGTCGGGCTCAGGCTTCGTCTCCGCCTCCGCCTCCGCGGCGGGCTGCGGGGAGAGGGGCTCTTCGGTGGGCGATGGATGTGGAGCCGGGGTTTCGGCGTCATCGGCCTCAGTGGCGGCGGAGGGGAGCGGGCGGAGGACGGCGGATGCGGCGGCGAGCGTGGGAACGAAGAGGAGGAAGCCGCGGCGGGAGGTGGCGGAGGCGGACACGCTGCGGCGGGTTGAGGCGGCGGCGGTGGTGGCCGTGAGATGTTTGGCACCGAGGCGGGAGCCGGCAGATGAGGGGCGCGGTTTGAAGGGGGCGGCTGGACTCGGAGATGGGGCGTGCGACAGCATTGCTGGCGGTCTGCTTGGAGCTATGCTGATCGCGAGAGCAAAGAACTCCAAATCGCTGGGCGTGGATGTCGTGGTCTCTTGGATAAACTGCGAATCGATTCACAGGGAGGAACGACACTAGAGAGAGAAGCAAATTCGTAAGGTTTCATGTGAAACGTCCGAGCGATCTCATCATTTTCAACGCCAATTCTTGACAGGTGGTAGTACTCCATGCAGATTGCCAAGGATGTGTGGATAAGAAAAGACGACAGCCACAAGCTCTGCTGGACTGCCCTGTCAGCATCCACCAACCAGCAAAATGTGAAAAACTGAAACAGTGAAACCTGAAAAGCTGCTTCATTCTCCATTTGCATTATGCCAACCAAGATACACGTGCATTAGTGCACAGGAAATTAGGAACACAACAGGATAAGTACTGCATGTGACGTGATAATAGGTCATGGACATTAACTGTTAGTTATCACAGAGAAAAATCTTAAGTATGGTTCTCACACATAACTCATGTGGCATTACAACCAACCCAGGCCCCGTTCGCGTGTCCTTAAACCCGATCCGCTTCTATTTTTTTATCCGGAATAGTGTTTTCCTCTCACAAATTCCTCCAAATTCTTCCAAGCGAACGGCGGGGCCCCAATGTGGCAAAACTGGGGAAGAATAAGAATGGTTGTGTCGCTGGATGTTGGAGCAAATTAAATTGATCAAAATCAACTACTCTACACTCCCTATACGTATATCAGTTGCTCCTGTTTGCATATACTTCTGTTTCCTCTGTTACCTTTGTCCACATATTAGCAAAATGATCTGAATAAGTCACCTGCATAAACAATTGAAGAGGAAAACATTATGTACCACGATTCTTTCCCTTTTGTCAGCAAATGTATAATGTAAATATTCAAAGTGGCTTTCTTTGCTGGACACGTAACACTCTTACCTGAGTTACCACAAAACCTTTCAGCATCTCGATGAAATCCTGGCGTCTTTCCTTGTCAAATCTTTTTATTTCAATCTTGTTGTTTTCCTGCATTGTTAAAGGCAATAAGGTTTCAAATTTCAGTAACAGCCATAGTGGCACCTACCATCCCTAGAGCATTATAACTTTCTACACAAACACTGAACTCTTCACAAATATGACTTGATGATATATCAGAGTTTGCTGTAACTATATGACTTGATGAAACATCCTACTGTTCTCAGAATCAGTCAAATAACCTCATAACATATACTCAAGCTAAAAGAGGGGGGGGGAGAGCTCAATACCACTCCATTTGGATACAGCATCCCTAGGCACCCTTCTAGTTTCTAGGCTTTCGTAAAATAGAACTGCAAAATTAAAAATAAAACTGGAAGGCCTATAGCATTGTTCCGTTGTCGTTGATACCCATACCCATTACCCAAATCCACACCTGGTAGTATGGGCCAGGGATGGGGAAAAAATTCTTTGCCCATTGAGATAAGGGGCAGACCCATAAGAATAAGGTTGTGGGGAGGGATCCCCATCTCTGGTCATTGTCCTGTCTCCTTGGACACTCGACGTTCTGGGCCAGCCCTCACCCATCTCCACTGCCTCTTCCAAGATTGCCAGTCTCCATAACCTCACCCTTCATGTGTGCACTGATGCTGGCACACAAGGCCCCACGCCCCCACCACAGCACACAGACCTCACACAAGGAAGCCTCTCCATGTGCGATTCTCATGGAACCCAGGTTCTAATCTTCTAGGGAATCAGATGATGAGAATTAACCAATGAGGTGTGTGAGAACAAACAACTGGTGACAGCAAGGAGCACTAGAGCAAGAAACAATTGACGAGTTCATGGATACCCAGCAGCCACGTCTCCTACATTACTTCTTGCCTTGGATTTGGTATTGATCTGTCAGACTGAGATTCAAGGTTTCTTCGGGGTTTCTTTTCCCCTAAGGGGATGTCTGTCTGTTCCTATCTGGGTTTTTTTTTTC
Organism: Miscanthus floridulus; assembly: GCF_019320115.1. Lineage (NCBI taxonomy): Eukaryota > Viridiplantae > Streptophyta > Magnoliopsida > Poales > Poaceae > Miscanthus > Miscanthus floridulus. The sequence continues at coordinate 85,023,358 of NC_089596.1, read as the reverse complement.
AAATAGAATTGTGCCTCATGGTGTCTGTTATTCTAATCCCTATTGATCTGTGCATATAAATTTAATCATAAGAACAACATTTAATCATGTCATACTGATTTTGCTAGATGTGCTAATTTGATGTCAAGAGTAAAGCATGGCTCAACTTGCAACACTAAAAATTAAGAGGTGCACGTTTCTTTTTCGGCACCGAAAACCATGAGGTGTATGTTTAGGTAATTTTCCCAGGTAAGTTCATGCTCCTTAAGTTTTTTCGATGGAAAATATTATTATTCACATTTTTTCAGGCAACTTACCTTAATGCTTTCATATTCTCTAACTGCATCACTTTTGGCTGCTTCCGCTGATCTTATTGTTTCTTTCAACCCCTCTACTTTCTGATATGTTGACCACTCATGCCCCATATCTCTTGCTGATGAAGATTCAAGTCTCCCTGCCCTGGTGTGCAAGGAAAACAAATCTGCTGACAGACTTTGTACGTAATGTAAAGCATTAGAGCGATCTGTAAATGCATGATGAACTGATATCATCATCTCCAAGTATTCATCGATACTACCCTGCAAAGCCATAAACAATGTTAGTGAGTCAGATAATTCCAGTAAAAGATACATTTTCCCAGTATTGAGTCCACAATCATACCAGGTGTTTCACAATTTCAGAGTTTAATTTTATCTGTGACCGGCTCATCTTCAAAACAGAATTTGCAAAATTATGGATTTCACCAGACCGTCTTCTTAGGGAATTACATGTTGCCTGCTCTCTTTCAAATTTTGCCAGCTTAATCAATGTCATTCCCAAGTGACCTGTGGTTTCTCTAAGATCATCTTGGGTTTTAACAAGCGCTTCCGCCTGCGTATATATAAAATACAAAGTTAAAGGATTGGCCATAGCAATTTTGTATTATGTCTGCAAAAGGGGAAGCATCTTGAGGACCTGAGGGCCAATACATGCAACTGAGCTATTTCACAAGATCTGTGAGTTGACCAATACCTGCTGCGATGTTGTGGTGAGCTGCTGCTGTAAGTCCTCAAACCTAGCCTTGTGCGCCAGGAACTCCGTGTCTGTCTCCTTTTCCACGGGTGGAGGCTTTGTTGCAACCAGACCATTCACCACCGTCTGCTTGAGACCCTTAAACATCCCAAACAAGTTCCTCCCAGCTTTCGTCGGCACCAGTGGAGCAGCAGCATTCACAGTGGTAGTCCAGTACCGTGGGGCCTCACCCTGAAAGGCGGGGATGGCACCAGGCTCCGTGAGGAACTTGCGGAGATCAGGGCTCTGGCCGACGATGGGGTGCGCGGCAAGGCGGCAGAGGTAGCGCTGGAGCGCAGCGCACCGCTGGCTCACGAAGTCGTGGCGCTGTATGACCTGCCCCTCGAGGACGCTCTTGTCAGGCCGGGCCGGGACGAAGAGGCCGCGGTGGGCTGCGGCAAGGCGGTCCGCTAGGGCCACCACGTCGCGGAAGCGCCGCCGCACGCGGACCTCCCCGCCGCCGCCAGCAAGACGGGTGGTGATGAGGTAAGAGAAGTAGCTGCCGGACCCCGGGATCACACCGGCGGCACCAGCGCCGCTGGGCTCCGCGTGCTTCTTGGGATCGGATACGGTGATTTTGGCGAACACCGGGGACGCCGCATCGCCGCGGGCTGCGCGCGGCGGGCGGGCGACGCTGGGCGACGGGGCGGTGGAGAAGTCGTCCTCGTCGAGGAAGTCGTCGATGACGAAGGGATCGTCACTCGCGGCGGTGGTCGGGGAGGTAGGTGGCCGGAGGAGGGGGTCGGTGGAGGCGGACGCGGTAGCGGCGGCGGACGACGAGGATGAGTCGAGGGCGAGGGTTTCGAGGTCGTCAGCGGCGGTGGAGGGAACCGACGGCGAGGGCTCCGCTGCCATCATCGCTGGTTGAGAGGGGTGGGTAGGGTTTGGGCCTGGCCGCTTGCGATTGAGTGGGATCTGACTAGGGGAGGCCGCGAACAATCGATCGGTCGACTCATAGTCGTTTGGCTGGATTTGCTCGTGAAGCACCGCTGGCTGATTTGTACGAGAGAAAAATACTATTTTGATTAGAAATTTACGATCGTCTACGACAAGCCACAGCCAAATGAACAGACTGTCAATGGACGAAAGGAAGGAGGAAGCGGCGAGGTGGATGGTGTCGCATGTCCCGCCTCCAGCCTCGTCGCCGGTTAAAGAGGGGACACCGTTTTAAGAGGTGAGGCCTCCAGCCTCGAGTTAAATAGTACTACCTCGTCGTAGGTTAAAATTTTTAAAAATAGTATAAATAGATATATTATAAAATACATCTGATAATGAATTTATTGATACTTAATTAATTAATATAATACTAACAAACGTGCCTATGCGTTACAATAGAACGTACACTTTGTTGCACAATCACTTGATGACTTGTGACTCAGATATTTATATAAGGATCATGTTCCAATATATATTACCGTCGTTGGACGTACAAACCTAAGCGATCTAACTTGTATGAGTATGTGTCACGAATCTAGGTCCGAGACCACACAATGAGAGGCACAAAGGTGTCGTGGGAAGTGAAAAAACACACATAGAAGAATCGTTGCGCTCTTTAAGATTATACTGGCGTATATGCCCGTGCGTTGCAACCGAAGAAAAAACTATCAAACGTTAATGCGAAATGATAACAAGAATGTTATATATATCTATATATTTATTTATGTTTTTCCTTTATATAAATAAAATTTTAAAAGTATAACTAATTTTATGATGACTGTGACATCCATAATATAAATTAATATTGGCAACAATATGACATTGTCCTTTGAAGTTTGTATCGAATTAGAACACAGTATGGATATACTACCTCCGTCCTAGAAAGAATGCAACTATGGGTTGCGTGCCACAAAAAGTAGTTCACCTTTGACCAAATTTTTAGTGAATAATATTCATAATTATGTCTTTAAATTAATTTATTATGAAAATATATTTTATAATTAATCTAATGGTATTTATTTAGTATCATAAATATGAATACTTTTTTATCTATAATTGATCAAACTTAAGATACTAAAATATTACACTATGCTAGAATTGCATTCTTTTGGAGACGGAGGTAGTATATTTTTCTTTCATTGTATGACACATAACTCGTAAACTTTAATTTTCGTGTCCTTGTGTTGGTCAGTTAGACATCGAGTTTTCGTGGCTATTTTTGTGAATTCTAATATTTGATTAAAATTGATAAGGAATTAGTTGTCGTAATGCCAAAAATTGGTCTGTCCATTTCCACGTGACAGTCATCAAGGATTGCACTATATACGCGTACAGCATGGATAGATTGGAACGGAATGCTGAACATTCCGGTGCATGATTCGACTAGTTGGACCATTGACTGGTCCATCTTCTAATAATCATAAGTTTTATTTTTTATCAAAATTACATCAACAACTTTAAGAATATCTATTTTTTATTGAAGAAGAATCAAGAGTTAACGACCCATAATACTATATTTAGAATTTATATTTATAAGAACAAACCGGAGGCATAAAATAAAAACGAAAAAAAGTCACAGAACCCAAACGTGGGAAAGCCAGAAAGGGCAAACGGTAAAAACAAAAAACAAAAAAGCCACGGACTTACCGACGTAACGTTTGGCACAGGAAAAACGGGCGGAGGGAACTTTCCGAGTGGGTGACTGAGCTGGGCAAAAAAAATTTGAACAAATTTGGACTCTTTAATAATGGGCTAACCCTGCTACGGAGAAGACTAGACTCTATTGCCCCGTTCGTTTGGGTTTGTTTGACAAGCTATGACTGGAAGTACTGTTGGCTGATTTGGTACGAGAGAAAAATATTGTTCGTTGGCTGAAAAAGTACGGTTTATAAAAAAAATCCCAAACGAATAAGGCGCATGTCATCGCCAGATATGAGCTGTGAGTTATTCTACCTCATACGAACAGTCATGAATTTTGTTTACATACGAGATACGTAGAGCGTAAATCAATATTGTATTAGAATTAGATTCCTTATTCATCGTCATTAGATGTGAGTCCTAAATCGTCTGAGTATGGATTATGAGTTCATACGAGATACAAAAAAAAAAACTTTCCAACGTCAAGTAGCTAGGGGAAGTGGACGAAAAAATAGGTGGATATCAACATCAGCGATCTCACTTCGGGCGACGACACAAAAAAAAAATGTGTTGACTATAGAAAAACATCACAAGACAGTGCTGCTGCAAACCTGTGCCAATTTGCATCTTGCGTTAAATATTAGACAAATCATATCAATGTGTCGCAGATTAATTACTTGCACCGGGTAGTAGGATTTTCAGCAGCAAACTTAACAAAATATTGTTAGCAAGATACTACCACGCAGCCAGTCCCATCTAAGCAAAGCAGTCAAGACACATATCCTGCATAGTCAACACGAAAAATACAGACCACCTTGATATATCTGGAGGCCGACAGTGAGACAATCCGCCATGCAAATTCAGTAGAAACTCCAATCTCACCAAAGCAATGGTTCTTGGCACCAAAGTGTTAGTTGATAAACTCTGGGATGTATTTTTTTCAGAAACAAGAAATCTGTTACTTGGAGATAAGTTTAGATCAACTAGAACTGTTCGTCAATTGCTATGGGCAAAAGATAAACTGGTCATAAAAAAACTGAGTAATGCACTACTGATCCATCTCTTAAGCCCTAAAAAAAATAAAGGACACTACCAAGTAAAGTTAGCAAGTTCATACTCCAATGAGAATAAACAAAAGATAATATACAGCTCATAATTTCATAAACCATCTGTCAAAAGTTTCCTGGATATCTCCGGTGAGAGTAAACATAAGACGACAACAACAGTGTAAGGCTATAACCAAATTTCAGAAACAATTTGCAGGACATCAGCTGGAAACCAGCAACTGGTCCAATCCCAGTAACAGTTTATTATCTTCCTCGCCTTGATCTTAAAATTTCAATACATCAAAATCTGATATAGTGGTCTGAAACAATAAAAGACCACCTCAAAATGATTGCCACACCAGTGTTTATTTGTCTGATAGCGGGATTCTACATTAAAAAAAAACCCTGACTATCACAAAAATATTATGGAACTGATTGTCCATTCTTGCTTAAAATCTTATTTCAGACAACATCAGCAGTTAACAAGACAAAGTTCAAGCAATAGTAGATGATCAAACAATTTATCATACTCCAGCATGATTTTAAAGCGAAGACATACAGCATCCAGCAACATATATCATACCACATGCCACTCCTCAGCACTCATGGTCAGAAATTGTCATAAGTTTGCACAAGCATATATCAAGTAGCACAAAGAAATACTAATGGAACAACTGAACGAGTGAAGCATATTAACGTTTTATCACTTTGTGCGAATGAAGATACAATACATATTGAAAATCTGACACCACAAACTCAGTACTCGAATACTTGGCACTAAACTCAACCATAGGGTAAAATCTCGATAAATTTGCTGATCTTCGCAGAAGCCAGCACTAAGCGAGTAGATCCGTAGGTACACACGAAGAGGAACAGGGGAAGCAATAAGCTACTGCTACAAGACTAGATCCACACAATTTCTAGCTTAATACGAACTTGTCGAGCCCAAGACCCCTACCAGATCTTGCCGTCCGCCGCCTCAAACCCCAGATCCGGGTCCGCCAAGGAATGATAGCAGCCCTTGGGCCGCGCTGTTGCCGGGGGCCGCGTTGGGCTCGTCGAGGAAGAGGTCCTCGGGCACCCGGAACGCGCCGTGCGCCGCGACGAGGGCCCCGCCGACGAGCAGACCGGAGATGATGAGCGACGCGACGGAGGTGAAGAAGAGCAGGACGAAGGACGCGCCGACGAGCCCCAGCAGCGTCTCGCGGTCGGAGAAGGTCCGGCCCAAGAGGACGACAGGCTGGTCGGAGGCGCGGAAGAGGTAGAGGAAGCACCAGGCGGCGAGGAGGCCCAGGAGGATGAGGAGCGAGAAGGGGTGCGCCAGGAGCGAGGCCCCCAGCGCGAAGGCGACCACGGCGGCGTAGTTGACGCGGAAGTAGGCGAGGTTGCGGCGCAGGCGGGAGGTGGCGTCGGAGAGGGAGTCCGGCTTCGAGAACGCCGAACGGTCGAGGAGCTCCCCCCACGGCCGGCGATCGGACAGCGAGCGCCGCGCCGAGTCGGAGAACCGGCTCAGGAAGAGCCGGAAGGCCGGCGTAGCGATCGGCGCATCGGGGCCTCCGGCGGCGGCCGGGGACGATCCGGGGACGGGGTTGGTCACCGGGAGGAGGGGCGGCGGCGTCGGTGCGGAGGCCATGGCGACCGGGATTCAGAAGGAAGCGCGTGCTCTGCTACGGGAGATGGGGAATTGGGGGAAACCTCGCTGCTGTTGCTGGTGGCTGGTGCTGTGTTGTTTTGCGGTTTTTGTCTTCAGGAAAAGATGTTGCCTGCCTGTTTCCGTGGTTGCCTGGTGCCTGTTTTTCAAAGATTTTTCGTCACATCGAATCTGTAGATATAAATAAAAAATAAAATTAATTACACAGTTTAGACAAAATTTACGAGACGAATCTTTTAAGCCTAATTAGACACTAATTACCAAATAACAACGAAAATGCTATAATACTATTTCACAAAAAAATTTCATGAACTAAACACGGCCCTAGTCGGGCTGTCACATTGGACTATACATGCTTGCTTGGTTCTGTGCCTGTGACAGTAGGCCTATGTATAACACGGGTGCACATGTTAGTCATAGAAACCGCAAAGCTATATTTTGGGCCCGTATCTTCTAAAATCTTCTAAAAGAGTATTTGGTTTTACCTTCTAAAATTGACTAAAGACAATAAATGCAGCGGTAAAGGACCGTGATACCCTCCCCAATTACCCCTGGCGCTACTCTCTTTCTCCCTCAGCTCTGCACGCCACTCTTTTCCCTCCAGTCTCCTCCCCACTTCTCAAATGCCACAGCCACGCCTCACACACGTTCCCCCGTCGCCGCCGCTTCTTCCGGCAACGTCATCCGCCGCCGCCGTCGCCGGATCCACACCCGCGCTACCCGGATCCGCCTCCCCCCTCACTCCCCCTGACCTCTTGCTTCTTCGCTCAAGCCTCCCCCTCACCGGCTCCATGAGGGATGGCGGCCGCCGCCGCCGACGTTGGTCCCGCCGCGGGGAGGGTCACCGGCACTGTAGGACGTGGCGCCTCGGCCCTCCCTACGCCCAAATGGCGGCTGCTACATGTGCCCGCCACCGCCGCCTCGGCCTCCGGCCCCACCCACCAAGGCCTCGTCCTCCAGCCCCACGAGCGGAAGGACGGGGTGGTGGGGCGCGCGAATCCGACGAGCGCGAGGGAGCGGGGGCGGCGGGCGCCGGCGTGGAGGAGGGAGGGAGCGGGGCGGGGCGATCGAGATGTGGGGGAGCGTGCGGTTGGGAAGGGTACCCTAGGTCTAGGATAAACTTTAGGAGCTTTTAGGAGAGGGTGGAGCTCCTAAAGTTTTTAGGAGCTTTTAGGAGGGATGTTTGGTTCTTTAGGCAAATTTTATTTAGATTTTAGCTCCTAAAGTTTTTAGGAAGAGCAACCAAACAGTGCCTTTATTATGTGTTTGGTCGGCTGCTCTAGTGTAAAACTATTGAGGTGGGTGCATGTTAGTCGAACATCTTGTAATTTGTTCAATTTAATGCGGCAACTATCTAGATTTGTGTATATTGGTCCAACATTTTGTAGCCTATTTAATTAGATGCAAGAACTTGGCTTATTGGTGCATATACAGTCCAAACACATGTGTTCAATATCATTGGGAGCTACTGCATCATAGTGTGCTCAAGCTCATCCAACACTTAGCTGGAATCGCTGGGATAGTGACTCATTTGCAAGCAAGCTTGATCTCACATTGGATTTAATTTAGGCTTGGTCCATTTTCAACGAAATCAAATAAATCTTAGCCCATGTGAATGTTATAGTACAATATATTTTAGTCTCATATGCGATTTTGACTAAAGGTTGACTCAACTCAAATATGTGAACTATGTGTGTTCCTATTAAAAAGTTGAAGGGCACGCCACAACGCACGTGTACTGCTGCCGAGTTGAGCCGTGAAGGTGCACGAACTGAGCCACGCCACGACATTTGTTCGGGTGTGCCAGACGATCAAGTTTTTAGGGAGCCACGGTTGAAAGTGCATCTAGGCCCTAGTGGGTTTTAGCACATTGATGTTAGTACAATTAAGGGTAAAGATATTTGTGAGATGTGCAGATATTATAAGCATAAGTTGGTGCACGACAACACAAGGAGACCCCCCCTAAATTCAAATTGTTACGGCCTATTGGCGATTGAAGGCTTACTTTAAATTTCTATTTTGAATTTGAGTATAGAAAAGTCATACTATTAAGAGGGACACAAACTAGTAAGCTTAAGGGAAACCAAGTGCTCACTACCTATCCTTTTGAACAAACAAACCTCCAAAAACCAGTATTATAGTATAGAAAGGAAAAACCCAGTATACCGAATTTCGAATAAAACCGAAGAACCAAACAGATCGGTTTGGTTAACCGAATGCGTACCCATAAATAGATGTTGCAGCTCTACCTCCACGATGGACAACCCACATCAACTTTAACGAGCCATGAATGACCATGGGTAGGGGTGAAAACAGATGAAAACAATATTATAGTATAGAAAGAAAAAAGAGCGGTTTGGTATTTTTCATATTTATGAAATCAATGGCAGATTTTATGTTTGGCCAGATTCACATGGTATCATAATATAGTAAACGATTCAAGTGCGTGCTATGGTATAGCTTCCAACAATAGTAGAGTGTAGAAAGACACGTCGTTACAATGCTTGGACCGTATATGCACCAATGAGCCAAGTTCTTGCACCAAATTAAATAGATTACAAGATGTTGGACCAACATGCACCCACCTACCTTCCGTCTCGAACTCTCTCGTCGTAGCTACAATTGAGAGAGGCGAACCCGTGCGTTTTGGTCTCCGCCGAGGAGCCGACAGTCTTCCTCGCCTCCGATGGCCTTCGGGCCTTTGCAAGGTGGTGAAGACCGCAGGACTCTCGTCGATCGGAGGGTTCAGTACTAGTAGATCTAGGTTAGGGTTTTCGGCGGCGCCGTTGTCTAGGAATAAGGTCCTCTCGTACTCTCCTCTGTCTCGGTGGCGCTCTTCTCCGGTGCCGGCGATGAGTGTGTGGAGGTGGAGTCTGGCTTCGCCAGCTCGGGTACAGGAGTCCACGCGTTGTGCGGTTTTGTTGCCTCGTGGAGGTGGTGGTGCCAGCGGCGCGCATCGTCAAGGGTACACCGATAGCCGTGGGCGTTTTGGCTAGCTGGAGAGTGGATCGAGCTCGAGCTTCCCACGGAGCGAGTCGACGGTGGGCATCAGTCCATGGTCGGAGGAGTTCAGGGTGTGTCCTCGGCCGATGCTCCTTCATCGACGTTTTCATCCTAGCCTCGACGTCGGGTGTCTACTGTGGCTCGCTTCAAAGCATTTATGCGATGGGGCTCCTCCAGATCTGGGGTGATCATGGCGTCTTCTTCGACGACGGCGACATGTGGATCGATGGCGGCGGTCGATGGAGACTTCTGGCTATTTTGGGAATCATAGGGTCCAGGGGCCTCAATGTAATTTGTACTTTTGTTATGGGCCTTTGTGTAAGTTGGTTGGGACAGCTGTTCATGTATCCTCCTCGTACGTATCTGTATTCGTATGCGTCTTTGTATGTTTTCCTTATCCAGTAATACAGGTATGTTTAATAAAAAAATGCACCCACCTAGATAGATGTTGTATTAAATTAGACAAATTACAATATGTTGGACTAACATGCACTCATTTGGATAGTTGTTGTATGGTGAGTGCAATTTACTCTCTTTTTTAGAATCGTTTGATCCGCTGCTAGTGGTGTGGACCTGGTCAGGTTGACACTCTTTGAGATGGGCTAATTGTAGTATGGGCCCAGTTGGCTCAGTTAATGTTTTGCGTTCGGAACGATGTTTGTTCCTTTTCCTTTGTATTTTAAATTAAATTAAATAAAACTTTATTATATGTCGTGACAAAATTTTACTGTGCTTATATTATGAGAGCCATTTATTAGTTTATGAGACTTAATGGTTTAAATTGGAAGTACTCTATTCGGTTAATTGTAAGCCGTGCTGGTTTTCTAAGTGCGTAACTTTTGCTATGTACCTAGATATACGTTATGGCTAGATACATAGTTACATATTTGGAACTATACTGGACAAGCCACAAATCGAAGCTTTTTCTCGTTCAATGTTCATTTTACGAAAAGAGAGAAAAATGACTCATGTAAACAGTGTAGATATAGTTGATGGTGTAAGAGGAGCCGGACGTGCAGGAAGCCATGTCAAATAGGCTCCTGAAAGGAATCTAGGATCCAATAGGCACTCAAGTTTTGTGGGTTAAGAAATGATTCTTAAAACAAGTTGGAGGGCATGTTTGTATTTACGTGTCAATGAGAGCAGGGGTAGTGGATCATACCATCAAATCGTTTCACACAAGCGAGGTCGCTCCTTGGTCGTTTATGGCCTCTGGGTGGTCATCCTCTTCAGCGTCAAAATCAAGGCCCGAGGTGTTTGTGTCGGTGTTTCGGACCGGGGGATCCTCAACCAACTAGTGAATTTGAACTGCGTGCCCCTAATCCCGGATGGTGATGCAAAGAGACACAAGATTTATACTGGTTCAGGCAATCGGTGCCCTACATCCAGTCTGAGAGATCGATCTTGTATTCCTTGCACCGAAGTGCTTGTAGTAGGGGGTTACAAGTAGGTGAGAGAGGGAGCTAGTCCCAAGTCTCGGCGAGGTGTCGTGTGGGCTGCTTGAGACGTTGCTCTCAGGCGGCTGGGATGTGTATGCGTGTGTGTTACAAGGTGTTCTCCCCTCTCCTAAGTGGCCCAAGTCCTCTCCTTTTATAGTTGAAGGGAGGACATGGACAGTACATGTGCTGACTATATGGCGTTGTGCCAACAGGGGCGGTGTGTCTGAGCCCTGTGGCCTGTTCCTGTGGCGGCATGGTCATCGGAGTGGTCCATCCTTGGAGCACTGGGGCGGCGTGCTGGTCCCATCCGATCTTGTGCGTCGTGGGAGCCCCGGGACTGCCTCGGAGTGGGTGCAGCGGTGAACGTGCGTGCCGCTGTAGACTGACTATGCACGAGGCCGAGGCTTGGTCGGTGCCGAGGCTACACCGCAGTGAGGGGTCTCGGCGGGCACGAACCCTGAGATAGCCGAGACCTTGGTGTACAGTACTGAGGCCCCGAGAGGGCGGCTGATTTGGCGCGCTGGCTTAGAGGCGGTGATGACCCAGGCCAAGTTGTCCGCGTGATGTTGTTTTCGAGGCGGGGATCGCGGGACACAGTGCAGTGTGGGCGCTGATCGTGGGCACAGCGTCAGAACACAGTGGCCGGTAATCCCCGCCGTGCCCTGTCCCAGCCAGTATGGTGTTGATGCGACCTCAGGTCCCGTCGGCCATTCTATGGTGTCGAGCCATCGTCCGACTGAGATTGCGGGAGTGGTTGAAGTATTAATGGGACATGACTTGATGTCAGGAGGGTCGGTCGAGGCGGGGGCGACGGACTATGGATAAACTGGCCTCGCGCGATACGGAGAATGAGGCCTCGCGCGAGATGGAGAGTGGAGCCTCACGCGAGATGGAGAATGCACCCCCTGCCGAGGCCTTCCGTGAAGAGCCTCGCGCGAGGCGAAGATTGTGTTCCCTGCCGAGGCCTTCTGTGGAGAGCCTCGCATGAGGCGGAGATTGCATCAGGACGCCGAGACCTTCTACACGAGGCTCGAGGCGAGGCGGAGAGCCTGACGGGCTCGGACGTGGCAGGTGAGGGGCCCACAGCTTACCTTCTAGCTTTGTTTTTTGATGGGACTTAAGTGACCCCTTTGATGTTCACTCGGGGTACCCCGTTCTAAGGTACCCGACAGTAGCCCCCGAGCCTCTGGGGGAGTGCGTGCACTCTCCCTGAGGGTTTGCCGAGGCTTGGTTTATTCCCGCTCCCGTAGGAATTGGGTTTTGTTTCTTGAGGTTCCGGTGGGCGCGCACGAGCGTACCCGCCGGGTGTAACCCCCGAGGCCCTGGAGGAGTGGAGTTACTCCTCTAGGGGCTTTTCTTGTTTTCGCATTTGAGCGAGGAGTTTTATCGCATTTGCTGAGCCCATAAGCGCAAGTTCGGGTTGCGGGGGTCTCGACGAGGCTACGGGAAAAGCCCTCTAGCCTCCGCACGGAGCGAGAGGTCCGTCAGGGATCCCCCTAACTTTGGGTACGACCCTCATGCTTCCTTTTCGCTCAGAAGGAGGGGTGGAATGTGCCAGGCTACCCTCGATGGGCACGAGCGTGGGCACTTTCGGTGAGCTGTTATCGGGTAGTTCGAGTGGAGGCCCGGACCCCGTTCGCTAAGGGTCGGCTAGCGGTCCGGAGACACACTCCAAGAGTACCAAAGGGTTTCTCTAGTGGGTGCCGAGGCCATTCGCTGGGCCTCGGTGGCTCGGTGCCTCCCTACGGTGGGATCCCATTCAGAGACTTCCCTGCCGGTCTCGGACATGACTTAGGACGCCCCGAGCAATTGTTCGCTCGGACCTCAGCCATTTGTAGGCTCGCCCCAAGGTCGTCCCTGACTCTGTTACCCTGGGGCAGCTGTCGAAATCTCTAGAGGCCCAGCCTTCGAACCCCTAGACTGTAACGGGCTCGGTGCCCTTTATCGTGTTTGTAACGAAACTTCCAGCGTGGACTTAGACCATTTGTCTTTGTCTTGGGTGCAGGAGGAGCCCCCGAGCCTCCGCTAGGAGCAGAAGGGCGGTCAGGGGTCCCCTAGCTTTTTCATCCGACCCTCACATATCCTTTTCGTTTGGACAGAGGATTTACTTGCCGAGCCTATTCTGGTGCAAGCCGGAGCCACTGGTCTCGGCAAGGTTGCAGGAAGAGCCCCTAGCCTCTGCGCAGAGCGAGAGGGCCATCGGGAGTTCCCCTGGCTTTTTATACGCCCCTCACGCGTGAGGGTTTGTTTGCCGAGGCCCCTTTGGGTGTAAGCCTGGATCATGGGGTCTTGGCGTATCTGTAGGAAGAGCCCCCTAGCCTCTACACAGGGCGAGAGGGCCGTTAGGAGCTCCCCTGTCTTTTTGTATGACCCTCACGCTTCCTTTTCGCTCGGAAGGAGGGTTTGTTTTGCCGAGCCCCTTCGAGTGCGAACCGGGGTCGCTGGGTCTCGGCAAGGTTGCAGGAAGAGCCCCTTAGCCCCTACATAGAACGAGAAGGCCGTCGGGGGTTCCCCTGACTTTTTGTACAACCCTCATGCTTCCTTTTCGCTCGAAAGGAGGGGTGGAATGTGCCTCGCTACCCTCGGTGGGCACGAGCGGTGGCACTTCCGGTGAGCTGTTATCGGGTAGTCCAAGTGGAGGCCTGAACCCCGTTCGCTAGGAGACGGCTAGCGGTCCAGAGACACACTCCAAGAGTACCAGAGGATTTCTCTAGTGGGTGCCGAGGCCGTTCGCTGGGCCTCGATGGCTCAGTGCCTCCCTACGGTGGGATCCCATTCAGAGACCTTCCTGCCGATCTCGAACACGACTTTGGGCGTCCCAAGCATTTCGCTTGCTTGGGTCTCGGCCCTGTATAGGCTCGCCCGCGGTCGTCCCTGACTCTGTTATCCTGGGGCGGCTGTCGAAACCCCTTGGGGCCCAGCCTTCAAACCCCTGGACCGTAATAGGCTCAGAGTCTGGTTCCTTCATATGAAAGGAATAGGCCGGGGGGAATATCTTCCCCGTTGGCTCAGCAACGGGTGGCGTGCCTTTTGAGGCGGTTTTCTGGGGAGGCGAAACAACGCCTGCTGCCGTAGTGGCCGGGCGTGACGTGGTGGATGGGACATAACTGTCCTCGTATTTAATGAGGAAGTCGTGGGAGCGTGGGCCGGTGAAATTGGCTCGTGGATAACTGTCTCGGATCGGGGGGGGAAACTTCCCCGATTTCGTCGCCTATTCATTTCGCCTCCTCCCTGCATAAATACCCGAAGAGTCTCGCCCCTCCTCGTCTTACCTTGCCTACATTAGCACTGCCTCCGTCGAGCCGTCGCTAGAGCAGCGGGTGCCGGGGAGAAGAGGGGAGAAGAGTGAGCCTAGGGAGAAAGCGAGAAAAAAGCGAGAGCATGGGAGAGAGAGAAAAACTCACCGTCGCACCCGATTCCTCCATCGCACTCATGGCTGGTGACATCGTCGTTGTCGAGGCGGACCCCTGGGATCCGTCGGATGTCACCGAGGAGATGCTTTAGTCGCTTGTCGATGGTGGACTCCTTCGCCCAGTGATAGACCCCACCAGGCCGGAGTGGATCGCTCCGTACGGCGAGCCAGAGCCGAGGCCTCACGATGGCTACGTCGTGAGCTTCGTCTCCTTTCACGAGCGTGGCCTCGGCGTTCCAATGGATCGGTTCATGTGGGTGCTCCCACACTACTGTGGCGTGGAGCTCCACAACTTCAATCCCAACTCTATTGCCCAGGCGGCTATCTTTGTTGCCGTCTACGAGGGGTATTTGGGGATTGCTCCCCATTGGGAGTTGTGGCTCCACCTATTCTGGGCGGGGCACACTACCAAGCCGATGGGCACGTTGGGTATGAGGAAGGCGACGAGGGCCGGCGGCTGCACTCTCCAAGTGCGCCAGGACTGCCTGCACCTCTACATCTCGGCCCAACTCGCGTCATCCAATCGCCGGTGGTACACGAGTTGGTTCTACCTTCGCAATGACGATGGAGGACTTCCCCCCTACACCGGGCGGATTGTGGGGAGTTGCCCGAAAAGATGGAAGTACGGCATCCCGAAGGATGACCAGCCCAAGCTGCAGTCGCTTCTGGAGGGGCTGGTGAGGCTATGGGGCCACGGTCTCACCGTGGCTGTGGTCGTGGCCGCCTTCCACCACCAGAGGGTGCTGCCACTGATGGCTCGGCGGCGGTGGCTGTTCGAGATGAAGCCGAGTGAGCCCATTGAGGGCACCCGGATGTCCTCCTCTGCCCTTTCCGATGAGGAAATTCTTTGTCGGGTGGGGGAGACGGTAGAGGCGAAGCTGAGGGGCGGCAACTTGACCCCTATCACGATGCGGCCATCGTGGGGGTTCCTCTCGCTGGTAAGTCGTGTGCCGCTGTAGCCTCCGAGCCTCCTCGATCTCCCCTTACCCCTTGTTTCCTTATGCGCGTCCATTGTTCCTGCAGGGGATGAGGGACGTGCGCTCTTCTCCGCCGCCCGTTCCCGAGGACACGAGGCGGCGGGCGATCAACTGGGCGCACGCCGACGCGCAGAAGAAGCGAAAAGACGCCAAGGCAGCGAAGCGCACGAAGCAAATCCTCGCGCGCGTAGAGCTGGATAAGCGCCACCGTCAACAACGGAAGGATGGTCTCCCGTTTGAGAAATCCCCGTCGACGTCGCTGTCGACGGAGGCCTCGGACAGGGATGATGGGGGCAAGGTGGGGCGAGGTCCCCTGGACCACCTTCCTGACGTAGTGGAGGTGGTGCCCGGGGCATTGGCAAGTAGCCCGACGCTCCTAGGAGGAGGAGGAGAAGCGGACCCGGGGTCGGCGGTTGCCCGCTCCGGGGCCGAGGCCGACACACCCGAGATGTGGGCGTTGGGCAAACGCGTCATCAGCCCAGTGGGCTTGGCAGCCGTGGTGGAACAAGTGGCGGTGGAGGCGACGCCCCCGCCCCCGTAGAGGACCGAAGGGGCGCCGGAGTCCATTGAGGACCGACCGGCACCGATGGATACGGAGGCGACACCTCTGCCGCCGCCTCCGCCATTGCGGACGAGGTTTGCCATGGCAAAGCGGTTGCCACCCCGTTCAAGGTAAGTGTATTTTTGGCAGGGTCATAGTGCCTTCCGTTCATCTTTTGGTCTCGCGCTGACCCTGTAGGTTATTTTTCCTTAGTCAAAAGCGGCCTGCGGACGAGCTTTCCTTGGCGCCCCTTAAGGCGCCCAAGGTGAGCCCCGGCTCCTCCACCCACTGGGTGGCGGAGGCACAAGCCGCCATCCAACACGGCGCAGCGTCGGCGAGGGTCGACCCGAAGGAGCCGGCCACCCAAGGAGGGGCTGCCGAGGCAACCCCTACGCAGACGAGGGAGGGAGTGCTTCCGCCCCGCGAGGGCGAGGCTCATGAGTCGGATGGGGCCAGCGTGCCCTTGGTTGTCGAGGCCCCCGGGGTCTCCGAGGCTGAGGTGATGGAGGCCAGGGCACCCAAGACCGCCGAGACCGCAGTGGCCGCGGTCGGTGTTTCTGCGTCCACCGAGGCCACGATAGCGGAGGCCGGAGCCCCCGAGACCGTTGAGGCCATAATCTTGGAGGCCGGAGCCCCCGAGATCACCGAGGCCATTGTGATGGTGGCGAGGCCGTCTGTCCAGGAGGCGGAGATGAAGGCGGTGGAGGCCTCGATGGCGCCCTTGGTCCAGGGGCCGCCGTTGTTGCGAGAGAGCGCCCGGTAGGTGGAGGTCTATCCGATCTCCTCCGACGATACTTCCCGGGCGCGGGAGGTGGTCGACGCCGAGGATGCCGGTGCCATGGAACAGCCGGTGCCGATCTTGGGCGAGGGAAGCTCGGCCCTCGTGCGGGCGCGACCCGAGCCTCACGGGTGGGATCACCCGTGGGTACTGTGGTGGAGCCGGGACGACCCTGAGGGGGAGCCTCTGTTCGCCCTCGAGGACGCAGCCGAGGGCGGGCGCTGGGGCACCTTTGAGCAATACCGCCAGCTGGCGGAGCGGTCGCTACGGACGGCCCTGTCCGTGGTGGCCGACGACCTGCCTAGAGTGGCCCAGGTTCGCGTTTTCCTTTCTCACGCGACGTTGTCCTTTTCTGGTTTTGTTGCAATCAATGATCCCTGTTCTGCTTCCCTAGGAGCTCGAGACCTGGTCCCTTGGGAAGTCGGTCTTTCTTCGGTGGGAGAGGGGCATCTGGGACCAGCTTCAGCGGTAGAAGGGCCCTTGCCGGCGCCAACGAGCTCCTGTCAGCGCAGAGCACGGAGGTAGAGGACCTCCACCTTCGTTGTGCCAACGCGAAGGTTGAGGCGGCCACGACCCAGACGCAGCTCGCCCCTCTGGCGGCACGGGTCAAGGAGTTGGAGGAGGAGCTCACCTGCACGGTCAGCGATCGAGATGCCTTCAGGGGCTGAGCCACTGAAGCTACGGCCTCGACCGTGGCTTTTGCGGGGCAGCTGGGGGCGGAACAGAGGGCGCACTAGCTGACGAAAGGTGCCTTGGATGAAGCCCTTGCTACAGCTGAGGCCTCGCGAACCGAGGCTGTGGTTTGGAGGGGGACGGTCGAGGGTGAGTTTTAGCCCCCTCATTTTGTTTTCTTTTTCTTATGTTCGCTCCCTAACTCCCTTGTGTGACGCAGAGCTAGGGAGTGAAGCTTCCAGGGTGGTCGAGGCTTCTTGGGTCAAGGCCCAGCGCTTGAGGGAGGGGGCCGAGGCTTCCCGGGCCGAGGCCCTACGCTGGAAGGAGAAAGCCGAGGCCTATCAGGTCGAGACCTGACGCTGGGAGCAGAAGGCCAAGGGTGAGCTCCGTGGGCTTCCGCCCCTAACTTAGGCTGTTTTTTCCCTCACTCGACCTCATTCCATTTTCCGTGGTGCAGAGTCAGAGGCGGAGATTACTCGGGCAGCCGAGGCTTCTAGCGCGGTGTAGACGGTGCTCGAGACCGAGATCGGGGAGCACGAGGCGCTGAAACGTGCCGCCCTTTCCACCTACGAGGCCTTAGAGATTGAAGGGGTTCAGTCAGGCAGCTCCCTAGGGAGCCGTTTGATCGCGCTGAGCAACCAGATGCACGAGCGGCTCCGAGGAGCGCTACACACGGGTGTCAAGCGCGCGCTGGCCGTCATCTCTTCTCACTATGTCGGCGTCGACCTCCCGGCCATCAGTGATGGGTATGTTCTGCCTGATGATGACGAGGAGGCTGACGCGGCGGTCATGAAGCTGATGGAGGCGGCGGAAGGCCCTGGCACGGCGCTGGCGACGCTCTTCGAAGAGGAGGTGGTTTCTCCTCTACCATCTACCGGTGCTGAAGGCCCTGAGCCTTGATCTGGGCCCCGAGGGCTATGTAAAATAGAGTAGGAGTTATATTTGTATCGTAACGCTTGTGGCCGTCGAGGCCTTTATTTTTGAAGTATTTGTGTTTCTTAGTTGTTTTTCTCATGTTTCCGAGCCTCTGCCCTCTGTTGCTCCTGATCAGATTTCGTTTGCAAAACACCCCCTTGGGGCCTAAGCCATCCCTTGGGCGAGAGGTAGTGAGGGAGTGCTGTAGCCCGGAGGCGTAGGCCGTCTCGCGACTCTACTGGCCTCTTGCTTAGGAAACAGACCTTGGTCTGAGGGGTTTTTACAACCGATTCGTCAGAGCATGTTAGAGTCTTGGCGTAGGAATTTTTGCGAAAACGACTGAAGAATGGTGCGTGGGACCTAGGGGGAGTCCCCCATCTAGCCCCCAAGGGAGGCTTGGTTCTGCCAAGGCAGAGCTGAGACTTACGATGGGCTTGGGGGGTTTCTCGAAAAATTAGACCAACTAAAGAATGCTTTTTAATTGTATTTCGAGAAACGACATATACAATGCTTGGAAATTTAGGGATAAAAGCGACGTAGCTGTTCTATGTTCCAAGCGTTAGTGAAGACTTCGCCCTTCTCGTTGGCCAGTTTGTAGGTCCCGGGCTTCAGTACTTGGGCGATGATGTACGATCCTTCCCATGGCGGGGTCAGCTTGTGGCGGCCCTTGTTGCTCTGTGCTAGCCTCAACACCAGGTCGCCTACCTTCAAGTCTCGGCCTCGGACGCGTCGGGCCTGATAGCGCCATAGGCTCTGCTGGTATTTGGCCGAGTGTAGTAACGCGACGTCCCGGGCTTCCTCCAGTTGATCGAGGGCGTCCTTTCGGGTGGTGCGGTTACTTTGTTCGTTATAGGCTTGTAGCCTTGGGGAGCCATATTCCAAGTCAGTGGGGAGGATGGCCTCGGCCCCATAGACCAGGAAGAAAGGCGTGAACCCTGTGGCTCGGCTTGGAGTGTTCCTCAGGCTCCAGATGACCGATGGGAGTTCGGCGAGCCATTTCTTGCCAAACTTTTTCAACCGGTTGTGAATCCTTGGCTTGAGGCCTTGTAAGATCATGCCGTTGGCACGCTCTACTTGGCCGTTGGTCCTTGGGTGTCCTACGGCCGACCAGGCCACACGGATGTGGTGGTCATCGCAAAACATCAGGAACTTTTTGCCGGTGAACTGTGTCCTGTTGTCGGTGATGATGGTGTTGGGGACCCCAAATCTGTGGATAATGTCAGTGAAGAACATCACTGCCTGCTCGGATTTGATTCGATTGATCAGACGAGCCTCGATCCATTTGGAGAACTTGTTGATTGATACCAGTAGATGGGTGTAGCCCCCGGGGGCCTTTTGCAGAGGCCCGACCATGTTGAGCCCCCACACGGCGAACAGCCACATGATGGGGATGGTTTGCAGGGCTAGGGCCAGGAGATGTGTCTGCCGAGCATAGTACTGGCATCCTTCGTAGGAGCGTACTAGCTTGGTATCGTCGGCGACCGCCATCGGCCAGTAGAACCCTTGGTGGAAAGCGTTCCCCACGAGCATCTGAGGCGCCGCATGGTGCCCGCAAGCGCCTGCGTGCAAGTCCCAAAGCAGGGCTCGGCCCGCCTCGACAGTGATACATCGTTGGAGGACACCTGAGGGACTTCGCCTGTACAATTCGTCATTGTAGAGGACATAGGTCTTGGCTCGGCGCGCGAGCCGTCGTGCTTCGGTCCTGTCGCTAGGAAGCTCCCCCCGATCAAGCCAATCAAGGAACAGGATTCGCCAATCCCCATCCTGATCAGTCTGCGGGGGCTCGGTGTTGACTTCCATGACCTCGGGCTTGGTCGAGGGGGTCTCGATAGCAGAGGGGGTGTCGAGCTTTGCCGGGGGTCCCACAGGTGGGCCCTCCTCTGTCGTCGAGGTGTAGTCAATGGAAGGTTTGTGGAGGTCTCTGGCGAAGACGTTCGGGGGGACCGGGGCCCAAGCCGTTGATGAGGGCCTCGTACTCGGCCACGTTGTTGGAGGCAGCAAAGTGGAGCCGCACCATGTAGCGCATGTGTACTCCGAGGGGCGAGATGAAGAGCAGACCCACGCCTACCCTGGTCTTCATCAGGGATCCGTCGAAGTACAGGGTCCAGCACTCCATCTAAATTTGAGTAGGTGGCAGTTGGGTGTCTGTCCACTCAGCCACGAAATCGGCCAAGACCTGAGACTTGATCGCTTTTCGAGGCACAAAAGTCAAGGTTTCCCCCATAAGCTCGATGGCCTACTTGGCTATCCTACCCGAGGCCTCCCGGTTATGAACTATTTCCCCTAGGGGGAAAGATGATACCACAGTCGCTAGGTGAGACTTGAAGTAGTGACACAATTTGCGCCAGGCCAGGACCACGGCGTAGACCAGCTTCTGGATGTGGGGGTAGCGTGCTTTGGTCTTGGAGAGCACTTCGCTGATGAAATAAACAGGACGTTAGGTGGGTAGAGCATGCCCCTCTTCCTGCCTCTCTATCACTACGGCAGCGCTGACCACTTGGGTCGTTGCGGCGACGTAGAGTAAGAGGGCCTCATCCCTAGCCAGGGGTACCAGGACGGGAGGATTTGTGAGCAGCGTTTTGAGTCTGTCGAGAGCTTCTTCGGCCTCGGGGGTCCAAAAAAAATGCTCGGATTTTCTCAAGAGTCGGTACAGAGGCAAACCTTTTTTGCCGAGGCGCGAGATGAAGCGGCTCAGGGCCGCAAGGCATCCCATGACCCTCTGTACTTCCTTGAGGTCTCTGATTGGTCCCATGCTAGTTATGGCCAAGACTTTCTCTGGGTTGGCTTCAATGCCGCGTTTCGAGACTATGAACCCCAAGAGCATGCCTCGGGGGACCCTGAACACACACTTCTCGGGATTGAGCTTGATGCCCTTCTCTCTAAGGCATTTGAAGGTTATCCTCAAGTCGTCGATGAGATCCTTGGCTTTTCTGGTCTTGACCATGATGTCGTCTACGTAGGCCTAGATGGTCCGCCCAATGTTGTCACCAAAGACCTAGGTCATGCACCGCTGGTACGTGGCACCTGTGTTTCTGAGGCCGAAAGGCATAGTCACATAGCAGTACATGCCGAATGGTGTGATGAAAGAAGTCACGAGCTGGTCTGACTTTTTCATCTTGATTTGATGGTAACCAGAATACGCATCAAGGAAAGACAGGGTCTCACACCCTATAGTGGAATCAACGATTTGATCGATTCGGGGTAATGGAAAGGGGACTTTTGGACAGGCTTTGTTTAAACTGGTGTAGTCTACGCACATCCTCCATTTCCCATTTTTCTTCTTGACTAACACGGGGTTAGCCAACCACTCTGGGTGGGACACTTCTTTGATGAATCCGGCCGCCAAGAGTTTCTGTATCTCCTCACCGATGGTCCTACGCTTTTCCTTATCGAAGCGGCACAGGCGTTGCCTCGCCGGTCTAGATCCGGCCTGGATGTCCAGGGCATGCTCGGCGACCTCCTTCGGTATGCCTAGCATGTCCGAGGGACTCCATGCGAATACGTCGGCATTTGCACGAAGAAAGTCGACGAGCACGGCTTCCTATTTGATATCGAGGGTGGCGTTGATCCTCAGCGCTCGATCATCGGGGCAGGCGGGGTCGACCAAGACGAGTTTGATGGCCTCCACGGGCTTGAACGCCCCTGTGCGACGCTTGGAGTCAGGCGCCTCGCCACCGAGTTGGTCGAGGTGGGCGATGAGGGTCTCGGCCTCTGTAAGAGCCTCGGCGTATTCGATGCACTCAACGTCGTAGTCATATGCATGTTCGTACGTGGACTCAATCGTGATGATACCGCTAGGGCCTAGCATCTTGAGCTTGAGGTAGGTATAGTTGGGGACTGCCATGAACTTGGCGTAGCACGGCCGCCCTAGGATAGCATGGTAGGCTCCCCCGAACCCAACTACCTCGAAGGTAAGGACTTCCTTGCGGTAGTTGGAGGGGGTGCCAAAGCAGATGGAAAGGTCGATGCGCCCGAGGGGTCACGTGCGCTTCCCTAGCACGATGCCGTGGAAGGGTGCAACGTCGCCTCAGAGCCTCGACCGGTCGATCTCCAAGAGCTCTAGGGTATTGACGTAGAGGATATTGAGGCCGCTGCCTCCGTCCATCAACACCTTGGAGAGTCGGGTGTTGCCGATGATCGGGTCGACAACCAGTGGGTACTGCCCGGGATTCGGAACATGGTCAGGGTGGTTGTCTCGATCGAAGGTGATCGCCTCCTAAGACCAGTCGAGGTACTGGGGGGTGGCCACCTTGATCGAGAAGACCTCTCGGTGTTCCCTCTTGCGCTGCCGCGCTGTAAGGCACGCCGAGGGTCCGCCGAAGATCATGAAGGCGTTGCGTACCTTGGGGAACCCGTCGTCCTTGTCCTCGTCCCAGTCACCGGCGCCCTTCTACTTGGCATCGTCGTCGGGGAGCCCGAGCCTGGCGTAGTAACGTCGCAGCATGGAGCAATCCTCGAGGGCGTGCTTAACCAGACCTTGGTGGTAAGGGTAGGGTTTCTTAAGCATGTCGTCGAAAGGCCTAGGGCCTTTGAAGCCTCGAGGATTCTTGCGTTTTGCGGCCACGACCAGATCGGCCTCTAGGACCTCCTGCTTCCTTAGGCGCCCCTTCTTCTTTCTCTTAGGGAGGCGGGAGGCCGAGGCCTCGGGGGCCTCGTCCCTCTGCTTACCCTTGGCGTCGCTATCGGGGAAGATGGCTCCAACAGCCTCCTCACCTGAGGCGAAGTTGGTGGCGATGTCGAGGAGCGCGGCAGCTGAGCGTGGCACGTTCCGACCTAACTCTCGAACCAAGTCTCGGCAGGTGGTGCCGAAGAGGAAAGCCTGGACGACCTCTGAGTCGCCGACGCTGGGCAACTCGGTGCACTGTTTGGAGAAGCGCCGGATGAAGTCTTGGAGAGACTCGTCCGACTTCTAGCGACAACTTTTAAGGTCCCAAGAGTTCCCAGGGCGCACGTATGTGCCTTGGAAGTTCCCGACGAAGATCCTAACCAAGTCGCGCTAGTCGTGGATTTGTGAGAGAGGAAGGTGCTCGAGCCAGGCTTGCGCTGAGTCTGACAAGAGCAAGGGGAGGTTGCGGATGATGAGCAGGTCATCGTCTGTGCCACCTAGCTGGCAGGCCAAGCGGTAATCGGCAAGCCAGAGTTCGGGGTTGGTCTCGCCGCTATATTTGGCGAGATTGGCTGGTTGCCGAAACCGAGCCGAGGAAAGGGCAGCACGGATGGCCCTGTTGAAGACCCGAGGGCCTGGCGGTTTAGGAGAAGGACTGCGGTCCTCCTTGCTGTCATAGCGGCCACCTCGGTGCAGGTGGTAACCTCGAGCGGGCCCATTGTTGTCATGGCGTTGTCGCCTGCTAACCACCTCATGGTCTCCCTACGCCTCGTGTTGATTGCCGAGGCAGTCCAGAAGCACAGGGGCCCTATGGGCTATCGATGCTCGAGCGGGCTCGGGACGAGCCGAGGCTTCCCTATCCTGCCGAGGTGGTGCCGCGGGCAGGTTCGAGACGCCCCCATGCCGCTAGGAGGCGGAACTCTCGGCCTGCTGAACCACGACGGTCTCTAGGAGCTCTCGGAGCTCACCGTGGACCCGCCGCCCCTCCGTGGTAGAAGGCTTGGGCATCGCGCGGACTAGCATTGCTTCAACCACGACGTTCTGGCTAGCGCGATTGAAGACTGGGGGTTGCTCGCTCCCTTCGTCGTCGTGGATGCGGTGATGTACATCGCGGGCCCTCCGTCGGGCTCCTCCGCCTTCATCGTGGCCTCACTGCTCCTGTTCAAGAGAGTCTCAAAGCTGCTGCAGAAGGAGTCGGTCTTGTTCGACCTTGGCCTAGAGCTCACGGAGCTATTCCAGGTCTGGACGTTGAGGTCGCGCAAGAGCGGGGTTCTCGTTTCGTGCGGTCGGCAGAACAATGCGTGGGGGTGTGGCGGCACCTATACTTGGGCGAAGCGGGGAACAGCTGCCCGCTCCCTCGTCCTCCTCACCCGCCCTCGGCATCCCGAGCCCGACGTGAAAACACTCGCGAGTGGGGTCGTAGGTACCCTCATCGTCGGAGTCGGAGTAGCCAAAGCAGTAGTCGCTTACGGCCAGGAAATGGCGCATAGCTCTAGGGTCGTGGAGTCCAAAGAAATCCATTCCGGGCCATGCCTCGTCCTCCTCCGAGGAGTCATCATGGGTGTCCAGGTCGAGAGCGAAGCGCCGGCAGCGTCCTAAGGCATCCTCGTGAGCGGCAGTGTAAGCGTAAGCATAAGAGGCGGCGGCATTTCTCAACCCAAAGGGGTATGAGGATGGTGCCGCCGCCGGACTTTGCTCCGCCGAAATTGGCTCCTCAGGGAGTGGTGGAGCGGAGCTTAACGACTGGGCGTCGCCATGTGCCACCGGCATTTTTCCTTCGTCCAAGCTCAGGCTAGACAGGTCCCCAGCCAGGGAGCCTGCGCCAACAGCTGGTCGTAGGATGTCGGCGGGGAGCGGCGTGCCGTCCTGGATTCGAGTAGCATCGGGGTGATCTTGCTCGCGTCTTGCCTGGCGAGCACGGTGAGAGCGGCCGCCCAGGCGCCGCCTACGCCTGGGCTGCCGGTGCATGACATCATCGTCGGTTGGTGGGGCTCGGGACGTGAGGAGTACCATGTCGTACTCATGCCCCAGAGACATAAACTCTAGGCCCCCGAACCAGATCACCGTGCCGAGACGTAACAGTCGTACGGGGTCTGCTATCCGGAACTTGTTGGGATGACGAAACTAACATGCAGAGGCCCCTACCTAGCGCGCCAAATGTCGGTGTTTCGGACCGGGGGGTCCTCAACCAACTAGTGAATTTGAACTGCGTGCCCCTAATCCCGGATGGTGATGCAAAGAGACACAAGATTTATACTGGTTCAGGCAATCGGTGCTCTATGTCCAGTCTGAGAGATCGATCTTGTATTCCTTGCACCGAAGTGCTTGTAGTAGGGGGTTACAAGCTAGGTGAGAGAGGGAGCTAGTCCCAAGTCTCGATGAGGTGTCGTGTGGGCTACTTGAGACGTTGCTCTTAGGCGGCTGGGATGTGTATGCGTGTGTGTTACAAGGTGTTCTCCCCTCTCCTAAGTGGCCCAAGTCCTCTCCTTTTATAGTTGAAGGGAGGACATGAACAGTACATGTGCTGACTATACGGCGTCGTGCCAACAGGGGCGGTGTGTCCGAGCCCTGTGGCCTGTTCCTGTGGCGGCGTGGTCGTCGGAGTGGTCCGTCCTTAGAGCACTAGGGCGACGTGCTGGTCCCATCCAATCTTGTGCGTCGTGGGAGCCCTGGGACTGCCTCGGAGTGGGTGCAGCAGTGAACGTGCGTGCCGCTGTAGACTGACTGTGCGCGAGGCCGAGGCTTGGTCGGTGCCAAGGCTGCACCGCAGTGAGAGGTCTCGGTGGGCACGAACCCCGAGATAGCTGAGACCTTGGTGTACAGTGCTGAGGCCCCGAGAGGGCGGCTGATCTGGCGCGCTGGCTTGGAGGCGGTGATGACCCGGGCCAAGTTGTTCGCGTGATGTTGTTTTCAAGGCGGGGATCGCGGGGCACAATGCAGTGTGGGCGCTGATCGTGGGCACAGCGTCAGAACATAGTGGCCGATAATCCCCGCCGTGCCCTGTCCCAGCCGGTATGGCGTTGATGCGACCTCAGGTCCCGTCGGCCATTCTGTGGTGTCGAGCCATCGTCCGGCTGAGATTGCGGGAGTGGTTGAAGTATTAATGGGACATGACGTGCTGTCAGGAGGGTCGATCGAGGCGGGGGCGATGGACTATGGATAAGCTGGCCTCGCGCGATACGGAGAATGAGGCCTCGCGCGAGACGGAGAGCGGAGCCTCGCGCGAGACGGAGAATGCACCCCCTGCCGAGGCCTTCCGTGAAGAGCCTCGCGCGAGGCGGAGATTGTGTTCCCTGCCGAGGCCTTCCGTGGAGAGCCTCGCGCGAGGCGGAGATTGCGTCAGGACACCGAGACCTTCTGCGCGAGGCTCGAGGCGAGGCAGAGAGCCTGGCGAGCTCGGACGTGGCGGGTAAGGGGCCCACGGCTTACCTTCTAGCTTTGTTTTTTGATGGGACTTAAGTGACCCCTTTGATGTTCGCTCGGGGTACCCCGTTCTAAGGTACCCGACAGTTTAGTTTTCTGGACTAAATTTTAGTCCATGTCACATCGGACGTTCGTTAGCACATATTTACTGTAGCACAACATTGTCAAATCATGGACTAATTAGACTTAAAAAATTCGTCTCGCAAATTAGCCACAATCTGTGCAATTATTTATTTTTCGTCTATATTTAATACTTCATGCAAGTGTCCAAACATTCGATAGGACAGGGACTAAAATTTTTCTGTAGAAACCAAACACCCCCTAAATCCAAGTCGCTCCTCGTTGTCCACTAGGCTTTCATCCCCTCTGTTTTGGGCATTAGGCACTGTTGCCTCGGGGTCGGTCGATTTTGCCTCGGATTTGGCTTGATATGCTGCAGGTTTGGTCTCCCTAGGCTTCGACTGGTGGGTCTCCATCGATTTAGGCCCCGTTTAGATCCAAAAAATTTTGGATTTTGGCTCACTGTAGCATTTCGTTTGTATTTGGTAATTAGTGTCTAATTATGGACTAATTAGGTTTAAAAGTTTCGTCTCGCGATTTCTCGACCAACTGTGTAATTAGTTTTTTTTTTGTCTACATTTAGTACTCCATGCATGTGCCGTAAGATTCGATGTGACGGTTACTGCGCAAAAATTTTTGGATTCTAAACAGGCCCTTAGTTCCTGGGCTTATACGGCTTCCTCCAGAGGTTTGAGATGCAGAATGGGTTCGGGCCCTGTTCACTTATGAGCTGTACCGTTTCAATAAAATAATAGTGTTTTCTCTCACAATAAATTAACATTAGCATTCGTCATTTTTTCGGCCAGCCGAACAGCACGTCGATCTACCGTGGATTTGGTCTTCTTAGGATTCGACCTGGTGGCTTTCTATTGATTGAGTTTCCAGTCTACAATTCATATCACATCGAATATTTAGATATTAATAAAAAGCATTAAATATAGATTAATTACAAAACCAATTACATAGATAAAGGCTAATTTGCGAGACGATTTTTTAAGCATAATTAATCTATTATCAGCACATGTTTACTATAGCACCACGTTGTCAAATCATGGACTAATTAGGCTTAAAAGATTCGTCTCGTAAATTAGTCTCAAATTGTGTAATTAGTTTCATAATTAGTCTATATTTAATACTTCATATATGTGTCTAAATATTTGATGTGACAGAAATTTCAGGAGAACACGTAGAAAGCAAAGAGGATCTTATATTTTACATGAGAGGCCTCGGATGCGGATGCCTTGTCACGTCCTCCACCGCCATTGCCTCTTTCAACGCTTGCCTTGTTGGCTGCTGCGATCTTGAGCGGATCCGTCGGGGATGACAGAGGAGAGCTGAGGTCAGTGCCTTGTGCTCGCTATGCTCCATTCGTTCCGGTTGTTTTTGGTCGATATCTAGCCACCACTTTACCGGATACAGGTTCTTCCAAAGTAGGTCCCACCTTGGCCAAAGTGTGTCCATCTCAAGCTTCTTGCTGTCGTACACGTGTTCGAGATGTAGATTTTTGTGCTCTGCCAACCGTCCTCACGGGTTCCCAAGACATTTTTACCCCACATGAGTTTTTACGTTCACCTGTTTGGCTGTTTCTCCAGAGATCTCTTGAGGTTGAAGATAGACACAGATGAAAGCGTTTCAAAGCACTTTTTTTCAGCTTGATAGCAAACTGAGGGCTGTGTTTAGTTGGGTGAAATTTAGGAATTCGACTACTGTAGTATTTTCGTTTTTATTTAGCAATTAGTGTTCAATTATGGACTAATTAGACTCAAAACGTTCGTCTCGCGATTTCCAACCAAACTGTGTAATTAGTTTTTTTCATCTACATTTAATGCTCTATGCACATATCACAATATTCGATATAATGGCTATTATAGCACTATTTAGAAAAAGTTCTTGAACTAAACATGGGCCACAAGTGGCAAAGCGTCAGCTAGATCGAGTTCACCTCCAACAATCATTCAAGATAGTCCTCAAATTCAACACTGGCAGCAGTGGCGTCATTACAGCTCGAGATATCAAAATCCTTAAATAGGCCGATCAGACATTTATAGGGAGCACCGATTGTACATTTGTACCGCTGAAGTATGAGAACGAGGCCCAGCCTGTTGGGCGCATAGTTTATGCGACTGATAGCCGACTAAAACTAATTTGTTAAAAAAAATATTATTTTATGATTGATAAATCAGACTTATAAGTTCAAGGAACATGATGGGTTGTCTTTGTCTTGATTACTTTGAGGCCTAATGCCCTCGATGGAGGCCTCTCTCTTTTGTCTTTGTACTGACTCTCTTCTCCCATGTCTATGTATACCGAGCCCTTACCTAAATCTTATTTAGTTTTAGATGTAAAGTTTTGAGGTGTCATATCGGATGTTACATGGAGGATCGTATGTAGTGTTCAGATACTAATAAAAAAATTACAGAATTCATCGGTAGACCATGAGACGAATTTATTAAACCCAAGTAATCCGTCATTAGCGTATATGTTACTGTAACACTTTATTGTTAAATCATGGACTAATTAGGCTTAAAAGATTCTTCTCGTAAAGTAGTCGTAATCTTTACAATTAATTATTTTTTAATCTATATTTAATACTCCATATATATATTCAAACATTTGATAGGATATGGTGTAAACTTGGTGCCTGTTTAGTTCCCTTCTATTTTGCAAAAATTTTCAAGATTTCCCGTCACATCGAATCTTTGGACGCATGCATGAAATATTAAATATAAATAAAAATTAAAACTAATTACACAGTTTAGACGAAATTCATGAGACGAATCTTTTAAGCCTAATTAGATTATGATTAGACACTAATTGCCAAACAACAACGAAAGTGCTACAGTACTATTTCGTCAAAAATTTCGCCAACTAATCCATGCCTGGTAGGGAATGCCCTAAATCAAAAGCCTTTTTTCAGAGCAAGCATCTATCTTTGCAAGTTCTGTTACGAGCCTTGCTCAGCCATAGGCTCTGTTGGTTTAATATTATAAGTGAGCTTATTAATTATAATATAATATTTTTTTCCTAATAAATTAACAGTACAGGTCAGCACTAACGGTTATAGACCCGTGGAACCTAGCCCTCCATCAGAGCTGATTTGGACGTTCGACCTAGGCTTTGTTTAGATGGTAAGTTTTTTCACTCGGTTTCCATTATATTAAATCTTTGACATATGCATAGAGTATTAAATATAGATAAAGAAAATAACTAATTACATAGTTTGATTGTAAATTACGAGACGAATCTTTTAAATCTAGTTAGGCCATGATTAGACAATAATTATCAAATACAAACAAAAATACTATAATACCAAATACTGATCCCTAACCTCAATCTAAACAAGTCCCGGAGCGGGACTACTAGCAGTCTAGCTAGCAGGCTAGCAGCTTGGACTGTACTGTACTTGAGAAAGCCCTTCCCGCCCTTCCCGTCTGAAACCCACCTGTCAGACAAAGCAGCCCAGCCCTGTGCGCCTGTGCCATGCCGACGCTGTCACGCACGACACGGCATGGCCTTCGCCTTTCGCATCCCCCGAGGCCACGCCGTTTTTCACCATCATCAGCGTCCGTGACCGTGCCATGCCGACGCTGTCACGCACGACACGGCATCCAACGTCCGCCGCAAGTTACGCCGCGCACCCGGCACTGCTACTCGAGCGCTGCCCCTGCCTGACCAGTGACCAGTGACCAGTGACTAGGCAAGCGGCCGCTGGTCCACGCACGGTCGCTCTCCGCTAGGGACGCCACCGCGTTCCCGAGCGAGAAGTCCTCCCCCTCGCCTCGTCTCGCCTTGCCTCCTCCCCTCACAAGTCACAACCACCACCAGAAGCCGCGTGGAGCCCTCATCCAGATCGGAGCCAGCGCGCCGGGTGATACCGTTCCGGCCGCGGGAGTAGCCGCCTTGTTGCCCCCCCGACCCAGGAGCCATGGCGGAGGATGGCGAGGAGAAGCTGCTCGCGACGGTGCAGCACATCGTGCAGACGCTGGGGAGCAGCGACACCATGACGGAGGACATCCTCAAGGTCTTCTCCAACTACGACGGCCGCCTCTCGCTCGACAAGCTCTACGCCGCGCGCGCCGCGGCGGCGGCGGCCGCTGCGTCCGGTGGTGGCGGAGGAGGCGGAGGGGGACGAGTCGTAGGGGAGCGCTCCATGGCGACGTCGCCCCCGCCGCCCGCGGCTGCGGCGGCCGTGTCGGCCGCGGGGCCGAGGCCGCCGATCACGTCGATGGAGCGGACCGTGCGCGCGCTGGACCGCCAGATCTCGCAGTTCGTGGCCATGGATCGTCTGATTTGGGCGGACTCCGCCGACGCGGACGCGTTCCTGGAGGCGGTCGACGATCTCATCGTCACCGTGCAGGAGCTGGACGCCGCGGGGACCAACCGCGCCCTGCTCGACCGCGCCGACGAGTTGCTCAGCCGGTGCATGGCGCGGCTGGAGGACGAGTTCAGGGCGCTCATAGAGCGCCCCGACGACGCCGCCCCCGTGGTGCCGGGCGGGTTCGGGTCGGACGGGAGCGACGACGACGACGACTTCGGAGGCGGGGACGGCTACGGCGACGAGCCGATCCCGATCGCCAAGCCGGTGACGGACTATGACGTCGTGATCGATGCTCTCTCGCCGGGGTCCATCGCCAACGTGCACCAGATCGCCAGGAGGATGGTGGACGCTGGCTTTGGCCGCGAGTGCGCTGAGGCCTACGCCGCGGCGCGCCGCAGCTTCGTCGACGAGAGCGTTGCGCGCCTCGGCGTCCGTCCCCGCACCGCTGAGGAGGTTCACGCCTCACCCTGGGAGGAGCTTGAGTTTGACATCGCCCGCTGGATCCCGGCCTTCAACATGGTGTTTCGCATCCTGATTCCCAGCGAGCGCCGCCTATGTGACCGCGTTTTCGACGGCCTCGCCCCCTTCGGCGATCTTGCCTTCATCGCCGCCGTGCGTACCCAGGCTCTGCAGCTCATATCATTCGGTGACGCTATCTCTTCCTCAAGCCGCGCGCCGGAGCGCCTCTTCCGCGTCGTTGACATGTACGAGGCTGTGCGTGACATTCTCCCTGACCTTGATCCTGTGTTCTCTGACCCATACTCTGCTGCACTCCGTGCGGAGGTCTCCGTGATGTGCAACACACTGGGGTCCTCTATCAAAGGTATTTTTATGGAGTTGGAAAATCTCATCCGCCGTGACCCTGCCCGAGTTGCTGCCCAAGGTGGCGTCATACATCCTATCACTCGGTATGTTATGAACTATCTCCGTGCTGCGTGTGGGTCGCGGCAGACATTGGAAGAGGTGATGGAAGGTGACTTTGGTGCTAATGGAGGTGCGCCTGTGGCTGTTGACCCTGACCGCCCCACATCATCCCTTGCTGTGCACATCGCATGGATCATGGATGTTCTTCAAAAGAATTTGGATACAAAGTCTAAGATATACCGTGATCCATCTCTCGCTTCTATCTTCTTGATGAATAATGGAAAGTACATCATACAGAAGGTGAATGACAGTGAGTTGGGTGTTTTACTCGGTGATGAGTGGATCAAGCAGATGACAACTAGAGTTCGCCGCTGGAGCATGGATTATCAGCGGACAACATGGGGCAAGGTTACATCTGTGCTGCAGACTGGTAGTCCAGGCATGGGTGGACTCCCAGCCAAGGCAATGCTGCAGAAACTGCATATGTTTAATACATACTTCAAGGAGATCTATGAGGCACAGTCAGGATGGGTGATAGCAGATGACCAGCTAAGGGTGGACATTAGGGCAGCGGTGGAGGAGACAGTGATGCCAGTTTACGCCTCGTTAATTGCCAAGTTGAAGTCTTCTCCTGAAACTGGGCGTGATTTGTACATCAAGTACACACCAGAGGATGTTGTAGCCCATATCCAGCACTTGTTTGAAGGAGCAGCAAAGTGATAAATGATATGAAGCTTTGTAGCCTGTTATACTGCAGGTTCTGCCCTTCTGAACTTGTGAAATGCTATCCTGGATTCTCCATTCGTGGTTAATGTCTTGTACTCACATATGGTGATGCTGTTGTCTCAAATTACAACTGTGCATCGCTGTTTTTGTCCTCCATGAGGAACTTATGCAGTTTGGCAAATGTTGTATATGTGTGTAGGTGTGTCTGTATCAATGAGTAGCATGATTATTTTGTAACAATGTTAGGATTCCATTTCTGTTTCAAGCACTACTTTAATTTAACCCCATTAAGTGTTATGTGTGGATTTCAATATTTAATTCAATAAGTTTGTGCTCAAGTTTTTGAATAAGTTTTTCCTGTGATAACTTTTGTGGATGATCCAACTCTATGATGGCTAGAGTATCCGCAGCTCAAAATGGACATCATACCTTGAAAGATGAAACCACGTCGCAGGCCACACCATTTCCTTCTGTTAGATATATGGAAGAAGTGATGAATTGCTGTTTCACCAGGTGAGGCTGAAGAAAGGTTGTTACCCGTTATACCTTTTGAAAATTCATCATGCTAGCTTATATGAATTATGAAATAAAAATTAAAGCTTCACTGTGAATAGATTATGCATAAATGTTGGCAAGTATCTGGTGCTGTTTCAAATCACGAATATCCTGCACAACTGACTGCTATTTGACATTGCTCTTTCCTTTCTTTCTGAATCAGCAGGAGAAAACATGTCATTTCAGTTTCTATGTTCAATAATCTGTAACTTTTACCACCCTACTGAAGTTATGAGTAACTAACCAATTAATGAATGAATTGTCAGTAGTTCAGTTATGACATTTCAGTGTTTATGTCCCAGGCCATGATACTTTCTTGTTGAGATATGCAATGCAATGATATATATAATGGTTAGGGATGAAATGTTTAGAAGCAGTACATGGTTTTTGTTTGCTTTAGAAGATCAAACATGCCTCCACCAGAAACAGGGAGCTTTTAAGGTGAATGTTATCTACATTCTTATCAGACATGGTTCCACCATTCTCATTAGTCCCTCATACTAAAAAGCTCATGCATGAATATGATATGCAAATTATTTTACCATGAAATAGATAAGGAAATGCAGAACTTAAAAACTAAAAAGTGTGTAGTTCTGCTCTCAACAGAGTGCTGTAGAAGGCTGTGTGCAGCCATCAGAATCCAATTGTCTGATGAGTGATGTGGTTCTCTGTCAGGTTGCTTTGCTATTTATGCTGATTGCTCCTGCAAATCAGGGGTGGATTTACTGTAGCATGAGTAATCAGGATCATGCCACTGCTTCAATGAAGCCCGATGATTCACTGCATGCAGGTTCTGGTTATCATTCATATTCCATTGTACAGTTTTTTGATGATAAGCAACGTAAGATACATCGTCAAGAAAAATGATGAATGTTGATATGAGGTCTTTGTTGTGCTACTTGGTGAGAATATACGGCAAAAGAAGCATTGACAAAGGTTGTACTGGTTAGTATTACTCTCTTTCTACTGTTTGGGGTCCAGATAATTAAGCAAAAATCTCCCAAGGAGTTTCTGTTGTAATAGGGATGATGGTTTTGCTGCAGCAGAGGTTATTGGACACTGGCATTTCAAACATTTTGGCAATAAGTTATGCCATCCGAAAGAGGCTCTGGGTCTGCTTGGTTCGCTTCCAAAATATGCAAGCCAAAGATTTGGTAAGCCATGATTTTAGCTGTTATTTAGTTTGCTACCAAAGCCTGCCAACCTTTCACATTTGGCTTGTCAAATGTATGGCAGTTTTTTTGTCCAACTTTTACTTGACAAATCTTTGGCATGACATTTTTTGTCACAAACCAAGCAAGCCCTCTGTCTGGTTTTACTTGAGGTACATTCAACTGATGAACTGTAGATAAAACGAAATTTCAAAATGTCACTTGTTTAACATATTCGGGGTCATTTTGTCATTTGGGTTAATCTTTTTTTTTATGTATGTAGTATTATATTGCTGCATTGCATAACTAGGCGCAGGACAAAAATTCTGCTTATGATTAGTTGATAAAGTAGCATACTAGCATACCTTGATTCTAAACTACAACGATCTCGACTGTCAAACTTCTATTGGGATGCATTTGGATTGTCCATGTCTACATCACCATGAATTGGGTTCTATGAATAGGTGCTGATGCAAGGTTTCCTCTAGGGAATGCTTTTTCATGATTTGTGCAGTGCAGCTCATGCTACTAAACTTAACAGAACAGTAAAAATCTTCACTGGAATGATAACTATCTTGCTAATCCTGAACTGTACTCAGCATCTCCAAAGAACAATCTGAAAATCTATTTGAACCAGGTCCTAGAAACTAAAGGGGTCAATCCGTGAATGTATCAATTCTATGACGCAAAGGTAAGATGACATACAGGGTCGTTTACCGCGGTCCTATCGCTTGGACATGCTAGATTCCGCCGTCGACATGGTTCGCTGCCGCGGCGGCGGCAGTGCACCGTGCCACTGGTCCTGGGCTCCCGGCACAGCGGCGTTCAGGCCAGCCTGGTCCTGCTGCTTCATGATGAGCACCGAGTAGGGCGTGTCGAAGTCGGAGGACGCCAGGAGGTCGCCAATGACACCGAGCTCGGGGCACTCGCTCCAGTCCGACAGCCCGTTCGCCGGCATCACCGGGTACCACCTGTGCCTCATGCCAACGATGACTAGGTCGTAGCCGGCCTTGTCGAGACCCCTCAGCACCTCGACGATCTTCTCCATGTCGCCGACGAGCTCCTCCCGGACTTGCATGTTCCTGCTCCTCGCCGCGAGCGCCTTCACCTCCTCGATGGCGCGGTTGTCCACCCGCCGATCCGCCGGGTCGTCCTTGATGCCTCGGGCTGGCAGGAACCGCACGATCGCAACTGTCACGCCCGGGTGGCGCGCCATGCGCGCCACGTAGGACATGGCCTCGCGGTCGTCGCCGCCGCCGAAGAAGAGCGCCGCCACGGCGGCGTGGAACTGGGGCCCGCTCATCGACAGGCCACTGCTGCCCGTGGAAGAGCCTGAGTAGTCTTGTAGCGGCCCGGGAATGAAATTGGACAGCCCCACGTTCCCGGCGTTGCGGTCGACGAACACAGCGACCGAGCACGGCGCCACCTCCAGCACCTTGCGGTTGACGATGCGGAGCCCAACTGAGGCGTGCACGCCACCGGCGAGCAAGTGGTGCTTATGGTAGTGGAGGAGGATCAGCGACGTGCGCTTCTCGACGGCGAGGCGGCACACCTCGTCGTGCATGGAGGAATACGGGGAGATGGTGGTGAACGGGTGCACCGAGACTGCGCCCTCCGTGTGCCGGAGCTCGTGCCGGAAGAAGGCGTTGATGATGCGGTCGAAGTCGGTGGACGGCGCGTTGGGTGCGCCGATCCGAGACGCGTTGCGGCGGGGGTTGTGCGGGATGAACACCGGCGCGGAGCGGCCGGCGATCTCGACGAGCTGCAGGAGATAGAGGCCGATGGGCGTCTGGGGCGTGGCGTGCGACGCTTCGAGCAACGCGAGCGTCCCCGAGACGTGGGACTCGTCGTGCAGGCACGCCAGGATGCGCAGGTCGGCGTCCGGCTTGAGGTGTTGCAAGGTGCGCCGCTTGTAGACGGCGTAGCGCCGCGCCGGATCGTACAGCAATCCCGCCACCGGCACCGACACCGCCGTGATCGCCACCGACGAGCATATCAGGACGCTGAAGGAGTTCTTGCCGATCAACTGCGAACCGAACCGATCAAATGTTTCAAGGTCCACGCAAAGAATGTAAATAGAAAATGCAGAACTGACTAGTGTCTGCATTTGATGCTTCCATTTGCAGAGCTGTTGTATCAGCGATCACCTTGTTGGTGAGGAAGAAGGTGAAGGTGATGACCTCAACGATGCCCTTGGAGCTCATGAACAAGCTGAGGGACACGGCGTCCCGGAGGGGGATCTCAAGGAACAGCGACGGCACCATGACGCCGACCAGCTTGCCAAACCATCCGAGGAGCACGACTAGCTGCAGCCTGCCCCAATGCAGGGACCACACATCGGTGCTGAGCCCGGTCATGGCGTAGTACAGAGGCAGGATCAGGCCGGACACCATGGCGTCAATCTTCTCCCCCAGCGCGGTGCCGAGCGGCGGTCCATCGGGGATTGCCAGCCCCAGCATCAGCGCGCCGTGGAACGAGTTGGTCCCGATGACGTCGCTGTAGAATCCGACGAGGAGCACGATGAGGAGGAAAAAGAAGACGTAGTTCTCGTCCACGGGTTTGCCCGGCGGCGTGCGCTCGATCACCTTGAGCGCGACCGGGCGCACCGCGAACAGTATGACCGCGCCGAGCGCGGCCACCGAGAGGAACGCCCAGAGCGACGTCACCGCCGACACGAGGAACGCCTCGGCGAGGATGTATCCCACCATGATGAGCCACGCGAT
Organism: Miscanthus floridulus; assembly: GCF_019320115.1. Taxonomy (NCBI): domain Eukaryota; kingdom Viridiplantae; phylum Streptophyta; class Magnoliopsida; order Poales; family Poaceae; genus Miscanthus; species Miscanthus floridulus. Next base: position 84,986,895 of record NC_089596.1, on the reverse strand, counting down.
GCCGTCGGTGGTCATCGAGGCCGACATGGCGGTGCGGCCCAGGTCGGAGTTGAGGAGGCTGAGCTCCGACAGGATTGGCGACAGCACCGCGAAGGACGTGACCGAGAGCGACGTGGCCAGCGCGAACAGGAACGTAGAACGCCTCGTTACGTCGGGCTCCGAGACCATGGCGGCGCCGGATAAGCCCGCGGTGGTCATGGCCAGCGGGAGGATGAAGCCGGAAAGGCCGATGATCACGCCCTTCTTGCCGGAGCGGACGACGAGCATCGGGTCCATCCGCACGCCGATGAGGAAGATGACGTACATGAGCCCGAACGTCGCGACGGTGTGCAGCACCGGGTCGCCCCTCGCCGGGAACACCATCTCCTTGAACGCCGGACTGCGTGACAGCATGGACGGGCCGAGTATGATGCCGCCCTGAAACACATCAGATGGAGCAGCACATACGTTTCAGTTGATCTGCGCCAATAGCTTTCAATCAAGCTGACGAAAAGCGTTCATGGCGTCGCTGCAAGCAAAGTGCAAACTAGGATGGACGTGCCATGATCTCGGACACGACGCGGGGCTGCTTGAACGGCTTGAGAAGGAAGTAGAGGACGCGGGTGATGGCGACGATGAGGACGAGCTGCACGCCGAGCAGCGGCAGCGACTCCTGCAATGGGCTGCCTCCCTGGAAGATGTTCCGCCCGGTGCCCGTGGTCTGCGGGACCACGTAGCAGTTGATGCCGTCGTCCATCGCCCCTGCGTCTCCGCCGGCGCCGATGATTGCCCTGCGCCCCTCTCGTCAGGCTGTGTCTTCCATGGTGGTTTGCACGGTGGAGTGGAGATGGAGCGAGAGACAGAGAAGGGGAGAGGAATGAACGACATGTCAAAAAAGTTTTAAAACTTCATAGCCTCGAGATTTTATCGTGCTCTGGTTGTTCGGTAGAATTTCTGTGGCTGGAAAGCAGTAACCTTATAAATTTTGCGATAAAGGTGGGTTTTGCGATAAAGATGGGTGCGTCGTGAGTTCAGGAATAGTAAATCTAAAATTGGATTGGGGAACCCATAACCATAACCCATTGAGGTTAGGATTGGAGCATTGTGTACCGTGTTCTTTGAGTACAGATTTGAAACACGCTTCGGAACAACTGTAAAAAAAAATTCAGTCTACGCTAATGCCATAAAAAAGGACGCTAGGTACGACCAATTACCCAATCAGCATTTCACGACATGAGGTGCATCAGTAAATTCCATAGTGGGAACAAAAGCTTACTATGGATCTCTAATCCTGTACAGCATTCCACCTGCAGATCACTACAGTCCAGCTTCCAGCTAACCGAACAAAAGATTATGAAGACCTAGTCTACTACTGAATACTAGCAGTATGTCAAGCTTAGCTAAACAATCTGAATTCTGAAGAGACTACCAGCAAAGCTAAATTCCACTCCTAATCATGCCAGAACCATCAGATGCTACTGAAGTCAGCAAAGTTCCCATCTGACCCTGCCTCAGATAGCATTTCAGTCACCCAGCGCCCACAGCGGCGAGTGAACGGCGTCGCCGTCGAACCCCTCACGCTGGCAATCCTCTCTCTTGATGCCAGGATAAAAGGGCACCATGTCGGATACCGCATCGAAATCGATGTACATGGCAATGTCATGAGGGTCGTCGTTGAACGGAGCATCAGGCGAAATCCAAGGAGTGCCCTGCTGCTGCTGCTGCTGGCTGACGGTCTCTCCGCCGCCACCGCCCAGCGCAGCAGCAACAATCGGCTTTACCTCATGCTCCTGGAACACGTCGGCGGCGGTGGCGGCAGAGCAGGACGATGGATGGCATTGGGCCGGCGCCGCGGCGGCGTGGTCCGCGGGGAAGTTGAGGTGCGCGTAGTGGGCACCGTGGATGGACACGGCCGCCCGGTCGTAGGCGACGGCCGCGTCGACGGGGTTGTTGAAGGTGCCCAGCCAGTGGCGCTTGCCGCGGTTGGGCTCGCGGATCTCGGCCACCCACTTGCCCCACCGGCGCTGCCGGACACCGCGGAAGTTGTGGCACGCGTTGTCTGGGCCACCCATCCCTCGCTGTGCCGGCCGAGACCTTTCGGCGAACGGCTTGGCAGTGGCACTGTTGCTGGCGAGGGCTTGCTGCCTTCCTGCTGCGCTGCACGACAATACACATCTCTGAACATCAGTGCAAACCAAGATGACTTAACCATCGCAATGTTACATGATTAGTTACTTAAATACAAACTTATCAGCAGGAATGTATTATCAAGATTCAATTGGACCCTGCCACATATGCTTGCTTTGTTGCTTCAAGAGATGAGGATTCTCACAATGTAAAATGCATAAGGCCTAGGTGAAGCAGAATTTACCACGTGCTCTGTTTTTCGTGTGTAACCATCACGGATCAGTAAGATTGCAAAAGAGAAGCAGAGTTCTTAATTGTGAGTTCAGTCTGAAGCTTTACATGTTTAACCAAGCAGAAATATATCTTACAGAATGTAACCTCCAGTAATACTGATGCAATGGAATTATAAGGAAAATATTTTTTTCACAGAATATAATCTGTAAAGTGACACAGGTACTACTGCCAGGTGAACAAAGCATCAAAATTCAGGGGAGAGGGGGGTTACTAATAATCTAAATATAAATTTAATAGAGTACATTGCTCCAACTTCGTTTCAGATATTGCTAGAAGAACACTCAATCAGTATTTTTTAACAAGGTATTGTTTCCCCCATCTTGATTTTTCAGAAATTAGACAATGGGTTAAAAAAAAGCATGGACTCCACATTCACTGTCAGAACACTTGAGAATATGAATCACCGAATCACCAGTCCAAAGATGACCCCTTTCTCAATAAAAACTGCTTCAGAGAAACCTATGTTTTCCCCCCATTGAATTCTGTACTCAAACTGTAACCACAGTTCTGCAGATACGCACCACAGCAAACATAGCTCAGACTAGATTAGGCTTAAGTTCAAGTTCCTTCCATCATCGGAGAGGAATACCGAATACCACGACCGGCACAAGTACCCTAAACCCCAGAGCGAAATCAGAACGGCACAATGCGCACAACAAGCACTCAATCAAGCAGCGCCGATCTTTTGATCAGGTCAGACCACCCTCGGACGTACCGCAAACTAAAACCCCAGAGCAGCCGACACCAAATCGAAACGCAAGGGGAATCCAGCACCAGGCCGATCGGCAACCAAAGCAGCAGCAGCAGCGAAAAAGAGATCGTGAACCATAGACACGCAACGCAAAACAACGGCCGGGGAACGTGCGCCTTACCTCGCCGTCGGAGCCGCCGCCGCCCGCCACATTTCCTGCCTCTTCAGTCCCACTCCTATGGCTCCTCCTTCCAGCGGGAGACCCGTGGTGGAATCGTCGATCGATCGGTCGACCACTTCCATTCCCTTCCCTTCCCTTCCCTCTCCGCCCCCCGGCGGGCCCCCTTGTGCTTATTATGCTCTCTCAGTGGCTTGCGCTGGAAGACGGAAGAAATCCTGGTCGATCAAAGGTCAGCAGCAGGTGGATGTAACGCAACTATGCAAGTTGGGGCACGCCTAGGATGCCCTAGTAATCAATGAGACGAGACGCGGCGGGCACTTGCCTACTTGGTGACCAAGGCAACAGCACTAGCTAAGCGACCAGGCGGGGGAAGCGATTGCGGCGTGCTCTGGATGGAAAAAGGATGGGATTCGTCCGTACTTGCGGATTAAACGTGGCCACTAGCCTGTACGTGGGGCCCACGAACGAGCACGAGCCTACGGCTCTGTTCGCTTGAGATCGGTTCTATTTTTAGTTATGTGATTAGTGTTTTTTTTATAATAAATTAGTCGTACGAATCAGCAGCGATAAGTGCTGACGAACCGAGCCTTCGACACGAAGAGAAGAGGTAAAAAGGAGGTGGTCCCGCAGGCAGAGGCAGACGCAGACCAACAACACCGAGCCGGTCGCTTTGACCCGCGTCGTCGCTTCTTCTTGGTTGCGTTGCCCATCGGTGTGCAGCCGGCAGGCCTGCGGAGTGACGACGAGACGGGACCCGACCCGACGACGCCTCTAGATCAGCTATCGTAGCAATGTACAGTAGCTGTGAGCTATTCAAAGGTAAGAAGGGACCCTTCCTCGCCAAGGTTGCGTTCCGTTTTGGGCAGGTTTCCTGTCGAGGTCTCAAGGGGTAATTTCCAACTGTTGGATACTTGGATGTGATTTTTTTTTAAAAAAAACTTGGATGTGTCGTGCAAAACTGACAGGTCGTATGTCTGTGCATAAACTCTCGTGGGTTGATTTGACCACTAACTCTATGGGCTGAATCAAAGCCCATTTGATGCGGCCCATCTCAGGCCACTTCAGCAAGTGCTTAAACAAAACAGATCAATAGGTAATAGCTCAGCTACAATAGCTGATCCAAAGACTCAAACCAAATACACTCAATCCTTTCCAAGAAAATGCTCGTAATATGTTGGACAATATGGCGTGCAAAGTAGGCTCTTCGTGCTCACATAATCGCATTCTGGCAAGCCGCAACTTTACATCGAGAATGAGTGCCTGTTTGGTAAAACTCTTTCTGTTTCTCATTCTCTATGTAGTGATTATTTGAGAGGAGTGATTTTGCGGCAAAAATAATTCTCTAGGCTAAACTAAATAATTTAAGTGATTTTGTGTGGGAAGTAAGGAGAAGTTATTTTTTCCAGGTCCCAACTTTCTACAGCATGTTCGTTTCGACTTATTCGCTCGTATCTGACTTATAATCCACGGTTTGAACAATGTTTTTCTCTCACACCAAACCAGTCAACAGTACTTTCAGCCGAGGCTTATAAGCCAATTCAGCCGAAACAAACAGACTGCTAATTTCTTTCACATAGAATCTGTTCATATAATCAGCATAGAGTCACTTCTTTGTGACAATATCACAATATACTATTTGGTAGAGTCACTCGGATGTGTCGTATTTTCTTAGTATTATTTTAGCATTTAACGGGGTTATTCTTTTAGTGATAGCACAGGTGTCCCTCAACAATGAGTTTCTAATCTCAAAATCTGCAAGCTCAATCTTTCAGAGATGCTCTATAATTTGCATGTATTTTCATAAGGATGGATGTGCGTATGTGTTGTTGTGGGGGGGGGGGTATAACCTCAAGTACTCATGGCAATGGATATGGGCCGCACCACCAGGGGAGGTCCAGCCCATAAAATCAAGGCCTACTGTGTTCGGCTCTGATCGACGTGCACCGCAAGGCAATCAGAAGACATCTTGGCGATGAAGGAAGATCTTTTCGAATATGATAGATATCGTATTCCTTGTAAATACTTACCATATAGCCGAATAAATCTAGGCCTAAACCGACTTGTAACCCTACCCCCCAGACTATATAAAACGGGTAGGGACCCCATCGAATTCATCTCATATACAATATAATACACCAAAGACACAGGACGTAGGGTATTACGTCGATCAGACGGCCCGAACCTATCTAAATCGCTGTCTCTGTCACCATCCGGCTCCTATTACGCGTACCTCTACCGATTCATCTACTACCGTGGGCATACCCATCGATAGACTGCCGACCATATTTCGTCGATAGTGGCGCGCCAGGTAGGGGTTGTGTGTGCTGATTCCATGGCCAACCAGATGATTACTTTCCCGAGCTCCATGGCCTTTCCCGAGCCGGGCCAGATCTTCACGGTCGGTTCCATTACTTGGATCATCGACCTCGATGGCAACGGGGAGATAGTGGAAGCGGTGCAGGATCACCCTACACCGATCGCGCTAACACTTGCAACGGCATCTCCGATCCCAATGCCCCACCGCTGGGTTAGGAGATCCATCAGCCATGATGATCTGATTGCATCCATCAATCGAGTCACAGACCGCTTAGCGGAATGTCAGCTCCTCGTGGGTTCGGTCTTAGATCAATCTAGAGCGAGCGATGGATTTCCTGTACTCCAAGATCACCAAGCCGCTACACCCAAGCGACCTGCTCGGCCACTTTGTTCAAGGTGGCCAGATTTCGATCTGGTGATCACAGCAACTTCGGAAGGGTGTACCGTTCAACGCCGACCACTCCCTGCCCCGAAGGAGAGCATGCCAAAGCCCTATTCTTTTAGGCTGGTGGGTGTGGGTCCGATCTGTTATGACGTCATGCACCATCTTTTCACCGACCATGCCGAGTGTAGCCGCGTCGACGACCTCTATTAGATCGACTTCCTTGGGGCAGACCTGCCTGCGCCAATGGTAAACATGGTGCAAATCCAAACAGATCTTACGGATGACACGCTCCAAACAATCCTAGAGGAAAGCCCTGAGCCATACTCCGAAGGCTCTACCAACACCTGCCCACCTTTCCCTCTAGGCTTTGGGAGAGAGCTCTTCATGGTTAGCCACGATAGCATCGCTATCGATGGAGAAGCCAGTGTCCAATGCTGTGAGCATGAAACCAGGAACGCTGATCGCCAGCGACATCACAACGAAGAAGCAGAAAATGCTGTCCAAGCTACTGGAGGTGGCTCGCCGCCTAACGCCCATAATCTTCAACAAGAGTTCCTTATGGTGGACAACCAGCAAGTTGAGGAGACGCCGAGCACCAATCTGGCTGTGGCCACCCACGAGTTGGCTAGACTCCCACCAACACCTGAGGTACTCAATTTTCAAGCGCTGCTTAAAGCAGCTCAGGTCTAGGTCAACGACATATGAAACCCAGCTCCGTCTTTTTTTACAGCGACCGCACATAGTCGTAACCCCCTTGGTTCTTGTCGTGATGGGGGCAGTCGTTACCATAGCGGCTAGATTATCCAAGAGGGGTCCAAGGGCAATGTTGCCATCAATCCTAGATCATAGGGACCATGAAATCAGCATGGTCGACCAGCTCATAATGCCAACTAGGAGATTAATCAACCCATGCGTGGTGACGCCCACGACCGCATCAACGCCAATCTCGATGCCCGCAATCGCATCGAGAACAGTCATGCCTAGCGACATCAGGCATAACTCCAATGCCGACAAGAGTACGACGACCAACATGGCGACTTCGTTGGCCTCCGACCACTCCCCGCTATCAAGTCGACGGGACCCCTCTCCTTCACAGCAAGGCTGCGAGCTGTACAATGGCCCATAGGCTTCAAGATCTTCAAGATCGATCCCTACAACAGTAAGGCTAATCCTGAGCAGTGGATGCAGCTCTACGAGATCGCCGTACGTGCCGCTGAGGGAAACAATGACTTAATGGCAAATTATTTGCCCATCATGCTGTCCTAGACGGACAACAATTGGCTTATGGGCCTAAGGGAGGATTCCATCAAATCTTGGGATGATCTCAAGAAAGTCTTCGTCAAGAATTACATGGCAATGTGCCAGCAGCCTAGCATAAAATATGATCTGGAGAAACTCCATCAGACCTCTAGGGAACCTCTGCGAAGCTACATCATGCGCTTCTCTAAAACAAGGAACACCATCCCCAACATCGGGGACAGCGAGGCCATCTCTGCTTTCACCAAAGGACTCCATCACCATCAAGAGTTGCGCTCCAAACTTTACCGCAAGAGGCCCTAGACCATCAATGAACCCCTCAAGGTTGCAAACTCATACACAGATTCAAGGATGACGTTGCTCGTGCTTCCCTCTCGCATCGCCACCCACGTCGTGATGATGATCGCTGTAAAGAATGGCGTTATGAAGATCATGACAGGCGTTTCGACGATTGTGAACGCCGACATAATGACCGGCCAGAGGGATCAAGGACTGCACAGCCATGTCATTACTGATCGGAAAACTTCATCAACAATGTAGAGAAGCCACGCGCTAAGCGCAATTTTAATGCTACCTACGAAAATCTCCTTGATGGTCCATGCTCAATTCACAAGAACAGCAAGCACACTATGCGACAATGCTATGGCATGGCCAAAGCTTTCCGTGATGAATAGTAGAAACGACAGACGTGCAAAGAAGATGAGTCTGATGATGGCAAGGAGGAGGAGCGTCCTAAGGATGCATGACTTGCTTTCTAAGATGCCAACAAGACGGTCGCCACAATCTTTGGAGGATGCGCCGCCTCTGAGAGCAAACCCAGCAGAAGCACACCGCTCGGTAGGTCATGTCGATCATCAAGTACGACATGGTCGCCGATCCCAAATATCTAGACTGGTCGGAGCATCCTATCACATTCAGTAGGGCCAACCAGTGGGTAGATATCCCATACCCTAGGTGTTTCCCACTCGTGCTGGATCCAACCATCTGCAACATGCGGTTCAAGAAGGTCCTCATTGATGGCGGGAGTGCCCTCATCATCCTCTTTGCTGGAGCCCTAACTAAGTTAGGACTCACGAAGGACAATCTCGTTCCTGTTGATTCTCCATTCTAGGGTATTATACCTAGCAGAGCGTCCCAACCTTTGGGGTAGATCACCTTGCCAGTCCAGTTTGGCAGCGCCGACCACTTTCGTACTGAGTACGTGAATTTCTTTGTGGCAGACTTTGACACCGCCTACCACGTCATCCTTGGCCGACCAGCTCTCGCCAAGTTCATGGCCATGCCTCATTATGTCTATCTGGTGTTGAAGATTCTAACGGAGCAGGGCATCCTCAACCTACGTGCTAATGCCTCCACCGCCTACGAATGCGAAAGAGAAAGAATCGCCATCGCCGAAGCGATGGACCTCTCGGCCAGAATGGAGGCTTGCATCATCGACTCTAAGAAGGTCCATACATATAAAAGCTATGACCCAACCAGTGTCATATAGGCTTTGCGATCAAGACGGCGTTGACACCCCTAATTCATGGCGCATTGAACACCTTAGGCGTTTCTATCCTTGAGACGTTCTACTAAAGATATGTACCTTTTTATGTATATATGCATTTCAATAATAATTATATCTGTGATGTTTTCTCCATTTGTTTTCCATAATTTTTCTTAAGTTACTTATTTCTCCATATTAAACATCTTTAAGATGACATACTACCACCATTCGATTCGCCGACCAGCCATGCTCTCATTCTCATTATCCTCAAGCAGTCATGTTCTCAATTTAGCACTTAAACATGCATGGGCAGTAGCGCTCTGCGTCATGGGCGGTCGGCAGTGGCTCATCGACGATGCCTATATTCCTAAGCGTGCACAGGAGCTAAGCTCTTAACGCTATGGGGTGTGAGATAGCCGGGGTGGATAGCAAGATAAAGGACTAACAATGCGTCGTTAATATTAAATATTAACACCTTATACATGTTAAACATAATGTTTCATATACAGCTATTTAGCATAACATAGGCAAATCTGTTATATGCCATCATGGTCGATGATTAGCATTGCCAAACAGATCCAAGTTGTCTGCCAGCTTGATCATCGAATCAGCCACCTCCTCCTCTAGCGTGGTGATTTGCTCATTGCTCAGATTTTGTGCAAAGCCACCTTCGTTCAAGCTTCACCGAGGAGTAGACCGATTGGACAACCGCTAGCGCATGGCCCATGGCAGAACAAGCGATGCCACGAGCATAATAGTTGAAGTTCTCCAGCACCAACTTGCACCTCTCCATGATGACATCCAACTGCGGTGGCCCATCGGGCTCTAGCAACTATGGGTCGATAAGGTCTAGCATGGGTTTTATCCCATCGGTTATGGCCTTCACCTTACTTCTATTGGCCTCTAGCCAGAGCTCGAAGTCACGGAACTACGCTTGACTATTGGTTTGGATCACTACAGACAAGAGGGGCAATTGTCTTAAACAAGTTTCTCATAACAAGATGGGTATTGACATAAGTGGTAACTTACATTTCAGTTCTTCGGTGAGTCGTTTTTCCACCGTCCGAGCTTCGTCTCTTTGTTTCTCTACTAGCGCTTTGGCTTCGTGCGCTAGCAGAGCTTGGGTCTCCGCCTCCACCTTGGCATCATGCGCCAAACACGCTTTGGTCTCCGCCTTCCTTTTCGCTTCATCAAGCTCTACTCAAATGAAAGATTACTATCAGCATGTGTGAATTGAGGATTTGAAGGAAATACACCATGGGGACTAAGGCCTTACTTTTTTCTTGGACCACACCATCGCCTAGCAGATTCTTCAGCTCCTAGTTCTTCGCTTCAAGTTGCGTTTTTTCTGCTCGCAACTTCTCCTGGTCGGCGTGTGCTTCAGCCATCATTTTCTCCAGAGTCTTTACAGACTCACGCAACCTCTGGTTTTTGGCAACTGATGGAGCCGCCCACTCTAGCTGGCGTCTGTGATCCTCGGTGATCTTCATTACATTCTGTGGTGACCAACAATTAACAGGCATAATCTACAATTTCAATTGGTCATGTAGACTAAATTACTTCAATCTGGATAGACACTGATGCTAGTGCCACCCTGAGTTTCTTCACCTGCTCGCTTGCGTCCTCATCCTCCACCACCTACATCATATCCCCGTGACATACGAAGGTCCACAAAAGCTAAGGAGGAGGATCTTGGGTATTTGGCGCTTCACGCTCAATTTCTTCAATCACCTCAGGGGACTCCCTTGCCTTCCTTGGTGCTCGGTCAACTCATGGTCAGATGGAGGGGACAAGTTCTATCATTAGCATCTGAGCCCAGGGACTGACCCTTGGCTCTGGGCAACTGGTCGGCTCGATAGGAACCTCTTCATTGATTTGCTCCGGGTGCTCGGGGACTTTGTCTTGGGGGCCAGCCTAGTTTTTGGGGATTTCTCGCGTTTCATCTGGTTGTCCCACCCTAGCACCTTGAGCAGCAGAAGTAGCCATGGCACTCGGCTCGGCGTCCAGCAGAGCATCGCCGATGTCAACCGAGTGCAGTTCCTTGCTCGACGTTTCTCTGCAACTTGATGTCGTATCATCAATACTTCCATTTTGATTTTGCTTGGAATAAGTCTAGAACAGAGACACTTACTCACCTACGTGCAGCTCTGAATGGCTGGGGCTTGTTGGAGCTCCCGTACCCTTTAGTTACCAGCATGAATCTTGAGAACACCGGAGGTGGCCGGTTCACCTCTAGTGCTTTTGTCCTCATCGTGGTGGTCGTCCTAGCCGAAGCCTCTCGTCTAGGCTCAGGGACTTCGCCCTAAGCGGGTCTCTGGCTGGCTATAACTTGGGCTGGCCAGTTGGAGGCTCTAGTGGTCAGCGTCAGAGCGACCATCCATGCAACTCGCTGCTGCAGTGTCTTGCCTATGTCTTCACCATCATCTGAATAGCCCGTGATGGCTTGTTGGCTTGCCAGAGGCTCTCTAATCGAGATCCCACCACTCTTGCGTGGTGGCAGAGTGTTCGGTTTCTTCTTTTTTTCTTCACAGCTCTGGTCGGGCCGGTTCTTTCTCGCACGGTGGCTGCCGATGCTTGGGAGCTTTCTCCACCACGTCCTCGAATGAGGACGACGAGCTGCTCTCTGATGGCGGACCGTCTAGAGCATTGGTCAGAGGGGCATCTACGCACTTCGACCAAGTACCATCCGGCACATCGGAGACATACATAGCACGATCCCATCCATAAGTTTTCATGAAGACGTTTCAACATCAACAAGATTTGACATTACAAAGACTACACACGGTATATTCTTACTAGTGGTGGTGGATTTGTGATGTTGTATGCTCTTTGCTGTCCTATGTTGCTTAGTTTGGTGTTACTTGAAAAGAGCTCCAGGAGGCGACCATAGGTGTCGTCCTTATTTATCTTCTCAGGGGCTTCCCGAGTGGTACTTCATCCCCTGTGTACTCATATGAGTGGCGGAACCTCTCCTTGCTCGGCTGGATCCGACGTATGATGAAGTTGATGGCTACACCAACTCCATAAAGATTGCATCTGACCCAGAATCTATAGAAGCTCATCGACTTGGGTCATATCCGAGTTGTTTGGTCTTGCCGACCAGTTTGTGCTTGGCACTGCTAAAGCGGTCTATGTCGGTCGACAGGCTCGGTTCAACATTTTAGATATAGAACCACTTAGCATTCCATCCTTTCAACGATGTGTTGAGAGGCACTTGTATATATTCCTTAACCATTCCATCCCTTAGCTGCAGATAAACTCTACCGACTACTTTGGGGGACCCAGATCTAGAAAAGGGTTTGAGACAGAAGAAATAGCAAAAGAGATTGAAGTACGGAGCGATTCCGATGAATCCTTCACATAGATTGATGAAGTGGGAGATATGAATAATACTGTTGGGATGGAGATGGCACAGGCTAATGCTGTAGTAGCCAAGAAGTTTCTGTAGGAAGGATGCGTAGGAATCCTAAATCCGCGAACGAAATAAGCCATGAATACAACGAGTTCGCTGGTATCGGGGGTCAAAAACGGTTCACCTACAGCGGGGCACCATCTGACGGTTACTTGATCTCGAAGGATGCCTTCGAGCACCATTCCTTCTAGGGTCATCTGGGTGACAATAGATCTAACCCACTCCTAGTCGCGGTTGAAAGCTCAAGTTTGGTTTTGGTGAATTGATGAAAACCTAAGTGCTAACCTAGTTTATCAAAGTGATTATGAGATAGGTAGCACATTCCAAGTGGTAAAGCAAATGAAGATTGTGACATGATGATTGTGATGCTATGGTGATGATCAAGTGCTTCGACTTGGAAAAGGAGAAAGAGAAACAAAAGGCTCAAGGCAAAGGTATAAATGATAGGAGCCTTTTCGTTTCGGTGATCAAGACACTTAGCGAGTGTGGTCACATTTAGGTTTGATAGTCGTACTATTAAGAGGAGTGAAACTCGTATCGAAATACGTTATCAAAGTGCCACTACATGCTCTAATTCATTGCATTTGCATTTAGAATCTAGTGGAGTGCTAACACCCTTGAAAATGTTTGTGAAAATATGCTAACACATGTGCATATGGTGATACACTTAGTGGTTGGCACATTTGAGAAAGTGTCGATAGAATATTATCGGCAGTCCTCCGAGGGGTATCCCACGAAGGTAGATTGATCGACAGAGGAGCATGAGATCAAGAACAAAAAGGCAACAGAGACACACGAGTTAGACAGGTTTAGGCTGTCAGTATGACGTAATACCCTACTCCTGTGATCTGTTGGTTTGTATTAGCTATCATATGATATTGCGTGTGTTTGGAGGGGGTCTCTGCCCGCCTTATATAGTCCGGGGAGAAGGGTTACAAGTCGGTTAGATCTAAGAGATAACCGAAAAGTAATAAGTGATTACAGGAATCTTGGGATCATACATATCCTAACAGATCTCGTAGTATCTTCAGGATATCTTCCTGGTGTCTTGCGGGAGGCGCCGAGCAGAGTCGTGCCCCATAAGGATTCGTCTTGTGGGCTGGGCCACCCCTAGGAGCATAGCCCATGTGGTCTGCCATGGGTATCCAGGGTCATACACCCCATAGCTAGTCCCCGAGCGCCTTGTACCTATTGTGCAACGCCATCTTGAGCTCGTCCGAGCAGGTGCGAATAAAGCCGAGCAGTCAAACTCATGGTCCGACCACCGCGATGAGTCGTCGAGCAGTTGTGAGCATTTGTCGAGCCGCGTGCGCCATCACCGAGCAGCGTGAACCACAGCTGAGCAAAATATTCCAAGTACGGCTTGCCATAAGGGTGTAAGGAGCTCAAGTCCAGAATTGAAAATTTCTTCGCAGTGGACCAAGTGTGCCCACTTAGAGTCCGACCACGAGAAAAGGAGATAATCTTCATTAGCTTCAAGAGGCACGGAGTCTTCCAGAAAAAACAAGCACATTCACCGCAAGGTGAAGTGTGCCCACTTAGTCCCTGAGCCTAACAGTAGATGATGTAGTCATGTGGTGCCAGGGTCCGAAGTAGAAAAAATAATAAAAAACCAGCCGAGTAGGCAGCCAGTCCCCGGGCATAGCCCCAAAACGAGATAAAACACGTTCACCGCAAGTTGAAGTGTGCCCACTTAGTCCCCGAGCCTGACAGTAGATGACATAGTCATGTGGTGCCAGGGTCAGAATCATAGAAATAATGGATGACCAGCCGAGGAGGCAGCCAGTCCCCAAGCTGCAAGCAACGATATTAGAGAAATCCAGCCTTGGAGAAAAAAATCAGAGTAATGGTTGTACATTAACGGTTACTGAGCCTCAATAAATGGCGGAGAAGTCGACGATTATTCGGCGAGTAGCAACTGATGGCAACGATAAATGGGCGACATGGGCTGCAGTTGCGCAGAACCCCAGGTAACGACCCATATGCCGTATCGGAGAAATCGGAGCGGCGTAGATCGCGGGAACGGTTCCCAAAAAACCCTTGAATGTGGAAAGGTGGGGAAAGTGCTTTATAACGGTGCTGTCGCATACCCCATTCCCACCTTTTCCACTTCATCTTTCTCCTCATCTCTCGCATCACCGAATCCGCAACCACATTTGCCTTCGCCGCCAAACCCTAACCACATCTGGGAGATGGCGCTGAAGAAGGGAGCTGCGAAATCAAAGAAGATTAGTCCCAAAGAGACGGGCGCCGTGGCCCGACACAACGAGGAGTGGGTGCCATCGCGAATAGGAGAAGCAGAGCTAAATAGGTTAGTGGAAGCCGCTGTTCTCCCTGACCGTGCTACCGTCGGATGGCGGCCAGCCCTCGGTGAGTCCTTCCCAACACCCCATACTGACGAAGCTGTGGTATTCGAGGACTATTTCTGGCGCGGGTTAGGATTTCTGGTTCATCCATTTCTAAGGGATCTATTGGAGCTCTAGGTGGTTACTCTGTGCAACCTCCACCCCAATACCATTTTGCACATCTCAATCTTCATCCATTTTTGTGAGGCATACCTTGGAATCCTACCCCACTTTAATCTCTTTCGTCACCTATTCTGGATGAAGAAGAGAGGCGGCGCTGGTTCCAAGGTGGTCGGCGGGGTGTACCTTCAGCTGCGGGATGGAAAGGCGAGCGAATACCTTACTGTGCCGCTTAACACGTCACTGAAGGGGTGGAACACTAGGTGGTTGTACATGAAATAAAGTCATCCAGTGGTTCGCTGTAACGCCGACCACATCCCAGAAAACCAGAGGAGTTGGTCGGAGCTGCCGAGCAATGATGATATGGAGCAAGTGAAGGAACTCCTCGGCTTAATAAAAGGCATGAGGACCAATGGCGGATTGGTAGTGGCTAGTTTCATAGTGCGCCGCGTTCTGCCCTGTAAAGAGAGGGTGCACCCAGGCTTCAAATTCAAAGGGGAGACCGACGATACCCGAGAGAGGCCAGAAATACTGTCCAGGGACGTCGTTGAAGAGCGGACTGCCGAGCTATTCGCTCCGCTTGCCTCATTCAGATTGTCAGGGTACACAAAACCCTTTAACTGCAAGAATCTGCCTCCTCAGGTGAATATCCCAACTTTGTGTTTCCAAGAATTTTTTTTATTTTGTCATTGCCGAGCAATAGACTGATCCACTCATGTGAAGATCCATTCGTAGGATAGAGCAGTGTATTTCTCAGGCGTGCTGAAAAACGATTGGCCGCCGATAGTGGATGCACGACCACCAGCTCAACCTGAAGAAAGCTCCGTTGGCGTTTCCTTGGAATCTAGAGTTATGGATGTTGGTCGGATGGAGAGTCCTCCCTCGGTATCGGAGAAAATCTAGGGGAAGAGGCCGGCGGTAGATGAGCTAGCCCAGAAGAAGAGGAAAATAGCGGCTACTGCTCCCCGCAAACCAGGCGATATCTCTCTTGGTAATGATCAGACCAATCGAACACGAAGGACCACGGTGTTCGATTGGTCTGACGACGATGAAATTCTGACGGATCCTCCCTCGAGCATGAAAGAGTCTCCACGTAGCACATGCATGGGGGAACAACCTAGGGAAGGCGAAGAAGTCCGTGAGGCACCGATGAGGAAAGTCCTCGAGTAGCGGGCGGAGGGAATTTCTGCGCAGCAGACGACCGAAGTCTATGCAGGGCGAGCAACGGAAGTCCTCGAGCAACAAGCGGAAGCGAACCTAGAGCAGCAGGCGGAAAGGGCCCTAGAGCAACAGGTAGAACCGAGGCCGACCAAGGAAGAGCCAAGAATTCCCCCACAGAGCACGGCAGTCGACCCCGCGGCTGCATCTGGAGGTTCAGGCAGGCATCGCCGGTTCAAGAAATTGAACCGTCAGGCCAAACCATAAGTGTCCTTGTGTTGAAGTTACTTTGCTATATTTTCTTTACTTCTATGGTGACTGAATAACTGATTTGACACAGTGCAAGGCGAACGACAGATCCAGCCCCACCCGCTCAGGCTGAGCAGCAACCAACTGCTAGCCCCGGAGTGGGGGAGATGCCAGTAGAGCCTATCCTGGAGTCCTCGAGTGCTCGGCAGCATGTGGGGGAACCAATTGCTGCCCTAGGTGGACTTGGCGGCAGCGAACGACTGTCTACAATAGCAAACGAGTTGGCGACAGCACCCTCGGCAATGGCAGAATCTAGAGCAGAAAAGCTTTCGGTGCCGAAGGAGCAGACGGCATTCCCCGATGCTTCGAAGGGCATGGTCGAACCCGCTATCCAGCCACCAAGCCCCCAGGTGGTGCCCCACACTGCAACAGAGGAGGACGAGGTGGAGGAGATCATGCGTGACGAACCTCGACCCCAATCAGTCCGGATCCTCCGAAAGCACGGCGACGACATAGTAATTGTCGAAGAGGAGGACACCACCAAGGAATTCAGGAGATTGGAGACTGCCCTTACCAGTGTGATGAAATAGATCAAGGTTAATACTGCGTCTGAAAAGGTCCTGGTTGTTTTTTTGGAATTGGATAACGATACTGTCATTGTGCATTTGTAGGAAATAACTCGAGTTGCCGAGCAGCGCCGCCAACTGATAAAGCGAATAGAGCCCCTTGCTGTGGAGAAAGAAAAACTCAAAGAGGCCCGGAACCTCTCTGAGAAGAATATCCAGAGGGCCCAACGTGAACGAGACCTTGCAGAGTCCAACGCGCGGGACCTAGAATACCAGAAGGGGTCCTGACTGAAATGCTGGCTGCTGTGTCCGAGCAGGTGCGGAGCCAGTCCGAGCAGCTGGCCGCTGTCTCCGGCCAACTAAAAAGTGCTTCTGAGTAGCTAGAGAGGAAAACCAAATAGCTTAACAGTGTATCCAAGCAGAAAGTAGGTATGGTATATCAACGAATGTACTTTTGTATTGCTAAACAGCCACATTTTTGGTGATAACTGTTGCGCTTGTAGAGCAAGATGCTAAGCTCGGCCAAATGCGCCAGGCCGTCGATCAACTCCACTAGGAGAAGGCAAAGGAAGCAGAGCGGGCAGACAAACTTGCTGAAGAGCTGAAAGGTGAATTCCTCCTTATTGGAATTACTGTTGAAGTAGCTTCCTTATATAATGGAAAGTTGTAATGCTTGCAGGCTATCAACATAAAGCCAAAGCACAGTTTGGCATGCTGGTGTAGGAGGCCAAGGTCCAAAAGGAGAACTTCAACGCCGTAGTCACCGCAATTAAGTCGGTGCTTGACTACGTTGACCTGGAATCGGCCACTCAGCGCGATGGCAGGCGGCAACGTTCAGACACCGTCATCCAGAGGTGCAAGGCAGCATGGGAGAACTTCAAGATCTTCAACCGCGACACCATTATGACCGTCGCTACCCATGTCCTCGCGATTGTTCAGTCCCATTACCCAACCATCGACCTTCAGTCAATAGGGGGTGGGTTCGCCGAAGGACTGAGCGATGCGGAGACCCAGCAGCTAGAGGATGAGGTGGAGGACGCAGCGAAGATGCTAGCCGACGATATAGATCTATTTGGTGAGACGGATGGTAATGGCGGAGCTTAGTAATCTGCTCATAGATTATCATCTATAATATCTTGATAGTGTAGTTAGAACGCGCAAAAGTGCAAGAAACAATTATTTATCGAATAAATGTTACAAGGTGCATGTATATGCAGTATATGCAGTTTGCTTGTATTTCGACGAAAAAATCTTCGCAGTTTTAATCTTGACGCGATTATGCGTAAGTTGGTCTGCTACTAATCCCTATGGCCCTGGCCAGCCCATAGTCCATAACGTCGAGCGTGGAGCCTGTGCACGTGTAGGAGTAACAGGCGTGACCCAGGAACCGTAGCCGACCACCCATGACGTAGAGCGCGGAGCCCGTGGCACATGTAGGGAGAGATCGGTGACTGGGTCTTCTCCATAGAAAATAGCACAAAACGTGTGCTGCTTGGCGGTTGTTGTACAAACTTGGAGATAAAGGTAGTATAAGCGGCGTCCGAGCAATGTATTCTATGCTGAACTCTTGGCCTTGGCTGACCCATAGTCCATAACGTTGAGCGTGGAGCTCATAGACGTGTAGGACAAACAGGCGTGACCCAGTAACCGCAGTCGACCACCCATGACGTAGAGCACGGAGCCCGTGGCACATGTAGGGAGAGATCGGAGACTGGGTCTTCTCCGAAGGGAACAAAAAAGAAAGTATGTTGCTCTTTGATCGGAGAAATATCTTGGAGGTTTGGAGAAAAGCGTTCGGCGATTTGGAGAAAAAACATGGCGAAATTCACTGGCGATTTAAAGCAGACGTGCTCGGCGATCTTGTAGAAATCGTGTTCGGTGATTTTGGAGGAACCATGTTCGGTGATTTTGGAGAAATCGTGTTCGGCAATTTTGGAGAAATCGTGTTTGGCTATTTTGGAGAAATCATGTTCGGCGATAACATTGGAGATTTGGAGGAACGTGGTCGGCGCAGTTATGGTGATTACATATTGGAGTTCGCTATGAAGTAGCATAGAGCTCAACGACCATGAGTGGATGTTAAACCATAATAGAGACAAAATGGAGACAAGTTATGGAGACCAAAACTTTATTCAATATAAAAGTGGAGCTTACATATCTGGAGCGTTTAAAGGATAGAAACGTATAAGGTGTTCGATGTGCCACGAGTTGGGAACATTGACTCCTTGTAAGTCACTTAGGCGATAAGACCCTAGTCGAGTGACCTCTTTGATAATATAAGGCCCTTCCCAAGGGGAAGAGACCTTATGCATCCCTTCAGTTTTTTGTTTTCTGTGGAGAACGAGATCGCGACAACAAATGAACGACCATTGACGTTTTGGTTGTAGTACCTCCGCAAGCCTTCTAGATATTTAGCTATGCGGATGCAGGTGATTAGGCGTTCTTCCTCGGTCCTATTGATGTCCTCTGACCGAACAGCTGTGGCTTGCTCTTCATCATAGTTTTCCACCCTAGGTGCTCGAAAGGCAATGTCCGCTGGTAGTATGGCTTCTGAGCCGTAGACCAAGAAGTATGGAGTCACGCCGGTGCTATGACTAGCTTGAGTACGCAGTCCCTAGACTACAGCTGGGAGCTCCCTAAGCCATCTTCTTGGGTGCTTTTCTTCTTTCTGATATAGTCGCTTTTTGAGGGCATCAAGAATCATGTTGTTCGCCCGTTCGACCTGGCCGTTGGCTCTTGGATGGGCAACGGAGACATATTTAACGGAGATGCAACGGTCTTCGTGGAAGTCCCAAAAGTGATGGCCAGTAAATATAGTTCCAAGGTCGGTGATGATGCTATTTGGGAGACCAAATCTGTGGATGATATCTTCGAAGAGCTCGACTGCTTTCTTTGCAGTAGCCGAGACAAGCGGTTTATATTCAATCCACTTGGAGAACTTGTCGATGGCGACATATACGTACTGAAAACCTCCTGGTGCTAGTTTGAAGGGCTCAATCATGTCCAGTCCCCAGCATGCGAAGGGCCCGAAAGCTAGGATAGTTTGTAGCTCTTGCATCGACACATGTATTTGCTTAGCGAAGAATTGTCATCCTTCACAACGTCGGATGAGGTCTTTTGCATCAGTGATGGCTGAGGGCCAATAAAAACCAGCTCGAAAAGCTTTATCGACCAGTGTTCTCGAGGCCATGTGGTTGCCGCAGGAACCAGAGTGAATTTCGAGAAGTAGTATTACTTCTTCATCTTGGGTGATGCATTTCTACAGTATCCCTTCCTTGGCGTTTTTCCTCATCAAGTTGCCATCCACCAGCACGTAATGCTTGCTTTGACGAATTAGGCGTTCGGTTTCAGTCTTGTCGGTAGGTACCTCAGCGCTGGTGAGGTACTTGATGAATTGCTCCTTCCAATCGGTGGCCGGTGAAGCTACTGTAAGCACCAGTTGCTCGGCGGGGTGAACTTCCTGAACTCCCTTATCTTCTTTGATGGATGGCGTCAGGAGATCCTGAACAAAGACCCCTGGCAGGATCATGATGCGAGAAGAGCCCAACTTAGATAAGTGATCGGTGAGCTGATTTTGGTCGTGTACCACATGGTGGTACTCGATGCTGTAGAATTTTCCTTCAAGCTTCCCGATTTTGGTGCAATATGCGTCCATCTTCTCGCTAGAGCAAGACCAGTCTTTGTTAAGCTAGTTAATGACCAACACAGAATCCCCATACACCATGAGGCATTTGACGCCGAGCTCAATGGCTATACGGAGTCTGTGGAGGCATGCTTCATATTCGGCGGCGTTGTTGGAGGGCGAAAGTGTATCCGGAGAATGTATCGGAGCTTATCCTTGGTCGGCATAATGAACAGAATGGCCGCTCCAGCACCGTTGATGTTAAGAGCACCGTCGAAGTACATCACCCAATGCTCGGGGTGGGTGGCAGAGATAGGTTCTTGGATCTCTGTCCACTCAGCGATGAAATCAACGAGCGCCTGCGACTTGATGGTAGGCCTGCTTCTAAACTCGATGGAGTAAGTACCGAGCTCAACGGCCCACTTGATGATGCGGCCATTGGCCTCCTTGTTGCAGAGAATGACCCCTAGAGGGAACTCAGTGACCACGGCGATCTTGTAGTAGTCGAAGTAGTGTCGGAGCTTGCGCGACGTAATCAGGATTGCATATAATAGCTTTTGTACTTGAGGATAACGAGTTTTGGGCTCATTAAGTACCTCGCTTATAAAGTACACCAAACATTGCACCTTGTAGGCATGCCTAGCTTCCTCGTGTTTGACGATAATGGCTGTGCTGACAACGCGGGAAGTGGCAGCGATGTAGATCAATAGGGTTTCATCTTATCATGGGGCTGTCATGATCGGAGGCTTTATTAAGAACACCTTGAGCTGCTCAAAAGCGGAGTCTGCCTCCTCCGACCAAGAAAAGCGCTTGGAGGCCTTGAGGAGCTTGAAGAAAGGTAGCCCTTTTTTGCCGAGGCGAGATATGAAGCGACTTAAAGTAGCCATGCAGCCTGTAAGCTTCTGTATATCCTTGACGCATGTCGGCCGTTTCATATTGGTGATGGCAGAAACCTTGTCAGGGTTAGGTTTAATACCTCAAGCACTGACGATGTAGCCCAGCAGTATACCGGATGGAACTCCAAAGATACACTTTGAAGGGTTCAACTTCCATCGGTATTTGTTCAAGTTGGCGAAGGTTTCCTCAAGGTCGGTGATAAGATCATCGGCAGCCTTGGTCTTGACAACCACATCATCGATGTAGGCTTCGACGTTGTGGTCGATCTGTTGGTCGAGGCATGTCTGGATAGCCCTTTGATAGGTTGCTCCGGCGTTCTTGAGTTCGAAGGACATGGTTGTGTAGCAGTAAGCACCGAAGGGCGTGATGAACGATGTCTTGATCTGATCTTCTTCCTTTAGGGAAATCTGGTGATAGCCGGAGTAACAGTCAAGGAAGGAGAGCAGTTCGTAGCCAGCGGTGGAGTCTACAACCTCGTCTATCTGAGGCAAGCCAAAGGGGTCTTTAGGGCAGTGTTTGTTAAGATCAGTATAATCAACATACATTCTCTATTCTTTATTCTTTTTTTAAACAAGAATAGGGTTTGCTAACCAATCTGGATGATACACTTCTTTTATGAATCCGATAGCTAAGAGTCGTTTTATTTCTACCCTAATAGCCTCCTTCTTGTCTAGCACGAATCAGCGTAGTTTTTGCTTGATCGGTTTGGTGGTTAGCGAGACATTCAAGGAGTGCTCGATCTTCTCCCATGGTACCCCCGGCATGTCTGTAGGTTTCCAAGAAAACACATCGATGTTGGCACGTAGAAAGGAGACGAGCGTGCTTTCCTATTTGGGGTCATGGTGAGCCCCAATCTTCACGGTGTTGGAGGGATCGTCGAGGCCGAGGCCGACCTCCTTGACCTTTGACTTGCCGGAGGCGCAGGGAGGCTCTAGCTCTAGGATCTCCATGTCTTTGGCAGGCACCGATTTGGCTTCGGTGACCACGCTAGCCATCTGGATGGAGAGGTCGGTAGCTTCGGCGAGGGTGAGACTCTCTGTCTCACAAGCATAGGCGATGGTGAGGTTGGCCCATAGGGCCAAGACTCCAGTAGGCGAAGGCATCTTCAACACCAGATAGGCGTAGTGCGGCACGGCCATAAACTTGGCCAGAGCTGGCCGACCAAGTATGGCATGGTAGGCGGTGTCGAAGTCGGCGACATAGAAGTTGATATGTTCGACGCGGTAGTTGCTTGCCGTGCCGAACTGAACTGGTAGGGTAATCTCTCCAAGCGGTTTGGAGGCCCTGCCTAGCACCACGCCCCAAAAGGTGGAGTTGGAAGGTGTGAGATCTGACAAACCGAGGCCTAGCTCTTTTAGGGCTCCGACGAAAAGGAGATTCAGAGCGCTCCCACTGTCAATGAGCACTTTTCTGAAGAGCACCTTCTGTATGGTTGCATCGAGGACAAGGGGAAAACACCCTATGTAGGGGATATCCACCCACTGGTTGGCCCTACTAAAGGTGATGGGGACCTTGAACCATGGGTGATAGATGGGGTTAGCGGTGGCGTCTTCCATAGTGATGGAGAGCACCCGCCGTGCTGCGAGCTTCCACTCTCTTCTACTCTCAATGGAGGCAAGGCCCCCAAAGATGGTGGCGACCATCTTATCATGGTCCTAAAAGGCATTGTTGTTGCCCCTAGGTGGTCGGCGACCTCTAGCTCCATTGTTGGCGTCATTGTTGAGCCTCTTGTCCTGAAACTCCTTAGCCAAACCAATGCAGTCCTTCATCTTGTGTTTGGCGTTCTTGTGAAGAGGGCATGGGCCGTCGAGGATCTTTTGGTACTGTTCATCATAGTTGCGCTTGGTGCGAGGTTGACTAATAGTGGCGACTATGTGGTTTGGCTGGCGGTGGCGATTTTGGCTAGGCCTAGGTCCTCCTATCCGATCACGGCCACTATCGCAATGGTAGCTATAGTCGTCGGGGCGGTGGTCGCTGTGGCGTCGGTCATCGGGGCGGTCGTCGTAGCGGTGAGATGGGCGTTGAGTGCCAACATCCTCGTTGAAGCGCACCTCGGCTTCCTCGGCATCGGCGTACTGCTTGGCCATAGTTATCATCTCGCTGATGCCGGTGGGCGGCTTGCGGTTGAAGTTGGAGCGGAGCTCTCGATGGTTGAGTCACCGGATAAAGGCGGTGATGACCTCAGCTTCCGTGATGTTGGGAATAGAGTTCCTCATCTTGGAGAAACATCGGATGTAGCTACAGAGGAGCTCAGATGGCTTTTGGTTGATGCGGCTGAGATCATGCTTGGTGCCGGGTCAAGTACACATGGCCATATAGTTGTCGGTGAAGACTTTCTTCAGCTCTTCCCAGGATCCAATGGAGTCTGGCGCAAGGCTGGTAAACCAGCTCATGGCGGGTGGCGTGAGCTTGATGGGGAGATAATTCGCTATGACACTGGTGTCTCCTCTGGCGGCGCAGACAGCAGTGGCGTAAGCCTGTAGCCATTGTGTCGGGTTCATTCTTCCTTCATAGGGCTCGACCCTAGTGATCTTAAAACCACGGGGCCACCAAAGTGTTCGAAGTGCCCTTATGAAAGCTGGAGGCCCCTCAGGGTTGTCGACACCGTCGTCTGCATCATTGCAGTCAGGGATAGGCTCGAGGGCTGAGTCTGAGTTGCCGTACTCCTGCTCGTACTCCTGGCGGCGACACACTTCGTCTTCATGGTGACCAAAGCGACATTGCTCGATACGCCGTCGCGTATCCTGGAGGTTGCTGAGGTGCACTTGAGCGTCCTGTTCGACATCCTGGTTGTGTTGGCGATGGTGTTCGGCACGATGACCCCTGGCTCCCCCTAGAGAGGTAGCGACTGGTTGGCAAAACAACTTTGACTGGGGTGGCGATTGGGTCTCGGTGTAGCTGATCGGTGAATCGTGCTCGTAGAGCATGAAGGTCTCTGATCCTCGTGAATCTCATTGACCTAACAGTGAGCCGCTTTAAGCATGTTGGTGATCTTGGTGAGCTCGGGTGTTTGAGGGAAACGAGCGAGCTCATTGGCAGCTACTGCCAGATTGGCGCTTGGAGTCTTGAAGACGTCATGGCCATCAACGCGGACAAATTCTTCGTCAAGGTTGCGGTGGAGCGAGAGCGGTCTTCCTTGTGAATCGAGCTGATTATTCCGAGCAGCCTTGGCCCTCATAATGGCTGCCTTGTTTTCTCGGCGCTGCGTGCGGTTGATGTTTCGGTTCTCCCAAGCAACACACTCCTCCTCGGTTTCGCCATTCCAAGGAGGGATGTCGATGCTGACGTTCAAGATCGCACCACCCCGGAAGGGTAGAAGGAGGAGTTGCTCGGAGAAGGTTTTGGCGAGGGTCTCCATAGAGCCCTAAGACTCGGAGCTCGGAGTTTCTTCCGGGATGGTCTGGAGGGGCACCCCGGGGCTCCAGCCTAAGTGTAGCATGTTAATGGCTGGTGGAAGCTGGACGGCGACCTGGTCGGCGAGTAGATGGTCGCACTCCACCTGGTCGGTGAGTTTGCCGCTCAGGGCACGTTGGTAAGCGGCGGCGGTGTTGGTGAACCCAAAGGGTAGGGCCATAACCCCTGTAGTTTCCCAAGCAGCCTTCGATAGATCTAGATCGGAGGGTGGTCGGCGCTGAACTAGAGTGTCTAGGGCCGATTCAGCGATGGAGAGACAATCGGTGAGCTTCAGTCCGACCTGATCGATGGATTTGATTAGATCATCATTGTTGATCTACCTCCTCTTGTAGCAAGGAAGCGGATGGTGAGTTGTTGCTGAAGGAGGCCTCGGAATCGGCTTCGAGATCGGATCTGCAGTTGCAGGTGCGGGGGTGGTCGGTGCAGAACCGATCTACCCTGGCTCGAGGAGCTCTCCGACTCCATCAGCGTTGATGACCCATGACATGGATCCGACCATGAAGATCTGGCTGGGCTGCGGAAGGGATGAAGAGCCTGCAGAAAAAGCCATCTTGTTCGACAAGGAAGCAGCACGCACACCCCTACCTAGCGCGCCAACTATCAACAGAATATTGTCGGCAGTCCTCCAAGGGGTATCCCACGAAGGTAGATTGATCAGTGGAGGAGAGTGAGATCAAGAACAAGAAGGCAACAGAGACACACGAGTTAGACAGGTTCAGGCCATCAGTATGATGTAATACCATACTCCTCTGATTTATTGGTTTGTATTAGCTATCGTATGATATTGCATGTGTTTGGAGGGGGGTCCCTGCCCGCCTTATATAGTCCGGGGAGCAGGGTTACAAGTCGGTTAGATCTGAGAGATAACTAGAAAGTAATAACTGATTACAGGAATCTTGGGATCATACATATCCTAACAGATCTCGTAGTATCTTCAGGATATCTTCCTGGTGTCTTGCGAGAGGCGCCGAGCAGAGTCGTGTCCTGTAAGGCTTCATCTTGTGGGCTGGGCCACCCCTGGGAGCGCAGCCCATGTGGTTTGCCGTGGGTATCCGGGGTCGTACACCCCACAGCAAGGGTAAGTAACTTCACCAGCGGAGTGTCTGCCCGTAGAGTGCAGACAGTCCAATGATGCCACCGGCGCCCTATATAGAAAAGACAGGGTTTCATAGAGTGGACCGGACACTGACCTCAACTGGACCGACGCGTCCGGTCAGTGGAAGCAGTGAAGATGCTGGCGTCAGTCTTTGACCGGACGCTAGGTCACTTTGTGACCGGACGCTGGCAGGGTACGTCTGGTCCCACTGATGTGGCAGCGCACATAGGAGATAGTGTGTGACCGGACGCGGGGTGAGGCTAGTTGGGTATGACCGGATGCATCCGGTCGCGAGTGGAACCTTACTGGAAATGACCACACACTAGGGTCCTATGTCTGGTCACTTTGAGCAGTGCGTCCGGTCACTACTTAAATGTACTGATGACCGTTGAGATCGGGCGATCAGCGTTTGAAGCCGATGACATGTGGCAAGCATTAGGGGACCGAACGCTGGGGTCCTGCGTTCGGTCGATATGACCAGAGCATTCGGTCACCCCTAGCAGTGCCTAGTGAAGGGGTACAACGGCTCTATTTCGTGGGGGCTTCTATTTAAGCCCCATGGCCGGCTCAAACTCACTCTCTTGGCCATTTGCATTGACATAGCAACCTTGTGAGCTTAGCCAAAGCCCCTCCCACTCATCTCCATCATAGATTCAACATCTTTGTGAGACTGGGAGTGAATCCAAGTGCATTGTTTGAGTGTTTGCATATAGAGGCACTTGGTGTTCATGTTTCGCTATGAGATCCGCTTGTTACTCTTGGTGGTTGCCGCCACCTAGACAGCTTAGAGCAGCGAGGATCGTCGAGTGGAGGTTGGTGATTGTCTCCGGCTCTGATCATGGTGATTGTGAGGGGTTCTTGACCTTTCCCCGGCGGAGAGCCAAAAGGTACTCTAGTAAATTACTCGTGGCTTGTGTGATCCTCATCTTGTGTTGGTTGTGCGGCACCCTATTGAGGGTTTGGCGTGTGATGCCATTTACGTGTGAACCTCCAAGTGAGTGAATCGCTACAACGAGGACTAGCTTGCCAGCAAGCAAGTGAACCTCGATAAAAAATCATTGTGTCATCATTTGATTCCAAGGTGACTGGTCTTCATTGGTATTCATTCTTATGATTGATTGGCTCCTTCTTTGACACGGTGGTATAACCATCTTGCTCACTCTCTTTACATTACCGCAAACTAGTTGTCAAGCTCTTTAGTGTAGCTAGTCGTGAGAGCTTGTTAGTTTGGTTAGTGTGGCTCTTTAGTTAGCTTTTGAGAGCGCACTAACTTAGTGTAGTGACATAACTATTGTGTGGATAGAAACTATATAAATTAGAATTGTGGTAGGTGGCTTGCAATTTTAGTAGGTTAGCGCAACACTTGCTTCGCCTTATAATTGTCTAACCGGTTTCCTAAGTGTTGCTATAGAAATTTTTAATAGGCTATTCACCCTCCTCTAGCCATTAGGACCTTTTAGCGGTGGACCTCGCCGGTACTCTCCGCTGCCTTCTTCCCTGACTTCTTCGGGCTCGAGCGGCTGCGTTTCTTTCCACCTATTGCCAAGGATTGGATTTGATTCGATTTGGCTATGCTCGGATTGGGTTGTGGAAAAGCCGCGGTTGCAACCGTAGAAGGGTGCGAGAAGGCGAAGCGCCAAAGTGTTGTGCGGTTGTGAGGAAGATGATGCACTGGTGCGTAATGAGGGGAGTGCGCCGCCGTAGGTAGATTGAAATGGTTCGACCCTGACCTTTTTTCTTTAGGGTTTTTGGGAAACCGTGCTGACCCCATCGCATTGTTCGCACCCTCCGCAATGTTTGTGTCACTTTCTTCGCGCCCCTCCAACTTCTTCGTCAAAGGATATTGGCCGGTCTCATGGGCCTACGGGCATACTAAACGGCTGAGCCCGCTTCATCGGTTTACCTCTCCAAATCTCTCCATGTTCTCCAAATTTTGCCATGTTCTTCAATGTTCGCCATGGTATAGTGCTAAGCACTCTCCATGTTCTCCAAATTTTGCCATGTTTTCATGTTCTCCAAATTTCTCCATGTTCTCCAAATCTCTCCATGTTCTCCAATTTCGCCATAGTATAGTGCTAAGCACTCTCGAAAATTCGCCATGGTATGGTGCTAAGCACTCTCCATGTTCTCCAAATTTCTCCATTTTCTCCAAATCTCTCCATGTTCTCCAAATTTTTCTATGTTCTCCAAATCTCTCCATGTTCTCCAATTTCGCCATGGTATAGTGCTAAGCACTCTCCAAATTTCACCATGGTTAATTGTTAAGTACTCTCTCCATTTTTAAGTGCTCAACACTCTAAATTTTACTCCTATGTCCAGTGCTAAGCATGAAGATTTTGTCCTTTATACAAATATAAATAAACTCCAAATAAACATAAACTGCTCTAAAGAATATAAAATTCACCGATACATTGCTCCTGATAAACTCCACTATGTTTTCTTCATCACCGAGTTCATACATTTTATTTTTAAATCATGTACTACCCATCCTACATATTTGTATTGCAGGATCATCGTCTGTGTAGTCGCACCATCTGGCCTTCGGATTTCTCCTCCGATCAACTGATCGGACCACTAGGTTCATGACTTCGTCGCCGACCAGTTGGTCGGATTGTTCGACATTCACTTCTACCCGGCGCTCACTTCGCCGCCGACCAGTTGGTTGGGTTGCTTGGTACTTGATTCTTTGCCAACCAACTGGTATGATTGTCTGTCGTTTCATCGTCAGTTACACGGGGGCTCGCCAGTTAAGCCAGGGACTTCGTCTGCCGTTTCGCTTGTTGGCTTACTATATTTTGCCGACGCTGCATGTCATGTGTGATATCAAGGTTTTCTATGCTGTCTAGATTAGGGTGCTGATCTTGGGCAGCACGTCAGGGGCTATGATAAGTATATCTATCGTAGCAATCCAGTGCTAAGCACTTTCTATTTCTTCATGTTTTACTGCTCGATATTATAGAGTTTTACTCCACATGCCCAGTGCTAAGCACGGGGACTCCGTCCTCTACACTTAATTCTTTGATCCTGCTACAAGATGTAACTTTATCTTACAGTAGACTCGAAGACTAAATGTGTACACTTTACCTAGCAGTGAGTGTAATTTTACACCTAAGCTGAGAATATATTATTTGATCTCAATATTAATAATGTTTTTTGATCCTGCTACAAGATGTTTGTCTATCTTACAGCAGGCTCGGGGACCAAGTGTGTACACTTCACCTTGCGGTGAGTGTACTGTTTTTTTCTCCTTTCTGGTTTTCAACTAAGCTAGAGACTAGCTGTGTGCTCGGCTAAGCTAGGAGTTGGTTATTCTAACTAAGTGATCGTTGATATTCTTTGATCCTAACACCAGGTGTCTTCTTCACCTACTGTCAGGCTCGAGGACTACAATGTATACATTTCACCTAGTGGCGCATGTATCAATACTAACATCCTCTTTGACTAAGTCAAGGGCGATGATCATCTGACTTCGCCAACGAAGCCTAAGTGTGTACAGTTCACCAAAGGTGGGGAATTTTTTAAATTTTAAACTTGAGCTCCTTACATCCTTCTGGTAAGTCTTACTTGGCTAAGTCCGAGATTTGCGTAGTAGTTAAACTAGTTGGCTTCGACTTACACTGGTCGGATTACCAGTTAAACTGGTCGGCACTATATTTTGTTGTTTGGATTACCAGTTAAACTGGTTGGATTACAGATTAACTATCTAACTCCAAGTTAAACTGCTCGGATTTGCTCAAGACGGCGTTACTCGGCGGATACAAGACGCTCGGAGACTAGCTGTGGGGGGTATAACCCTAGGTACCCACGACAATGGACATGGGCCGCACCACCAGGGGAGGTCCAGCCCATAAGATCAAGGCCTACTGTGTTCGGCTCTGGTCGGCGTGCACCGCAAGGCAATCGGAAGACATCTTGGCGATGAAGGAAGATCTTTTCAGATATGATAGATATCGTATTCCTTATAAATATTTACCATATAGCCGAATAGATCTAGGCCTAAACCGACTTGTAACCCTACCCCAAACTATATAAAGCGGGTAGGGACCCCATCGAATTCATCTCATGTATAATACAATACACCAAAGACACATGATGTAGGGTATTACGTCGATCAGATGGCCTGAACCTATCTAAATCGATGTCTCTGTCACCATCCGGTTCCTATTATGCGCACCTCTATCGATTCATCTATTACCGTGGGCATACCCCTCGGTAGACTGCCCACCATACTTTATCGACAGTTGTGAACCTCTATGTTTTTTTAGTCTGAACCTCTATGTTGGACTATGTAATTTACAAAAATAATCTTTACTAGTATCTCTTATTATCAAATGAGCTTACTTTGGCCACCAGCCAGGGCATCCACGTCGCCCGAAAAATTTCCAGCCGTTCGATATCGCGTTGGACGTCCCAGATTTGTTGTAGCAGATTTCGTCGTAAGCGGCTTCCCCTACTTCTCCTCACCTTTTTCGGCTTCTCCTCAGCTTCTGCTCGGCTTCTCCAGCTCCTCGTCGGAATCCGCCCAGACGAATATATTCACGCCTCCTGCTTCAGCTTCTAGACGCTTCTCCTTTCCCCATCCTCTCTCCTCTTCCCTCTCTCCCCCACGGTCGACGGGCGACGGCAAGGCGACGGTGCCTCGCACCGGCCACGACCCGCGCCTGCCGTCGGCCTCGCCCTCCTCCTCCTCCCCCCTCGCGTCGCCTCGTGCTAGCCGGACCACTGCCGGCGGCACACCGCATGAAGCGGTGTCGGCCCACGACGCCGCAGCGCCGCACGTGCCCCACCGGCCACGGCCACCACAGTGCAAGGCGCTACGCGAGCGGGCCTCGCCGTGGGCCGCCGGCACGGGTCCCCCCCCCCCCCCCCGCGCGCGGCCTCCTACCGATGTTGCGCACCTGCTTCTGTGCAACAGGAAACCCTAGGTGCCTCTCCGTCTCCTGATCTATCGTTGCCTCTCCCTTCTCGTCCCAAATAGGGTGCCGTACCAGTGCGGGAAGCGCTCGGTGCGGCCGGATCGAACGGCGCGCCAGTGCGGGGAGCCGTCAATGCAGTCGTCGGCCGCCGCGATGGCCCTGCCCTGGCCGCATCAGCTACGCGAGCGCCCTCCGCTGACGCGGCCGCACCCAGCGTAGCCCGACCCCGCCTGCGTCGTGACCGGCCCCGTTGACGCGACCGAAGCCAGTCCAGCTGCATCCTCTGCTCTATTTCGTCCTCCCTGACCTTGCTTTGTCCTGCTACGGTGACCTCAAAAAAAACCTATATCTCCTTTGCCACCTTTTCTCAGTAGTTCGTTTTGTTGTGGTTGCTTGATTGTACAGGAATGCAGCAAAGTTGCATCTAGTTCAATTGACAATGTTGTACAGCACCCAGCTATACTTCACCTGCTCATCTTGTGTATCTGTTGTTGCTATCCTTAGCATTACATGTAGTTTACTTTTCTTTTAAAAGAAAGATATCTTTCCCATAGGTCATACTGACAGATGACATAGAAGCGGTGGGGAAGAAAGGAGCTACAATGAAGGTGCGAGCTGGATTCAACCGCAACCTCCTCCTTCCCAAGGGCAAGCCTACGCTTCTAGCCCCAGAAGTCCTCAAGTAATTTAACACTCACTGCATTGTAGCCCTTGGTTATCCCACACTTGCTTTGTTACTTATGTTGTTTAATTGCTGAGTTTCACATATTTTCCTTACCTGCAAATTCCACTCTCTATCAAATGATTCAGTGGCTGTTGACAATTGTAAAAACCTTATGACCTTCTCTATGATATGCTTAGTTTGACTCTGAGGTTTGGGACCTACCAGTCTAGATTGAGATAGGAATCCATGCACCTTTCTTATAGAATTCTGGTAGTATATATTAAATGGTCAACACACATAATGTTTGATTGGATGTGTAAATAAGACTGTGAAAGAATTTCTTTCCTCTACTTCTCTTTGCAGGGAAATGCAGCTAGAACAGGAGAGAATAGAAGCTGAGAAGAAGCGGGTAAGAAAAATATTTCACTCAGTAATAAATGCAGTTGCAATTTAACCTCAGCGTCCTTTTTTTGCCTTGAGAGTAAACTTTATCCTTGCTGTCCTTATCAAAAGAAAATATAGTGCCTTTATGTCCTCCAAATTTGAAGTCCTAAGCATGATATGTTCATCAAATTCTATGAATGCCATTGGTGGGTTAGTACTTATCAATTTTTGTTGATAATTATGACCTTCAGAAATTCTCTACTTACATAGTTAGAAGAAGACGCACAACAGCTTGCCTGAGTTTTTGAAACCATCGGCCCTTTCAAGATTCCTCGCAAAGGTGGAAAAGGAAAATAAATCTTTGGGAGGCAAGTTCTAAGTTGGATAATCCTTTATCTATTCTCTGTTGTCTTACTTTCAGTTTTCTGACAATATCCTTAATTGTACACAGCGTCACAGCGCAGGATGTTGTTGACATAATAAATTCACAACTTAATAGGTATAAGCACATGCTCCTAACTCCTAAGCAATCTTAATAGCAATTCTCATTGTTATTGCTTTTCTTACTGCTGGCATGCTGTGTCGTGTAGGGATGTCGACAAGAAGCTGGTGACAGTTCCAGAAATCCGTGAAATCGGAGAGTATGTTGCAGAGATCCAGCTTCACTCCTATTGCCTCTACTTCCATTCTGTGTACGACCTTTTTCCCAGTCTTCTTATGTGGGTTTGCTTATAATGCCCAACACCCCTTTAACTGTTGGACAGACTGCATCAGGTGCAATTTGCTGACAACCCATGAGTCATTTTAGGCCTATTAATAGTAGTGAAATGCAGTATTTGATTGTTCAGTGAATGAAAATTTAGTGCGCAGTCTCTGTCATCAAATTTGCTAGTTTCTGTACTTCACCGTTATAATTTTAGATTATCTTTTGTAGTGCTATACTAAATCAAATTATCAACGGACGTAACAGCATGAAACACTACATGATATTTTTACTACTCAATCATGTGCTTGGGAGAGATGGCTACTCAGGATGATGAAAACTATGTACGGGTTCAATCCCACTGGGAATTCTGGACAGATGGACATAAATATTTTCATCCTATAACTGGTCTGACAGATGTACCTGATTATGTATGTAACCTAAAAAATAGGGTGTCAGTGCTTGAGAGCGATAATTTTTTTATAACATTACAATCTGATGAGTTCGGTTGCCTTCACAGACCCCTTACGTTTGGATTTATGATTCCATGTATGAATGCCTTTTACATATGTTGTCCGATTCCGCCTTTGTATTGCATAACTTTATTTTGGCTGTAGGTGTAGATGATTTTTGTTGCAATTGTGATAAAAGGAACCTCTGTGCCACTAATTTATGGTTCCCAGATCTCTTCCATGCAGCCAAAGTATAGGAGAACAATGTTGACATAATTCACGGTGACTGCATCCTCAGGTCTCCAATCCCAGCCCCAAATCCAAAAATTATTGCAATTGGATTTTACTTACTATTTTGGTGTTTGGTTCTTGGTATTATCTGAAATATTTTGTAATTTCAGCACTAGACCTACATTTAAATTGCTCTGTGCTTTGGCATCTAGTGGTGCAAAGGCAGGTCCACCTGCAACATTGAAGCCCCTGCAAAATAGTTAGGGTCAACCCACAGCTTCTAATTAAAATTAGTATAGTTGGATATGAGCACCATTCGCCTGCACTCCCACTCTCCAACTGATTAAAGAATCTACTCACATGTCTGCCTCTAAATTACATTAAAGAAAGGTTAATAACGAAGCTAGAAAGGAGAAACCTTGTCTATATCAAAGTGAGTTCCAAGAAGTTCAATGAGATACAGTGAATACTGCATAGTTTCAGCTCACGTTTTTTTGTTCACTGCTAAAACCTACAGGTCTCGCAATTTAGAGGCTTTGGGCCAGTTTAATTTCTACTGCTCTCAGCCGTTGGTTTTGCATGCAGTTTAGCTTCTAAGCTTTGGGCCAATTAAATTTCTACTGCTCTCAACTGTTGGTTTTGCATGCTGTTTTTTTTGTACTTTGTTATCGATGATATTATTATCACATGGAACTCTTGTTTGGTATATTTGAGTCTGGTTGCTTGATATTAATACCTGCACTACATGGACCAAAGGCCGCCTGCACTCCCACTCTCCAACTGATTAAAGAATCTACTCACATGTCTACCTCTAAATTACATTAAAGAAAGGTTAATAACGAAGCTAGAAAGGAGGAACCTTGTCTATATCAAAGTGAGTTCCAAGAAGTTCAATGAGATACAGTGAATACTGCATAGTTTCAGCTCACGTTTTTTTTGTTCGCTGCTAAAACCTACAGGTCTCGCAACTTAGAGGCTTTGGGCCAGTTTAATTTCTACTGCTCTCAGCTATTGGTTTTGCATGCAGTTTAGCTTCTAAGCTTTAGGCCAATTAAATTTCTACTGCTCTCAACTGTTGGTTTTGCATGTTGTTTTTTTATACTTTGTTATCGATGATATTATTATCACACGGAACTCTTGTTTGGTATATTTGAGTCTGGTTGCTTGGACTGGCCAATAATGTAGTAGGTATAGATCTTTCGACGTGTCTGTTTTATAATCTTTGATTCTATATACATGTATGGGTCAATTAATGATACACTTATATTTGGATAAGGTGCACAGTTTAGATAACCGTTCAAGTTATTTGATCAGTCATCAGGGTGGTGAGCTTTTATCAGAACACAGTAAACATGCCTCTTGCCACAGCTATGTTTATGTTGTCCTTGCTTCCTCCTACCTTCCTATTCTAAAAATCTTTGACAGATTTATTTTCTTAGTTCCTAAACTGATGCTCCAATTTGTGTGCATATTTTCTACAGGTTTCAGCATGCCACGAGGGCTTTAACTCAGCTTCGTTGCATTGATATGATTTCAGGTATGTTACGGCTGTCAGCTTTTTAGTAGTGCGAAAGTTCCTAATCACCAGTGTTAGCTTATAGTGCTTTGTGTGCCCTTGAGGTCTTAAGACACTGTTCTAAAATTTGCATTGTAGATTCCTGATTACCACGCATAGAAAATGCCATAGTTTCGAAAGCATGCAGAGCAGATGTGTCCTGCACCATATAAAAAAAGCTCCAATCTTTCAGTCTTTGTACATGACATATATACATTTAGCTCCTAATATTATTTTCATGCAAAGATTAAATATGTTTTTTACCTGCGCCTTAACCAGGTGATTTACTGGTGTGCGCGAGGGCGCGCGTGATGGACTAGTGATTTATTAGGGAGAAAACAGTTAAGCCTCTCAGAGCATGCACGTCAATGTCCCTGTGTTTATCCATGGATGTCCATTGGAACAGAATTACAGGACGTGATGGCATCACGCACCTAACTAGGCAGCGGCTCCATCAACCTGCAGATCCTATGATGGCTAGGTCTACTAGGAAATATCATCGCGAAGATCATGTCTAAACTTTCAACTAGCTACGACTAAGAAATTAATTAATATATATAATCCTTGTGATGATATCACTATCCCCAATTTTTTTTTTAAAAAAAGAGTTTTGCTCCGGTGGTCCTTCCGGAGTATTTTGCACGAATCTTAAAGCAACCAGGTAATTAATCGTAATTAATTTCGTAATGGGTCTGCTTTGGTCTGGCCCAAGCCCAGCCCCAGCTCAATCAGGTAACTGTGGATCGTCAGTTGACAGTTCGTGTTTTTTTGTTTGCATCTTGCTCTTATCGCGCAAACAGGCGGCGCTAGCGGGCAGCGGTGGCTCCTATTGACCGATCCTGCCTCTGCCGTGCGACAACCCCCGTTGAAGTCGCCTTCGCTGTTCAGGTGTGATATATTTTTGGAGCAACAAGAACACAAAAAGGGAGAAGAAGCCGGCTGCACAGTCCCCTCCGCGCCGAGCGGAGAAATAGGTGACGATCGAGGACTGCGACGATGCCCCGCGAGATGGCGTCGAGCGTGTCCCGGTAGCCCCGACGTCGCCCGAGCAGAGGCATCGCAGGCTGACCCGCAGTGGTGTGGGCACCAGGCAGAGGAGGGAGCCATTGGCGGCCAGCAGCCCACGCCCCCCCGGTGGGATCGAATCGACAGCCTTTTGTTCCGTGAGATAATTCCTTATTTGACACCAGACAAATGATTCGTTCCTTTCTTAGCCCTCAATAAATTTTTATTTCCTATTTGACACCAAGTTTAATTTTCATTCCTTACATGACACTTCGTTGCATTTTCCATCCGAGAACCGTTAAATTTGATGTGAAAAGACGATTTTGCCCCTGTGGGCCCCACCACCCTTCTCCCTCCTCTCCTCCTCCAGCCTGTCGCGTCCTCCCCCAGCCCGCGGCCACCGCCTCCGCGTACGCACGGCCGCGCCACTTGAGGAGAAGGTCGCCGGTCGTCCCCGCCGCTGCGGCCGGCCATCCCCGCCGCTGTGGTTGGAGCCCCCTCCCTTCTCTGATGAGCCGCGCCACCCTCCTCCTGCCTGCTCCGACGAAGAGGAGCGGTACCTGGAGGCGCCGCTGGCGGACAAGGGCTTCTGGCGCGTGCGCGGTCGGGCCGCTGGCTCCCATGGCTAACGCTGCGCGTGACTCGACGGGTTCACCGAAGCCTCCATCGTGTACGTCTACTTTGGGAGCATGGCAGTGTTGCAGGAGGCTCATGCGGCGGCGATGGCCGTCGCGCTGGAGCGGTCGCAGGTGGCCTTTGTGTGGGCGGCCAGCCCCGCGGCACCGCTCCCAGCGAGGTTCGAGGAGCGCTGGCCACGGCGGGCGGCAGGGGCACGGTGGTCCGCGGGTGGGCGCTGTAGGTGGCCGCGCTGCGGCACCGCGCGGTGGGGTGGTTCGTCACGCACTGTGGGTGGAACTCCGTGCTCGAGGCCATGGTTGTCGGGGTGGCCATGCTGGCGTGGCCGATGATGGTCGACCAGTTCATGAACACACGACTGCTCGTGGACGAGGTCTTGCGGGTGCTCGACGACGTGGTGAACGGTCGGCGGTGGGCTGGGTGGCGGGTCGGGTGAAGGAGCTCATGGACGAGGCAACGATAGCCGTGCGCCCAGGCGATGGCTCGTGGCGCGAGCTGGAGGAGCTGGCGCGGGAGCTGCGGTCGACCGTCCCCGCCGTTGCGGGTCATCGGCGGAGGGAGGGAGCTCATCGGCAGAGGGAGCGAGGGGAGGGCACCGTGGGTCGTCAGAGTAGGCAGGAGGAGGGTGGCGCGGCTCATCGGAGGAGGGAGGGGTGAAAGGTCCTTGTGTGGTTTTGGTAATTAAGTGACAACCTAGGTGGACTATTTGTGTTTAGTTGAGATACACAGGTGATTAGTCCACAGGTACATATGTGTGAGCAACATATGCCATGAAGGTGAAAATGGCTTGGAGATGTTGCAAAGCTCACACATGTGATGATAAAGGAGCTCATTGCACATGAGACATGACATCGAGTCATGTGATCAAGGTGGAGAAGATCAAGATAAGACTTGGCTTGATGGACAGGTGTATGCTAGTTGTAGAACTTGAATGATGATTTGATAACTAGCATGCATAGGATGATAGCTAGACACTTGGTATGCTTTTCAAGTAATACTAGTACCTTGCTTTTAATGTTGATCTCATAAGGTATCTAGTGCTTTTATTTCCAAGTGATATCTAGCTAACCATGGTGCTAAGGATGAACTTAAAGGTGCAACTCCGATTGGTACACGCTTCAAAGGTTTATTCTATACACCTTAGCATCATTTAGTAGTAATTACTCTCCCATAATTTTAATCTATGCATATGTGCGAGCTTCAAATCAAACACTCTAGCACATATGTAGGGGGAGCTAATACTACCATCTCGGGTTTGTGGTAATTGTCCAAAATCATTTTCACATGGTAAAATTGCTTGGGCA
The DNA here is from genome assembly GCF_019320115.1 of Miscanthus floridulus. Classification (NCBI taxonomy): domain Eukaryota; kingdom Viridiplantae; phylum Streptophyta; class Magnoliopsida; order Poales; family Poaceae; genus Miscanthus; species Miscanthus floridulus. The sequence goes on along the minus strand of NC_089596.1, from coordinate 84,949,450 downwards.
AGCAACATGAATCCAAAAGAGCTTAATTTCCATATCTTTGTAGAGTTACCATCAATTACCAAAAAAGGGAAGATTGAAAGGTCCTTGTGTGCTTTTGGTAATTGAGTGACAACCTAGGTGGACTAATTGTGTTTATGTGAGATACACAGGTGATTAGTCCATAGGTACATATGTGTGAGCAACATATGCCATGAAGGTGAAAATGGCTTGGAGATGTTGCAAAGCTCACACATGTGATGATGAAGGAGCTCATTGCACATGAGACATGACATTGAGTCATGTGATCAAGGTGGAGAATATCAAGACAAGACTTGGCTTGATGGACCGGTCGCAAGTGTGAAGGGCAAGTCGGAGGCTTTGGAGCGATGGACCGCGTGGCGGTGAAGCTTGAGCAAGACTTAGCGTCGATGGACGAAGGCAACGGTGAAAAGCAAGTGAAGTCATGATCGATGAACCAATATGATCACATGATGATATGAAGTGGATCATATCATTGTTGATCATGTTGGTGCATGTGTTGCATCGACATTGGAGATGGAATGGAATGCGCAAGGCAAAGGTATAACCTAGGACATTTCATTTCACCGGTCATAGGTGTGTAGAGAAGTTGATGATCGGGTTTAGGATAGATGGCCGTACTATCAAGAGGGGCAAACTTGTTTGTATATCGGTCATCTAAGTGCCACTCGAGTGATCTAACTTTGCATCATTGCTAGGATTGAGTGGCGTGGCAAGTTGTGTGGCTAATCCTTTAGAAAAGGTTTGTAAAAATGCTAACACACATACATATGGTGGTGTACACTTGGTGGTGTTGGCACATTTACAAAGGAGATGAAGTTGAAGTTGATGTGGATCGACTCAGCGAAGGAACGGAGGCATGGGTTCGAACTCCACCGGCAGAGTGTCCGCCCATAGAGTGCGAACAGTCCGATGGTGCCATCGGTGCCCTATACAGAAAAGATAGGGTCTCAAAGAGTGCACCATACGCTGGTCATGTGGTGACCGGACGCTGGAGTCCTGCGTCTGGTCAGTGACTGCAGAGAGCGTGTAGGCGTTGGTCTTCGATCGAATGCTGGCGCTGATAGTGATCGAACGCTGGCAGGGCACGTCCGGTCAGGCTGACGTATGGTGACGTAGGCGACACAGAAAAGTTGGAGAAGGACCAGACGCTGACGCTGCGTCCGATCGTGACCTACCGGACGCGTCCGGTCGCGACTGGTACCTTACTGGAAACGACCAGACGCTGGGGTTGCTACGTCCGGTCAGTTTGTGCAGCTGCGTCCGGTCATCACTTGACCGTTGAGATCAAGCGACTAAGGTTGAACGGAGGCGACACATGGCGAGCATCCGTTGACCGGACGCTGAGGTCCTACGTCCGGTCGATACGACCGAAGCGTCCGGTCGTCCCGAGTTTTGCCCAATGAAGGGGTAACGGCTAGTTTAGCCCGTAGGGCTATAAATAGAAGGTGGCCTTAGCCATGGCTAGAGTGGAGCACCTCGGGGGACTTTGTGTCCATGCTTGTGAGTGCTTGGGAGCCCTCCATCTCACATATACTTGATAGTGATCATCCGATTATGTGAGAAAGCGATTCTAGTGCAATTGCATCGTGAGGTTGCATCGAGTGGCACTAGGTGATCGAGTTGCAAGCCGGTGGTGCTTGTTACTCTTGGAGGTTGCCACCTCCTAGATGGCTTGGTGGTGGTCTCCGTCGAAGCCCGTAAGAAGCTTGTGCGGTGCTCCAGAGAAGAGCTTTTGTGAGGGGCATTGTGCTCGCCCCGCGGGAGCCACGAAGAGCAACTCTAGTTGAGCGTGTCATTGAGCTACCCTCACTTTTGGGGTAGGTTCTTGCAGTGCTCGACATGCGGGCTTAGCGGGTGATGCTAATTAGCCACCGAACCACCAAGTGAGCGGTCGACACAACGAGGACTAGCGTGTTGGCAAGCACTGAACCTCGGGAGAAAATCACCGTGTCAACCTTGTTCTTCCCATTGGTTTGCAATCCCTTTACACAAGCTTGTGATTACTTTTATATACATTGTGCTTGTGTAGTTGCTCTTGTAATTAGTTAGCTTATGTAGCTCTCTAGTTACCTTCTTGCTTGTGTAGCATAGAAGTAGCTCCCTTGCGTGGCTAATTTGGTTTGTGTAACCTTGTTAGTCACATTGCTTAGTTTGCGTAACTAAGTAACTTGCGCTCTATAATTTGGCTTGTGTAGTCTTGTTATTTAGCATTGCTAGTGAGCATAGGTGGCTTTGTGCTTTTGCTTACTAGCATGTATAGGAGCTCCACCATTGCTTGAAGTACTAGTGGCATAGGTTTGTGTGACCTTGCTTCTAGAATTGATTAGGTGGGCTCTAGCTAGCCCGGCACCTTAATTGCGTAACTAGGATATTTGCAAGGTACTAGAGAATATAGATAGAGGGATATAGTCTTGGCTAGACCGATAATTTTAATTCCGCATTTATTTCGGTAAGCCGACACGATTAATTTTAAAAAAGACTATTCACCCCCCTCTAGTCCGCCATCCCGACCTTACAATTGGTATCGGAGTCAGGTCCCTTATTTGTGGTCTTCACCGACCTGAGAGGATGACGTCTAGTGGGCTAGATGTTTGTGAAACACACATTTTTTATGGCACAAACTTTGCACTTTGGAAAAATCATATGCTTGATCATTTTCGTGCAAAGGGACCTAAGTTTTGGTGGATTGTCACTAGTGGTCTCACTCATGTCTTGGATCATAGAAATCTCACCAAAGCTCAAAGAGTTCTCTATAAACTTGATGTACATGCTTGTTGTTTTCTAATGGATGCTTTGAGTTTTGATTTGATAAAACAAGTAAACTACACGGGAACCGCTCGTGAGATATAGGAGTCCATCAAGCGCACCTTCAGTGATTCCTCCACATGGGATGATGACAAATTCAAGAAAGAGGATGAGCCCAAGAAGGAGGCGCATGAGTGTGTCGAGCATGATCACAATTTGGTGATTATGAAAGATTGCTCCACCTCATGGTCAAGTGATGATGATGATGATCGATTCACTACAAGTTCACTTGACAAGGTTGATGATGATGCCACAAGTGTTGCACATGAAGATTCTACCTCAAGCACACTTTGTGGTGATCTTGACGATGTTGGTTCATGCTCAAGCCATGATGATGATGCTACTACAATCTCTCCTACTACACCACATTGTTTCATGTCACAAGGTGACACCAAGGTATCAAATAATAATGTGGTTGATCATGTTGATTCATATGATGAGCTTGTTAGTAGACTTGCTAGCATGACCGTGTCTTTAGAAAATGAGAAAGCTCAAACAATAAAATTAGAAAATGAAAACTCATTTCTAAAGAACTCTTGTGAAGAACATAAGAAATTACTTGATGCTTTTAAATCTTCATATGATGAGCTAAAATTGAATCATGAGACACTACTTGCATCTCATGAAGAATTATTAGAACAACATGCTTCTCTCAATAAAGTATTTACAAAGAAACTTAAAAATAATGAGAGCTCATCACATGGATCAAATGATAAATTATAAAATATTGCTAACCCTTGTGATGTAGACAAAAAGCATGTATCCACCTCTTGTGATGATTTATTATATATGCCATGCTCTTCACAATTAGATGCTTGTTTCACTTCTATGTCTTGTAAGACTAACCTTTTGAAGGAGAACAATGAGCTCAATGAACAAGTGAAGAAATTGAACAACAAGTTAGAGAGGTGCTACAACTCTCAAGTCACCTTTGAGCATATGTTGAAGACTCAAAGAAACTTTGGTGACAAGAGTGGAGTCAGCTTCAAGACTAGCAAAGTCAATCATCAAGAAAGCCACAATGACATAAGTGACATTGGCTTCAACAAGAGCAAGAGCAAGGGCAAAAGATGGGGCAAGAGAAGATATGAAAAAGAGATGAAGAAGCAAGAACAAGAGAAGCTCTCTCATTTCATATGCTTCAAGTGCCATGAAGTGGGACATCTTGCAAATGGTTGCCCCAATGAAGAAAAGCTCAAGTTGAAGAAAGAAGAGAGGCTAAGGCATGTGAAGTGCTTCAAGTGCCGCACTTGGGGTCATCTTACCTCAATGTGCCCAACCAAACAATTGGTGAAGCAACTAGAAGAGCCTCAACTAAAGTCACAAGTTGAGCAAAAGAAGACACCCCAAGAGCAAGTCAAGATCAACCATGAAGATGGTGGTGATTTGATGATAAAGAAGAAGAAAACAAGAAGGGGTGGAAAGGCAAGACATCCAATGTAAACTCAAGATGCCAAGATGATGAGCAAGAATGAAGATAAGAAAAAAGGTTATACTCACATCAAGTGCTTCAAGTGTGGAAGTATGGGACACTTTGCCTCTAAGTGTCCTACCAAGCTTGAGAAGAAGGCTCAAGCAATCCATGAGAGGCAAGGCAATGAGAAGCACCACATGAGCAAGGAAGAGAAGGCTCAATCAAAGAGAAAGTGCTACTCATATCGGGAAAGGGAACACATGGCACATTCATGTCCCCTAGGTAATACTCCTAAGCCTATTTCAATTGATGATGATTCTATGCTTAGGAAGGATGACAATGGTACCTCATTGGTTGTAATTGCAAAACATCCCGCTATTCATACTAAGGCTATGCTTAAGTATGTTGCTCCTAACTTGAGAGGACCCAAACTTGTTTGGTACCATCAAAAAGTGGATGATTGATTGTAGGTACCATCGGCATTGGAGACTTGATTCAATTGATTTCACATTGATCATCATATATTGAGTCAATATATGAAGCCTAGTGCACATCCAAACCCAATGCCAGGTGAAAATTGAGTGAAGTCCAAGTACTATCAACATATAAGTGGCATATTCAAGTTGTTGGTGATTCATTGGATATATTTGATGATTTGCAAATAATTAAGTTGAAGCTTGCAAGTTGGATGATCATAAGTTAACCAAGGGTACAGAATCTATCAGAAAAGTGACAAATATTGGATTGATCTAGAGTCACTTTGATTGAAAGGTCCTCAAATTGGAAACATGTTTATAAGTAATTGAAGCATATAAGTTTGGTTTTGAGAAGATCTAGAAGCGTGACAAGCAAAGATTACAAGGCCATTTGATTGTGGAGTGTACTTTGCACACTTTTGGTATTCAAGATAAAGATCAAGATCAAACTCAAGTTGAAGATGAAGTTTAAGTTCTAGATATGATTAGAGATCATTTGGTAGAAAGAAAAGGACTTAAACAAGTAGAAAGAAAAGGATTTAAAGAAGGAATCAAGGTTACTCATCAAGTTGAGTCCATCACTTGGATTAATCAATCAAGCTATTTTAAGTGAGTATCAAGAATGATTCTTTAGAAAGAGGTCACTTCTCCCTAGTGTAGGGGCTTGCCGCCTATGTATAGGTAAACCAAGTGTAGTACTTAGAAGGCTAATATGGAAGTGGTGATCTGAGGGACATTTGAGATGCTTAGTTGAAGCAAATCAAAAGGGTTGATCAAGAAAAGCAAGCAACACCCAAAAGAAAGCTAGTCATGATATTTCAAGTGGTAGTCTAAATAGTTCTCTCATGTAAGCAAAGATCAAAAGATGAAGAAAGTCAACCACAACAAGAAAGTGCACTTGATCATAAGTGGTATTCATTTCATATGGGTGAAGTGTAAAATTCAAAATGATGTCTATTGGTCTTCACCAAGCTTATAATTGGACTTCACATTGCTATTGGAGTAATGAATTAGAATATATGTGACTATCCTCTACTCCAACATAGCAAATGTATCATTGTAATGTGTATGATCATTTCATCCCTTACTAGTATGCGGTTAGTGCATATAGTACATGCTTCATAGGATCATGCATAACAAATAAAATGTTTAAATTCATAACCTACTACTATTGTCAGAATTATTACTTGATCTAGTGGTTAGTATATGAATTTGTTCATGAGCTAGTGATCCCAAGTACTTGATCTAATTTGGATTGCTAACAAGTGATAAGTACAACATAGGTGGCTTTGTGCTTTTGCTTACTAGCATGTGTAGGAGCTCCATCGTTGCTTGAAGTATTAGTGGCATAGGTTTATGTGACCTTGCTTCTAGAATTGATTAGGTGGGCTCTAGCTAGCCCGACACCTTAATTGCGTAATTAGGATATTTGCAAGGTGCTAGAGAACATAGATAGAGGGGTGTAGTCTTGGCTAGATCGATAATTTTAATTCCGTATTTATTTCGGTAAACCGACACGATTAATTTTAAAAATGACTATTCACCCCCTCTAGTCCACCATCTCGACCTTACAAGGGGGCTCCGCCCGCAGCGGCGGGGACGGCCGGCGGCCTTCTCACTTAGGTGGCGCGGCCGCGGGCTGGGGGAGGACACGGCGGGCTGGAGGAGTGGAGGGAGAAGGGTGGTGGGGCCCATAGGGGCAAAATCGTCTTTTCACAGCGCATTTAACAGTTCTCGAATGAAAAATTTAACGGAGCGTCATATAAGGAATGAAAGTTGAACTTGGTGTCAAATAGGGAACGGAATTTTTTTGAAGGACAAGAAAGGAACAGGTCATTTATCTGGTGCCTAATAATGAATTATCTCTTTGTTCTTCTCGGAAGGCGTCGCTCATGACTGCCATGACCGTGCCGGGGCCTGGGCTCGGGGCCGCGTGAGACCGTGGCCTCCCTGGCTGCCACGAATGGGACTGGGCGCGGACGGACGGTGGCCGCTGGGTGATGCCGCCGGCCCGCCGCCCGTCCGTACGCCGCTGCCATGTGCGCTACTACCAGAGCTGAACGCTACTGAAATGAGATCCACCGATGCGAAAATATCGGCGTGGGTGTGGGTTGGGCCGGACTTGCTACAAGCACGGATAGGGCTGGACCCAAGTAATACGAAGGACCGATTAAATTAATTAAATATTTCTGCTTTAAGATTCGTGCAAAATACTCAAGGACCACCACCGGAGCAAGTCTCAAAAAGAATTGCCCTGTGTGTTATCACCATTAGTATAACAAAACCCAAGATATCATTGTTTTAGCAGGGAGCATTGTATTTTGCAGCAAATGTTTCAGGCTGATGTGCGCTTTTAGTTGTAAGCATGCTCTGTATCTGCCTCGGAAATGTTTTGATCTGACGCAACTTTTTTAGAAAGAAAAATGGCAGAAAGACAAAAGGGTGAGTTGATTTATTTATTAGTTCGGCAAGCAAACAGTCCGTGTGATCTCGATATTTCTGACTCCATGTTCACTTCTTTTAACCCATTTTGTACATGATCTTCTCCCGCCATGTCTACGTGCATGCAGTGGCGGAGCCAGGATTTTAAACTTGGGTATTTCTACTTCCACGTCAATAAAAAAATCAGTTGTTTTTAACTACAATGAGTGAAAATACTACAAAATATGGCATTATACATATACATATACAAGTATATACACATATATACATAGAAGTGTGCTAAAATAGTTGGGTATTCCTGGAAATACGGGGAATACCCTCTGTATCCGCCCATGCGTGCATGATGTGTGGCAACATTCCGCCATGTCTACATGCATGCAAGAAGCGATGATCATATCCATTTAGCACATACGCTGAGTTAAGATTTCAACTAAACATATTCAAACGCACATTAAGTTACAACGCAAAAGGAAAAAGTTATGAATGCCGATGGAAAAGTATAGAGTGATCAATAACTAAAGCTTAAACCAGACAAATAACAGAGTATCTCTATGAATACTGCATCAGAATATCAACAAAAATTAGAAAGATCAAATACAAGTAATTGCAATTTTGATCAGCCATGTGCTATAAGTTCTGTAAGTTTATACATGAATTTCTAGCACTTTTTATTCCTCTTAAAAGATTACCATCTCACGGTGGACTAGTTAATTCTAAGGAGAACAAATTTTGCACTAATCCTACAACGTGTTTGGTTCCCAACCATCGCATGTCAGGCCACATCCAAGGCTATCACACTACTGTTTGGTTAGTGAAGTTAGGCAGCCATAGTCTTTGCAGTTCAATATTTCCGCCATGACTGTGGCGACCGATTTGCTAGCCATTAACTGCGGCGACGAACCAAACACGCCCCTAATCCAGACCAGTACCAAGTGGGATTGGAGTAGTACGGAACTGACGAGATCCAAGCAACCCCGGGGGGGCCGTGCGTTCTGACGTTTTGAAGCGGGCAAATACTCCGTAGTAGCAGTGTTTATGGCTTGCTTTTGCCGGATCAGCTCATCAGATGGAACGTCTTGGCGTTCTCGACGGCCCGTGGCCGCAGCCGGACGCCCCCCCGCACGCAGCTTCTCCCAATCTCAACGAGCTACTGTACTTACGACAGCACGATGCAAAAAGGTGGAGTGATGTATTTGCCCACCAAAGCATCAGTAAAAGCTGGAGTGATGTCCTTGCTGGACACGGGAGCCGCGACGAACGCAACCGCACGGACGGATCATGGATCGATCACTCGCGCCGGTGGCAGTGCCGCAGGTTCTCCGGTGGGGGCATGCATCATTCACGCGGCGCGGAACCACCACACCAGCACCAGCTCTGCCAAAAACGACGAGCATTACCGTCGCTGCCGAGCTACAAGCGTCCGGCCGGCCGGCCGGACTGACCAAACAAACAATCGAGGCCGGACTGACCAAACAAACAATCTTCCTATCGAACCATACCAAGTCTGGCATTCTAGATACACCGCCAGCCAACTTTTTATCATCATCCCCTCCCTCGTGCGTGCCCTGGATCTTTTTTCACAGAGACTCTGTCTGGCCTTTTGGTTGGCGCGTACAAATGACAATCCGCGTGATTGATTGTTACATACATCTGCCTCCCTCCTCCCTCCCACAAGTTGGCTCATTAAACAAGATCAACCAACCTTAACAACAAATAAATCGATCTCCCCGCGACCTTCTTTATTCCCTCGCCGTCGCCAATGGGCATGCGCGTCGCTTTCCTCCAATTCTAATCTGACCAACTGGCCCGTGCCTCTGCTGCCCCCCTTGCCCCAACCACCACCCTAATCCATCCGGCCAGCTCTCCTTTCCTGCCATGCCCACCCATTGGAATGCCCAAGGCCGGAAGCCAAACCGCCATCTTTCTACTCAGAAAACTATCGCCGAGACAACGACTCTCCCAAGTGACCCTAAACTAGTCCCTGCAACTTGCGAGCGAGGCCACAGTAAGCAGCCCAACCAAAGAACCTTGAGCCTTGAGGTGGGGACGTGGGGTAGGGTGTGTCTGTGTCCGGCACACACACACACACAGAGGAGCAAAGCAAAGCAAGCAGCAGCAATGCCGTACACAGCTCCGAGGCCGTCGCCGCAGCAGCACAGCCGTGTGACCTGCGGCGGCGGGGCGAAGGCGGCGCTAGCGGCGGCGTCGCACGGGGCGTCGTGCGCGGCGGTGCCGGCGGAGGTGGCGCGGCACCACGAGCACGCTGCGCGCGCGGGGCAGTGCTGCTCGGCGGTGGTGCAGGCAATCGCGGCGCCCGTCGGGGCCGTCTGGTCCGTGGTGCGCCGCTTCGACCGCCCGCAGGCGTACAAGCACTTCATCCGGAGCTGCCGCCTCGTGGACGGCGACGCCGGAGGCGCCGTGGCCGTGGGGTCGGTGCGCGAGGTGCGGGTCGTCTCGGGCCTCCCCGCCACCAGCAGCCGCGAGCGGCTCGAGATCCTCGACGACGAGCGCCGCGTGCTCAGCTTCCGCGTCGTCGGCGGCGAGCACCGCCTCGCCAACTACCGGTCGGTCACCACCGTGCACGAGGCCGAGGCAGGCGCCGGCGCCGGTGCCGGCACCATCGTCGTGGAGTCGTACGTGGTGGACGTGCCCCCCGGCAACACCACGGACGAGACGCGCGTGTTCGTCGACACCATCGTGCGTTGCAACCTCCAGTCGCTGGCGCGCACCGCCGAGCGCCTCGCACTGGCCCTCGCCTAGAGCCCTGGCAGCTGCAGGCTGGCGCCTGGCGCCGGCGGCGGGCACCTTGTTTCTTGACTTGGTCGTGTTCTTTTGCCCTTTCCGGGGAGATCGATCGATCCATGAACTCGTGGCTCTAGGATGATTTAACTTGTGTTTCTTTCTTTTTTTTTTTTTTTTTGCAGCACAAAGTACAAATTATTGTATGGGTGTTGCCTGATATTAACCCTTATTCACATACATGTACAACAACCCTTCATTTAGATGTCTAGTTAGTAGCTCCCTCTTGGCATAGGTAAACCATCACTCCTTGAGGAATGGTGCTACAGATGCAAATTCGTGTTGTGTGTGTTCCTGCGATTTTAGCACCAATTTCTGCCGAGAAATTTATGGAAATCCGAGGACAAATCGGTAGGTGGTCAATTCATGAGATCAGTCTGGAACGAGTTGTACAGAACAGATGCACATGGAGCTCTGAACACCTACTTGATGGATGATGGGGGGAGCATTCCTAGTGACTAAGGACCATTATATATATATATATATATATATATATATATATATATATATATATATATATATATATTACCAAACAAGCACTTAGTTTTGTATGTGTTGCATGATAGTTGATAGGTGGGAGCAACCACAAAACTGCTTCTTACCCGCTCCGTTTCAAAATCTTTTTTTTTAGAATTACACGATGCAACACTGACTATAAGAACAAACAAATTAGTTCATTTTAATCTGTTTTTGTAAAAACCATATATTAAAAATGAGAGAGTAACATCTAACCCTTGTTGTATATGTGATTCCATGCACTGAATTAATCTTTTCCTAAGTGGAACGTATCCCGGCGCGGCTTAAATCATGTGCAGCCAAACCATGGATACAAATTAAATTGTCTAGAAAAAAAAATCTAGATCAGCAGTGCTTGCTCGCCTCACAACTATAAATGTCCATGCAGCCCGAGGCACGACAGCACGGCACGAAGCACGCATTTTTAACCCGACACGAGCACGGCACGGCCCGGTGACATGCGGGCCCGGGCTGGCCCGACCCGAGGCAGCAGGCCATGCCTGGGCCGCTGCTCAAGCCCGTGGGCTGGCACGGCACGGCCCGACCTGAGTCAGCCGGCCCGGCAGCGGCCCGGCCACACCCCTCTTCCTCGGCCCCTCCTCACTCCGCTCCTCCCCTGCCTCCCGGGTTCCCCGCGGCCCAGCGCCTGTCCGTCCCCGCCTCCCCCCTCATCATATATAAACTCACGCCGCGGCCGCGGCGGCTCACACCCGAAAACCCTAGCTCATTTCACTCGCTCGCCTATCGCCTCGCTTGGCTGCTCTCGCCTCGCCTTGCTGCTCTCGCCTTGCTCTCGGCTTCGTCCTCCCCGACTCCGGTGAGGTGACCTCGACGATCCGCCTGCCGTCGATGAGCAGCTCTCTACTCCTCCTACCTGATCCCCTCCCTGCTCCCTCTCCGCCTCTCCCTTCTCCCTATCCCTATCTCCCCTCTAGATCTCGGTGACTATGTGAGTTCGTGTCCCGTCTACCCCTCCTCCGTCGCTCGCCGTCCTTCTAACCGGTGTGTCGTCTTCTCTGGGTGGCCCTCGTCTTCTCCGGCACCGGGCTTCGGTTGCGCAGGTACATCCCTAACCCTAACCCTAACCCCGACTGCCACTGGCGAGCAGCTGTGACAGAACCGCCCAATTTATACAAGATCAAGTACGGTTGTCCCCGCTAACATGTTGACACACCCATACTTTCACTCATATAAACCCGGTAGTCCGCCGAGTGTCCCGAAAGACCTCGGTAAATCAACATCACAACCAAGATCGCGTGATTAAGCAAATACACATCACATACATCGAGTTGCAGCGGAAATAATATTACAAAGGGGTTAACAAATAATAGTACAAGTTTGGGTTTCAAAACCGCTTATTGAAAACAACATAGCTTTCAAATGATTACATTAATATAAGTTCCAAATATAGTGCTAGCATAAGTGACATCATCCGACAAAAGCATATAGATGAGAAGTAAATATAGAATCACCGAGCCCACCGGTGGTTAGCCACCATCATCAACAGGTCGAGAACATCACCTGCAACAAGGTGGGATAAACCCTGAGTACTCGAATGTACTCAGCCAGACTTACCCGTCGTAAACCAGAAATAAAGTGACACCAAGGATTATGCATGGCTTTCTTTAGTGGGCTAGCTGACTTATTTGCGAAAAGCATAAGCTATCATGAAGAAACCATTTTAAGTACTTTGCATCATCTTTATTATGACCTATCCATCTAGGTAAGCACCTGTACTATAGCAATCACTTGATTAACCAATAACATCCAGTTACCAATTTAGATTTAGCATATCCCATACCATCCAGATAACCATCATTGTTCCATAATAATTACTACGATGCAGTAACTCGAGTCAAGTGCTCACTATCCAGGAGCGATGGCGATTCGAATCGATTCCTAACCAGCTGGTGATTTATTCCTTACACAAACCTCACTCACCCGCTAAAGTGAGATATTGATCACCGAGTCAACTTTCCAGGTATCTCGAGTTTGCCAGGAACCACATGTACCCGGGGGCCGACCGACTGCACTTTGGCCTTATCATCCCGCCCCCGTGTCCTACCACACCTGCTCCGACACAGTGCGTTGCGGGCAATCTACTCGGCCCGAAAAATCTCCCAGCTTCGCGGTCGGAAGGTACTTTATCCGGCCAGCTAAATGTAAGGCATACGTTCAACATGACTCGAGGGCCAACAACGATCGGTCCTTAATCGACACAGACGGAAACTAACAGCACCCCAGAACCCTGTCTGGTTGCCTCCAACTTTTTCCGTCCGGTCTCCAATTATCCATCACACATGGTTAATTCCAGGATATCATTCTTTCCATAGCTAAATTCTTCCAGTAACCACCTATAATGTAGGTGACTGGATATCACCGATCGCTACCGGTCTAAGCAAGGCTAAGCAGTTATTCGATCCTGACCTAACAGGGTAAAAAGATAATAAGGTAGGCAAGGATAGTAATAAATGCATCAACGGTTTCAATCAACTCCTACAACTTAATGCAACAATATATAACTCATATATAAAAAGAATTGCTTTTATAAATTAGGAGACTTATAATGCTCCGGGGCTTGCCTGGGATCCACCACAAGTCAGTTCAGTTAGCTTGCACCGTCCTGGTGACATCACAGGTCCTAACACTTGCTTAGTCCTTCCATCTTCGGGATAGATCCTCCATACACCGTCTTCGGGTTTGGCTCCAACATCATATTCTTCACGTGGTTCATCTAGCGCACCTAGATGAGATGCAATATGCAAGTGTATGAATATGAAGAATAGTACCATGAGATGCATCACAAAATAGCAAGCAAGGACAAGCATAGTTTACACTCACACTTAAGTACTTTGCGATGCTTAACTTAACCATCACACAATCTATCATGCTAAGATGGCAAAGAAGACGACAACACCAATCATGACACAAGTTTCCCAAGATCTCAAGTGCTCTAACTCAGTCATCATTCAAGGCATAAGTCACACTTAACAATATACAAGCAAACACTATAATTAGAATCTGCCAATTTCTGGACATGCAAACAGCAGCTACAAGATTTAGCTATAACTGAAGTTACACAAATCCAAATGACTTGCAAGAAGACATTATGGAAATCTTATGAAATTGTCTACAATTCATATTTAAACCTATCAACATGATTCCAAAGTTAACCAGGTTAAATAGGCACATTTATCAAAGCTGGTCCAGCAATTCCAGAAAGCTATAATTTCTGAAGACCAACTTAGAACAGTCATAACTCACAAACTACTTGGCCACATGCCATGAAAATTTAACACAAGCTAGTTAGGTGAGTTATCTACAACTTTCTTATTATCATCTTAAGATGATTCTACAGTTAGAAGGGTCAATTAATCCAATAATTGCATCTCTGTCCAAAACATAGACAGAAACTGACATGCCACTTTAAACAGCTATAAATGGAGTTATACACATCCAATAAATGTGGTTCTAGACTTTTTAGAAATCTTATCAAATTCTAAACAACTTTGTTGTAAACACCTAAAGCAAATTCTACTATTAAGAAGGCCCCACAATACCAACAAGGTAACCCTGTCAGAGTTTGGGCAGAAACAACCACTGATATTTAAGCAAATATAACTCAAGATCTACTTAACCAAAAATCATGATATTTAGCTTTTTGAAAAGCTTAATAAAAGTACTACAACTCATGTATTATCACAAAGTCATGATTCATAACCTAACTAGGCCAATTAATTTAATCTTGCAGGCCTATTCAGAATAAGGGTAAGGCAATACAGGCAATTTGTTATTTTTATAGATCTTAAACTATCAAGCCTAAAATACTGAAATTTTTACCAGACATCACTAATCACATCAGTAACACTCCATAAAAATTTCACATTTATTTGAGTAAAATAACTGCAGTTATAAAAAGAACAAGACATGACTAGCATTGAGAACCTAACTGCTTAAATCTATTTTTACAGCTAAACCTTTAAACTAAAGCAGGTAATATTATTGATCTAGTACATAGAGAATTTCACAAGGATTCCAAAAAGTCCTCATTTTCTATTTTATGATTTTTCTACTAATTAATACGAATTTTCAAAGTTCATCATTCAAATCTGTAAAAAGCAAAAGAAAAGGAATGTAAACTTGCATAAGGGTCCCTGTAGTTTCCACAAATAAAACCCGCACGAACAGATCCTTTACTGCACTATTCATCAGAGTCACAAGTTCTTCACAAAACCCCCTGCCTTTTCCCTTATTCGAGCGTGAGGTCCCTCTTCTTCCTCCTCCGGCCGGAACAGAGCAGCACGCCGGCGCTCGCTCTTCCGGCCACCGTGGTGCTCAACGGCGGCAAAGAAGGGGTGGAGGAGCATCAAGGGGGCATAGCGGACCCGTAGGACTAACTTTCTCGGCCCGAGACGAGCCCGAACGTGCTGGCCACGGCAGCGGCGATCTTGGCCCTCCTCGACCATGGCGGCGCTCGTGCACGGCCGGCTATTCCAGCTGCGAGGAGACGCGGAAGTGGAGGTGGACGGCAACGTTTGTGTAGCTGGGCGTGGAGAGTCTGAGGGGCAGCAGCGCTGGCAGTAGCACTGGCAGCAGCAAGCTCACCGGCGGCATTCGCGCGGCCGCGCGAGCGAGAGACAGGGAGCGAGAGGGGCGATGGGAGGGCGAGCGAGTGAACCAGGGGGAGCTCGGGCGCTCGGTTAGAAGCAGCAGGGCGCGAGGTGGCGCGTGGCACGGAGGTCGGACGCGCGTCGGCCATGGTGGGGCGCGCTCTGGTGCATGGCCGCCACGAAGTCATTTCATCGAGTACGTGGCGTGCGTTGCTGTGCCCGACTTGGAGTCCGTTTTTGGGCCAGCTCTGTTCCGAACTGGGCTATGGGCCTTGAAGCAAAATTCTTCATCTTCTGATGCTCTACAATCTTGATTAAGGGTGCTCGGCCATTAGGCTGTTGGATTAGCAGATAATTAGTACTAAACTTGATAGTGTCAGTGATTTGACAGCGACAAGCAAACATCCAAAATTGATGGTCGAAATGAAATGCAACTGGTGCCATCTTCTTGTATGTTCTTCCCCATCATGTAAGCTCCAACTTTTACATTTGGATCAACTGAAGTTGCTTAGCAAAATTTGGAGAACGCGGAATGCCAACAGTGATGACAATGGATTCCAGACTTAGAAATTTTTCTAAGTACTGAAAACAGCTGTCAATTCAAAGTTCGAGCCTCGATTTGACTTACTTCCAAGCTGATCTAGCTCTTAGTCCAAAAACAAAGTTTGTTCTACATGATATGGACTACAACTTTCATTTAAGGTCCAACCTCAAAACTGGTATAGAACCTACTGTTCTAGTTTGACCAAAGTAGGATCACTATGAAGCTTAAATTATCCGTTGTGACCCATTGTGGCATTTTCTTGGCATTTGCTCAACATGAACCTTTCATGACTTTTGTTGTAGAGTTAATCTAGAGTCATTTGGGCAAGGTTGCAAGGTTTGATTGATGATCGAGAATTCCCTTTACTTTATGAATAATTCAAGCAACGACATAACTCGTCATTTCATGTGACTTCTTGATTCCAAACTTCACAAAACTTTTCCATGGATCAATATAGGTGGTTATTGATGTGAGACACACGAAGATATTCCAATAACACCACCCAAGCATATATCTTGAAAAGGGGTCTATAGGCGAGCAAAGGTGCAATCTCCAAGTTTAGGTTGGGGCTCGTTTCTATAGGTTCGACCTTGACATCTTCATCATCACTTAATATACCATGTTTTAGCTCAAACCCATTGCTTAACTGGTGGCAAACACCTGGGGTGTTACAGCAGCTCCCTACTACTAAGTCCTACCTGATCCCCTCCCTGCTCCCTCTCTGCCTCTCCCTTCTCCCTATCCCTATCTCATCTCTAGATCTGGGTGATTATGTGAGTTCGTGTCCCCGTTGTCTGCAAGGCATTGGTATATAGCTGAAAAGATAATAGAGTTTCTGGAACTATTTTATGACTCCACTGTTATTCTTTCTAGTGTTTACTATCCAACTAGTCCACTTATCCTACACCATCTGCTAGAAATTGCTTCTCATTTACATGCAAGTGAAAAAGATCAAAATCTAATTGCGGTTGTATATCCTATGAAGATTAAATTCCTTAAATATTGGCAGCATATACCTCTGTTATATTCATTTGCTTTCATTCTTGATTCTAGAGCTAAGATGAGAAGTTTATTTAGAGTCCTAGAATTACTTAAAGAGAGCACTGCTTGTGATTATACTTCATATTATGCTGATATGAAAACTACAATTTACAAGTTATTTAACAAATATGAGAGAAAGTTTGGTGCAGCTAGGAGTTAAAGGGTTGCATAGCCTGCAAGCCATACAGGTAAGAGAAAATAGGCATGGGGAAGAATCTTTGGAGGCCCTGGATTTGTTGTTGGTCCTTCCCCTGCCTGTGCTCCCACTTTATCCACTTCTACTGCTAATGAGCTCTCAGTTTATCTGGACAGTGACAATGTCACTGCATATGAAGATGATTTTGATTTACTTCTCTGGTGGCGTGACCACAAACTAACCTATCCAATCCTATCTATAATGGCTAGAGATATTATGTCTGTTCCTGTTTCTACTGTCTCTTCGGAATCATATTTTAGCTTGACATGAAGGATAATCGAAGAGCGGCGACGCCGCTTGTTGCCTGAAACGGTGGAGATGCTGGCCTGCATAAAGGATTGGGAGTTGGGAGAGAGCAGATTACAGCATACTGTTGACAACCAAGAACTGGAAGACTGCTTCAAGAATCTGTACCTCGATGATGATGCAGATGGGGCTGCTGGTACTGCTGGTGCTGGTTCATCTGGGGATGGGGCTAGGGTTGGTTCATCTGGGACTAGAGCTGTTGGTAGTTAATCACTTAATCTGTTATCTCCAATTCTCCATGTTGTATCTGTCAGTTGTGACTGACAAGTGTGACTTGGGACCTTTGAACAATGATGGAAGAGTTATTAAGAGATGTGCTGCACTCTTTTCCCTTTATAGGGTTTCTCACAAGGGTGAGTTTTACTTAGAAAGGTTTTTAATGAGGCAGCATTGCACAAACAACTCATTTATCTTATCTTCTTTGCTGCATTTTGTTTTGTTGGCTTGGATTTGGTCATTTGGAGTTTGCTAAGTTCTTGACTGTGTGTGATCAGTTTGTGGCTGAGAAGAATTTGTGATCAGTTTGACAGTTTGTGAATCTGTGATCAGTTTTACAGTTTGTGACTTAGAAGTTCTTGACTTGTGAGTTGAGATTTTGAAATTTGAATGAATGAATCTGTGCTAACTGTTGATGAGAAGAATTTTAAGGTGACTTACGATCACCCGGCCTTGGGCTGTCCCGGCCCACAGTTCTGGCCGTGCTTCCTGGGCCAGCACGGCACGAATTTCGGCCCGTAGGGCCGTGCTTGGGCCGAAGGCTAGCACGACGCCCGGAGGGGCACGGCACGGGAGGCACGGCATGCCGTGTCGGCACGACCACCTGCGGGCCGTGCTTGGCCCGGGCCCGTGCCGGGCCAGGCCGGGCCGGCCCGTTGGTCAACTATACTCACAACCGCTATTATGCCAGTCTCAATGTCAATTTCATGTCCCAGTTTTCATATTTTGAAAAACAGTGCAGAAGAGTTCTATCTCATAAAACTCTCTCTACTCCCATAAAACTCTTATCATCTCTCTTCATTAATACGATATTTAATGCCCATCCAACTCCATGAAATCCCTTTTAAGATTGGCCTTATCTTCATTATCTGATTTCGCATTTTCCTTCCCCCAAGACTTAAATTTTATTCGTTGTCCTGAGACTGAGAGAGTGATCTCAGGTGCCATGCCATGCCATCCGCGTGTGTGCAGGTCAAACAATGCAGGTGGAGCTTGACCTGGTGCCAGCCATGGATCTGGCCTTCTGGGGCGGACGCGCGCGTAGTACATGTCGCCATTAAACTAGCACAACACCCTGGCCGATATGGGAATCCACACGCACGTAGTACGTGCGGACGTACCACCCTGCTCGCCTTTGTTCCTGCAGCCAGTTGTTGTTGGCCATGCATAAGCTGCTGGCGCCATTCATGGCGGTGGTGGTGTTGCTGTGGGAGAAGCTACGTACACTCACGAACACCAGCTAGCTACTTGATTGCATTGCATTGATTCTCCGTCCTTAGTTTTATTTGGCAGCGCTTCGGCTTCTCTAAAAACAACTCTGACTCTGTCGTTCAGAGAAGTAGCTTTTTTCGGTGGGGTTGAAACCATATACAAAAGCACTTGCCAAGGTGATTTTTTCATGTTTTTCTATTATGATGAAATGTAAAATGCCAAATGTCCATAGTATCTTTGTCTATTCTGACTTGTTTATACATGCGATTTATATTTGTTTATACATGCGATTTATGTGTTTGACGTTAGGTAGTAATATGCATGATTATTTGAAATGAACAAAGACTAAACATAAGAAAGTGGAGATTAATTGATAATTAATTGGTTTTTTAGAGCAGAGCAAAGTTTACAAGGAAGCCATTTTGATGAAATGAACAAAGACGCCCATCCGGGTTTGCTGCTGAATCAATACAGGTATGTAGCGTTTTGATGCAATTTATCCGAGGGGCACTTATCTTTCCCAATCATGTGGGGCTGCACGGGAGCCACAAGAAGAAACCATTTTCTCATAGGCCATTTGGTATGGCATCTATAGGACTATAGGAGAAGCTCCATTTGGAATGTGCAAGGCAGGAATGTGCTCACAGCTATTGCACTTTTATTGTGCTTTCAACCATTAACTTGTATTCTTAGAGCATCTCCAACAGTTTGGTAAAAATCACTTGCCAAATGTTGTGTTTTGGCAAGTTGCTATAATAATATACCAAGTGAAAAATAAGCTCTCCCCAACAATTCCCTATTTTTAACTTGCCAAAACAAAAAAAAAGGAGGGCCCACCAGTTGAGTGTACAGAGCAGCCTGCAGGACCATGCTGCAATGACAAACTATACCAACAAGGCAAGGAATTCATGGTGGCGCGGCTCCTACTGTTGAGTGTACACATCATAAAAAATATGACTACACATGATGCGGTAAAGAAATAAAGGGGAACAGTACCATCGTAGACCACATGACATATATATCTACTTGGGCATGAAAACAGAAACCATGGACAACGCCACCACATCAGATCAACGGCAGCAAACCATGAGAACCATCAGATCAACTACAAGTACTGACTACCTACACAACATACACGCAGGAACGTGAAGGAGTGATCTAGTGGATGACATTCAACAATCCATACACAACCCTATACAGAGAGCAGCAACAGACAACCCTAAACGACGGCTACAGCTGAACAAGAGGTGGAAGTCGGGCTACGAGATCGAGCAGGCATGGAGATCGACGGGGAAAAGATGAAGCAGGATACCTGATTGCGGAGGCGGCCGGGACCTGATCGGGGTTCTTGGCGACGACGGGTGCTGGGCGATCTCCAAGGACCGATCGGGGTTCTTGGCGGCGGCCGATATCTCCAAGCGTGGCGACGACGGGGTGCTGGGCGCGGCGGCGGCCCGGTTCTTTGGCGCCGTCGCAAGCCACCGATCGCGACGAGGAAGTGGATGCGGTCAACACGGATGGATCGAAATATATGGACACCGGCCGGCCTTGCGGCGCGCGGGAAGAGGCCGCGGAATTGTCCCCGCGCACGCGGGAAGGAAGTCGGAGATGCGCGGGGTCAAGATGGCAACACCGATGCGCACGCGTAAATATACGCGCGCGGCGACGACAGATAGCAAGTCGGGAAAATTGGCAAGCAACTTTGGCAAACTGTTGGAGAACGATTTTTGCATGTTTTGCCAAATTTTGAAGGATGGCAAGTCATTTACCAAACTGTTGGAGATGCTCTTAGGGCATCAACTTTACCAATGAAACTCAAATCCCTAGTGATGAAGTATTTTGACATTAGTGAGTAACCCTAAATAAACCTTTAGTTCCCTACTTTAGTTTCCACATTCTATTGTCTCCCGTACGTAGCTAGCTCCAATGCTCCATGCCACCGAGGCACCGACGATCGAGCGATGGAGCGGTTTCTTACTTTCTTTACCTGCACAAATTGGTACTCAAGCTAGTTAGCTAGATGATGCATCATAAACATACATATGCTTTTCTCTGTGGTCTTTACTAGCATTGGTTATTGATCATATGCAGTACTAGTAGTATATGTATTGCAGTTGGAATTGGGCGTTTCAAAATAAACAAAATACATATATTCAGTTCTCAGGCAATGACTGCATAATGCCATGCTGGCAGTACTATCTATGTACATGACCTAATAATAAAAATAGTAAAAGCCTGCAGCTTGCAGGGCAGTGTGGTCTGCCAAGTTCGGTTTTTTGAAACAAATTAGCACACTTGGGCATGCAGTTGGCCTAAACAAAACAGAAAGCTCGCGACATGGCGCGAAAAAATGTACTCTAAGCGGCTACTTGGCCAAGTTGATGAAGCCGGGGCCATCATTTGCCGACCCCGTCTGGTCAAGGACTGCTGCTGCGCTGCGTCCTCCCTCCCCCGATTCGATTTGCTTCGTCGTCGTCCGTTTCTTTTCCTTGACAAGTTTGCTTGCGCCATCGCGTATGCAACTCGGCGTGCCAAGTTGGGGGCGTGCGCTTTGCAGTTTGCACCACCCGGATGAGATCGACACGCCTGCTTGCCCAAGTTGCGAGTTGAGCTTCTTTCTTTCTTCGCCCTTGTTTAGTTCCATGAATTTGTAATTTGGGGCTACTGCAGCACCTTCGTTTTTATTTGGCAATTATTGTTCAAACATGGACTAAGTAGACTCAAAACGTTCGTCTCGCAATTTCCCACTAAACTGTGCAATTAGTTTTTTTTCGTCTATATTTAATGCTCCATGCATGAGCCGTAAACATTCGATGTGACAGGTACTGTAGCACTTTTTAGGATTTTGGACTCCAACTAAACAAGGGCTTCTTTCAGAAGATAAGAGGAGGAATCTCGAGAAACAACCGTCGCACACTGGCACCCCAGCGGCGCAACTTGGCTCCATACGGCAGTAGTACTCCAAAGCATGTACTACTAGTACTACTATCTTATCCGTATATACGTACGGTATACGGACACGACACTGGCGCATGCGTCACCGCCTCATCGGCTTTTATTTTGTTTCGTCGTAAAAGCCTGACAGCTCCGGCGTGCCGCGTGCATCAGCAGCGGCTCAGCTCAGCACTACGGCAGGCCGACGACGACGAAGGGCCGTCGGGCGTCGGCCCGTCGCCGTGCCGACGTGCGACGTGCAGGTGCAGCTGCCTCTGTCGTGTCTCCGCGCCGCGGCTTCTCCAGTTCCAAGCCAGCAGCCAACCCGGCGCCAGCGAGCGCGGCTCAGGCGGGCGTGCCGTTCCTTCCTTCCTCGTTCGGATCGTCCGGGGCCCCAAATCCGAGGAAATCTCCCGTGGCCACTTGCCCGGCCAACCCTGCCCGCGGCTGCAGCCTGCAGGGCAAATCTCGTACGGCGGCGAGGCGATTTCCTCGGTATAAGCGTACGCTGCCACGAACGATTGTTAACCCTGCTGGAACATGAGTGTTCGGCTGGTATTATTCTGACAATGTTTATGCTAAAATTTACTGTTAGTGCTGAAATTGAAATGTTATGAGAAAAAAATATTTCTCCGGCTAGAAAAAAAGCGAACCAGCCAGCCGAACACAGCGGCGTATCTCCGCGGCGATTTATAGAACTACAGTATATATTGCCTACAGTATTTGTTTTTCCCAAGTTAGTATCAACAACTCCGTATCTACTATAAAACTACCGTTTTGCTATATCAAGACTGATGAAAATCTTCTTCTCCACGCTCAATTTTTTTCTTTCCTTTTTTCCTTTTTCCTTCCTAAATACTTCTTCTTCGTTTCAAATTATAAATCGTTATGACTTTTTTTTAGATACAATAGCTTTGGCTACGCATCTGGATATACATTATGTTTAGAAAAGACAAAATAAATTAAAATTTGGACCGGAGGAACAAAGGGAGTAGCATGCATGGAAAGAAATAAAACTGAATTCTGATGAAACAAATCTCTCTCGCACCTTAACTTTAGTTAATATATAGACTCATGTTTGATTTAAACTCGAATTGTACATGTACTAGAGTTACGGTAATTATTTTAGTATTTAATTCTAAGTAAAATTAGTGCAACTAGAAAGTTAGGTGCGGACGAGGAATATTTCACCTGATTCTTACAACACCTCTGATCTTAATGTGGAACTCCTCTAAAATATCCGTTTTTCTTTCTCATAACATGCTCCTAAAATTCAGGTGTAGAAGAGCTTTTTTCATCCAGGTACAGAATAGACATCCCCCTCCCCCCAAAAAAATAGTTTTATTTTCTAGAATAGATTGTACTCACCATACAACAACTTAACAGATGAGTGTAGATTGGTTCACGCCAACTTATATGTATAAAAACACTTAAATACGTGCAACAGCTAAACTGCTAATTGGTGCATGTACTCTTTGTAAACCTTATCTTGATCGATCTCGTGAAGGCATCAGCAGAGGAAGTAGGGTGAAGGAAAAGGCACTAAGGTTTGGAGGAGGATGAACAATGCTATCCTCAAGCGCCCTGTTTGTTTGGGCTTGTTTGGCTGATAAGTCATAATTGAAAGTATTATTGACTGATTTGATGTGAGAGAAAAATATTGTTCGTTAGCTGAAAAAATACGGCTTATAAGCCAAACAAACCCAGACGAACCGGCGAAGCTCGAAGGTCGTGCTCTAGGAGGGCCTGTAGTTGGTTGTCCTCGGTGTTGCAATGTGCTTGCAATCTGCACTCTGCAGATAGAGGCCTTAGCCATTGCGTTTTTCTGAAAGTAAGATCGGTAGAAGTATAGTTATTAGGACTAAACTACATCGATCTGGTTCGCTTTAAAGACCATCCATGCAATCAGACTGGTAATTGGTAAGTTTTTTTTTTATCAAACCGGTGAACCGGCAGGGTCTGGTGGCACGTTCGCAGCAGCGTCGTTCTGGGCTCCTGGCTGGTGGAGTGCGTTTGTGCATCTGCCGCCGGTGGGCCCGCTGGGCTGCTGCTACCACTGCTCACGCTCGAGCGTCGCAGGCTTGCTGAGCCTGCTGTGTTGACTTTTCGGTTTTGGCAAGCGTGATGCACAGTACATGGATGTGTTGACTTTTGGCACTATTTTTTTTAATTCCAAAACTTTATGTCTTTTTCTTTCAAATAAACAAACAACATATCTATCTTAATTATCTCAACAAGCTCTTCGTAATGGTACACTCAATTACAGCATATGAGATTATCTTGAAATGGTGAATATTAAAATTAATATTTAAGTCCTTTTTGTACCAAATTGTAATTGCTCCATATATTATCATTTGATGCGCGTTTTCAATATGTCTTGTAAAACAACTCTAGAGCACCAAAACTTGTAGGACATGTTAATTTAAGACATATCTTGCTATGATGCATTACAAAATGTAGTCGTTTCATTATCTTTTGGTGATCGGATCATTTGACTTAAGAACCGCCTACAAACGCATGCTGATTTTGGAGTACATGCTGTGGACTTATGGGTAGGTTAGTTGGAGATTAGTTATATAATTGATTTTTTTATCATTTTATTTGTATATGTGATCAACTATATGTTGCTAGTTGCCTATTGTATATCATTATATTGTACCAGTTTGAAGTATTCGAGGGTGATTTAATTTATCCATGCAAAACCATCGAACAAACAGTTCAACTATTTTTTAATGGTTGGACCCGTAAACCAATGAAGTCACGTCTTTACCGGCTCAATGTCCGGTCTGGTCTTAATAAGTGTGGGTAGAATGCTATCGCACACGCTAGCCTTATTTAGGGTCTGTTTGGCAGGGCTCTGGCTTCTCTGAAAATGGCTCCGGCTCTGGCACCTCTGAAGGAGCAGCTCCTCTGGAGGAGCTGAAGCCGTTCTGGAAAACGTTTGGCAAAACGACTCCTTCGCACTAGATGACGTGAACCCACAGTAAGGAGCCGCGCGAAGCTCGTTTTTGAGGCTTCTCCTGCACAGGCAAAAAATGGCTCCGGCTCTTGATCGACTCCCCATGCGAAGGCCTTTCCAAAACAGACGTTTGGTACAGCTCCTATAGAAATCGAAACTGAAGCCCCTGCAAAAGCACTGCCAAAGAGGCTCCGAGGAGCGATGGTGGGTTTTTGGAGACGAGGCTTTCGTCTCAGCGGCTCAAGTGGTTGCTAGCATGGAGCAGCCGCCGCGTGACATTTGTTCCGCTTCCAGAGACGCGCCACGTAGGTGCTACTTCAGTTGGACCTGAGCTGAGTGTGCTGATGACCAAGCGAGTGGCCGAGTGGGCTGTGGGCCTGACCATCGTCAAATGAATTCGAGCGGCAGAGCATGCCTAGCAAAAGGTTGCATGGGCCGAGATTGTTTCGACAATGGATATGAGCACTTCACTATCCTCAACGTCCACCGTGGCTAAATATACGCCTATGCCATGTTTCGAAATGGTTTGCCAGACTTGCGAATTACGATTAGTAGGATTCGACGGCTGGGTGGTTACTTGACGGCAGTCGGCACCTAAGAACTTGCATAAATTTTACCCCTCTTTTATACATTTGATTTGAAAAACGCCTGACCCATTGGAACATGAACCTAAACGAAACTACAATCCACTCCCTGCGCTTCAGCTTACGTTGTTGTGGTCAAGCCCAGATGGCGAGCATGGACATCAAGCCAGCTCCGAGCAGCAGCGAGGTGTTCAGCACAACCTGCAGGCGCGCTCTGCTCTGCACCCGGGCGCTCATGAAGTCCTCGGCGAGGATGTCGACGAGCGCCATGTACACCAGGATCCCCGCGGCCGCGGCCTCGAGGAAGCCCTGCACGACCAGGGCCGTCGGGCTCGTCTCGTCGTACGCGGACGATATCCCGATGCCGATGGCGATGCCGATCGGGGTCGTCAGCGAGAAGAAGAGTGCCATCGCTACCATTGACCTGAGGCGAAACTTGGCCTGTGACGAAAGAGAAAAACCTTTGTCATCACACTAGTTTTTTTTTTAGAAAAGTCATCACACTAGTTAAACATTGTTTTATTTTAGGAATCACACATTCACAGTAGTTTTTTTAGCTCTATGGGTAGCATCCAGATTCAAAATTCAATCAAAAGACAAAAACAACAAGTGACATTTTTACATGGGCTGACTCGATATTTAGCCTAGGCCCAGATATGAGGCTATCCGAGGGGTACCGGCCCAGTCACTACTGTCAACAACTTTTTCTAACCTTTAGCCCTCAAGAGTCCACAAAAGGCTATTATAACAAAATGAAAAAGGACAAATTATGAGACGTTCACAAGATACTTTAATGTGGATCTTGCATGATCCAGAATCTGAAACACAACTACTTTGTACATGAGTTTTGCTACATTGTATGCGTGTGAAAAAGGCCTCTGCTACATCTGCATTTTTGCGAGCATGTTATAAAAAAAAAAATCTGGTGTCTTGGAAGAGTTCCACATCCACATTAAAGATGAGGTAAGAATGGGTTAAGATATTTCTTCTCCACACTCGAATTTTTAGTTACACAAATTCTACCTAGAAATTGCACAAAATAATTACTGTAACTTTAGTACAAATCAAGAGTATAAATTCTGTATAAGTCGACATGAACTAAAATCAGGATGTGGAAGGGAATTGTTTCACCAAAATTTAGTTTATTCTCTTCCATGCATGCTATTTATAGGAAGAAGAAAGGAAAAAAAAGGGAAAAAGTCTACTTCACCCCCACCTTTCATACTTGGTCTAATTCACCCCCCACTATGAAACCGTCTGTTTTACCCCCTAAACTTTTCAAAACCGTCTATTTTACCCTCCGGGCGGTTTTCAGCGGCGGTTTTTGCTATAGTAACAGCATGTTTGCTACAGTAGCGGTGGGTTGCTACAGTGTTGGCTGTTTTGAATTTTCTTTTTTTTATTTATTTTTGATGAATTTTTGAAAAATCATAGTAAATCATAGAAAAATCATAAAATGAAAAATCTAATTTTATTGGACTCCACATGAGTAGATCTACACAATGAATATATAATACAGTATGCTTTAGTACAAATTTTTTTTGTAGCTTTAGATTAATTGGAAAATCCAATTTTATCTGTAATTAATTAGAATTTATCTATAACTAAGTTATGCATAGTCCAATGAGTACGAAATTTTTACTATAGTTCAAGCATACAATAATTAGCGTAGCATAAAAATTTCACCACAATTGGACCATAGAAGCTGCAGCTATGAATTATTCCAATTAATTACAGATAAAATTGGATTTTCCAATTAATCTAAAGCTACAAAAAAAATTTGTACTAAAGCATACTGTATTATATATTCATTGTGTAGATCTACTCATGTGGAGTCCAATAAAATTAGATTTTTCATTTTATGATTTTTCTATGATTTACTATGATTTTTCAAAAATTCACCGAAAATAAATAAAAAAAGAAAATTAAAAACCACCGACACTGCAGCAACCCCACCGTTACTGTAGCAAGTCTGCTGTTACTGTAGCAAACCGCCGCTGAAAAACCGCCCAGGGGTAAAATAGACGGTTTCGGAAAGTTCAGGGGGGGTAAAACAGACGGTTTTATAGTGGGGGGGGGGGGGGGCCAGGGGTAAAATAGACGGTTTCGGAAAGTTCAGGGGGTAAAACAGACGGTTTTATAGTTGGGGGGGTGAATTAGACCAAGTACGAAAGGTGGGGTGAAGTAGACTTTTTCCGAAAAAAAAAGTAAAAAATTCAGATGTGGGAGGGAATTTTCTTCACATGGAGGACGGAGACAATCCTTTTTATATAGTACTCCGTAGAAGAATTAGACGCGGCGACGTTTTCCTTGGAGGATTGGTAGATTCTGCTGAGTGCTAAAGCCAACGACTCCACCTTCGCAATTGATGGTGCAGTTGTTTTGCGGACAAAAGACCCTGATTGACCACTCCTAAACCAGTCCAAATCGGAAAACAACAGCGTGCTCACCTGGACGATGCACCCGCCAAGGCCGATGCCCTCGAAGAGCTGGTGGAACGTCAACGCCGGGACGAGCGGCCGCACCGTGCTGGGGAAATCGGAGGCGCCCAGGGACATCCCGATGATCAGCGAGTGCACCACCACGCCCAGCTCCAGCACCTGATCGAATCCACGACAACACCTCAAAATTAAAACCACTGGACATTCTTCACTGCGAGCTTGCATCGTGGAACGTGCATGCATGTGGCTGGCCGTCCCGTATACCTGAGAGATGACGCGGTGGCGCACGAGCTCGTCGTCGACGGTAGTCGGCGCGGGTGCGAGCACGGACATCCCGTGCACGTGCCCGTGGTGCCCGCCGGAGTCGGAGGCCTCCGCCTCCGGGTCCCCGCCGTCGCAATGCCCGAGCTCCGATGGCTTGTCGACGACCGCCGCGGCGACCTTCCTAGCGACCGTCGTCCGGCGGAAGTACCCCGTGGCGACCGTGTCCACCATGAGCGTGGCGATCGCGGCGAGCATGGCGACCATCCCGGCGAACGGGAACCTGTTCCACGGCCCGGCGACGAGGCACGGCGAGCCCAGCGCGTCGAAAGCCGCGGGCAGGATGTGCACCAGCCCCGTGGCGAGGATGACGCCGCCCGCGAAGGCCTTGACGGCGAGGAACAGGTCCGTGTCCGGCCGCAGCGCGGGGAACCTGCTGTGCCCCAGCGACGGCACCGCCGCGCCGGCCGCGCCCCCCGCGAGGATGCAGAAGATGGCGACGACCTTCAGCCGCAGCGCCCCCGCCTTGTCGCGGCCCGCGGCGGCGTCGTCCGAGCAGTCGCACTCCGCCGTGACGAGAACGGGCGGCAGTGAGACCGCCAGGAGGAGGGCGTAGAGCGCGGCCGCGACCGCGAGCTTGGCCATCGCTTTCGCCTGCAGCTAGCTCGGCACAGTGGCGCGGCGCGCGGAGGCTGGCACTGGGCAGCACGGGCACATGCGCTCGCGCTCTGTTTTTTGACAGGGCGCAAGGGTTTTGTACCCGTGGCTCGCCGCGTAAATCCAGGGGTTACGAGACGGGAAATCCGGCCGGGCTCCCCGATCGACTCACCGTGCTACGTCTACGATAGCTATGTTTCAGCGCACGCGGACAAGCAAAGATCGTTTGGAAAGCAGCGCAACAGCGAAGGATGATGCTGCCGCGACCACGACGTCAATTTTACAGACCATGGGCTGTCAGGCGCAGCTCGGCGAGGCGCTTCTGATTTGAGTTCTGACGGTTCGGTTGCCCGTCGCCTGCTTGCTTTAACGTTTTCCTGTGGTCCTTCCTTATTACGCACTTGCATACAGATTACGAGTCAGGGGGTCTTTGGTCCTTCTCAAATTCACGTCACGTCGAATATTTAGATACTAAGAAGCATTAAATATAAATTAATTATAAAACTAATTACATAGTTGAAGGCTAATTTACGAGACAAAATTTTTAAGCCTAATTAATCTTTTACTAGAATATGTTACTGTAGCACCATATTGTCAAATCATGCATTAATTAGGCTTAAAAGATTCGTCTCGCAAATTACTCACAAGTTGTACAATTAATTTCATAATTAGTCTATATTTAATACTCCATGTATGTGTTCAAATATTCGATGTGACAGAAATTTTAGGAGCTCCCTGTAGAAACCAAACAGGCCATTAGATTGTTACGGCCCTGTTTGGTTCCTACAGTCGCTCCTAAAATTCATGTCACATCGAATATTT
The DNA here is from genome assembly GCF_019320115.1 of Miscanthus floridulus. Lineage (NCBI taxonomy): Eukaryota > Viridiplantae > Streptophyta > Magnoliopsida > Poales > Poaceae > Miscanthus > Miscanthus floridulus. The sequence continues at coordinate 84,920,194 of NC_089596.1, read as the reverse complement.
GGACATATACATGGAGTATTAAATATAGACTAATTATAAAACTAATTGCACAACTCTTGCGACTAATTTGTGAGACAAATCTTTTAAACCTAATTAGTCCATGATTTGACAACGTGGTGCTACAGTAACATATGCTAATAACAGATTAATTAGGCTTAAAAAATCATCTCGCAAATTAGCCTCCATCTATATAATTGGTTTTATAATTAGTCTATATTTAATGCTCCTTATTAGTATCTAAACATTCAATGTGACATGAATTTTAAGAGCGACTAAAGAACCAAACACCCTAAGACCATGTTTGATTCTTTAGTCACTCCTAAAATTCCTGTCATATCGAATGTTTAGATACTAATAAGGAACATTAAATATAGATTAATTATAAAACCAATTACATAGATGGATGCTAATTTACGAGATGAATCTATTAAGCCTAATTAGTCCACGATTTGACAATATGATGCTACAGTGAACATGTGCTAATGATAGATTAATTAGGCTTAATAGATTTGTCTCGTGAATTAGCCTCCATCTATATAATTGGTTTTATAATTAATCTATATTTAATGCTCCTTATTAGTATGTAAATATTCGATGTGATAGGAATTTTACAACCAAACACCCCCCGTGGAGCGATCCACCTTACGCTAAAATGATCAGATAGCTCAGGAACTGCGACGTTGTACCACACTAGTACGGAGTATTTGACAATAATCCGGGACTGAAAAAGGACTAAGGGCCAGCTTGGTACGCCTTCGTCTCCTTATGGGTTTTGACTCTCTTCTTGTGAAGCAGGTCCTTTAGCAGAGCTCAGGCTGTTTTGAAGAAAAAAAAATTAAGTAAAAATGGTTCTTATTGCAGTTTTGTTATAGTTTCAATTTTTTTTTTACGAAGACATTTTATGGATGACCGTTTGACACGGGTTTGGTCGAAGCCGCCATACCACCGTACCGGAATTAGCGGCTCTACTCGATGTCTTCAACCTAACAAATAAACTATGACAAAGAGAGTACAGCAACCCGGATACTTTAACAACTCTAGGTCTTGGGGAACAGTCATACTGAAGACTTTTGGCATGTGTAATGTGTTGCCACAATGTCGACATTCTGGGTCATCTAACATGAGGACGGTAGACCTTCTCATGCTCCAGACGGTTTAGTAACATTTGTAATGGTGGTGGCGATATATGTAACGTACCTAGTGGTTTACTATACTCAAACTTGGCCATTTCGTATAGCAAGCTCCAGCAACAGAAACAGCAGCTGCGCTTTCACGATTGGTACAAATAAAAAAAGCACACCAGCCATTTTGCTTTAAGTGGAGTTGATGCAACTGTCGAACTTCACCTTTCTCCTTTTGCAATCCTCAACAAATTAGTTTCATAGTTTTGCCGTTTAGCGAGATAATCACACTTTATTACATGCGGATTTCGGTATGTACTGCTTCATTTTTTTTGATAATTTTTTTTAAATAAAGGAATCAATCCAGCTTCGTCTCTTGTAACAAAAGAATCAGACTAATTATTGCAAAAGTTTTTTTTTTAAAAAAACTGGCAGGAGCTCGTCTCTCAATTAAGATGGAAAAGAGAGTTTATATACAACAGGCCTGTAAGCCTAGGCCCCTAAGGGCACACAATCCAACATCACACTCTCAACTAAGCGAAATTGTTTAGCGCCCTTGATCGCAGCTCAATGTCCTCCTTTGTCCTGTAGGCCACATGATTTGCATCCAAAGAACTGTTATCAAAGATTCTTCTATTTCTTTCTTTTCATATGTTCGAGATTATGTATATGACCACCCCATTGAAGTGTCACCGCCTTTGTCTTGGAATTTTTGCAGCCGCTTCCACCCACCAAGAGCTGATTTTAGTTGGCTGGGTCTGTGGCCTAATTAGATTGACATCAAAGTGTTCCCAGGTTAGCACAAGGTCCCAAACTTGTTTGGCCAGAGGGCACAATAGACTGAGATGGAGACCCGACTCCAGTGGCCCGTTGCACATGACACAATCAAGCTGTTTAGTTCTGTGGATGGTAACGTGAACGGTAATGTAAACAAATCAGGGGGGGGGGGGGGGGGGGATTGAGGGGGGATCGTTGGTCCCTTAATTCGTTTGGTAGCGTGCAGTAAAGGTATTGGATATCGTTACTGTTTTAGTTCTGTCGCCGGTAACATGAACTGTGTTTGGTTTGATGCTCTGGTATTACTCCAAATTTGAATACTGGGCTGATATCTAATCTAACAGGCCATTCAATTGAGTAAATTAATTGATGTCAAGCTATACAAATATATTAATATAATATATTCTAACAAGAACATGACAAGATCATCAAAGAAAATTTACGTCGGCCAAATGATACGGCCATTTCCATGATAGTAAAATGACTACTTATGGAGGAGTTTAACCATATTAATTATAGAGGAGTTAAACCATATTGCAAACCAACAAGTATAGCACTAGAGCAAGGACGAGATCCAATCATATATAAATAAAACCGAGAAATGGTAAAATGAAAGACAACATCTTCTAGCTTCTAGTCTTCAATGCATATGCAAATGCAAAGACACTGTCAACATTCCTTTTCCACCTCCAACAGCAAGCACTATCAACATCCCTTTTCCACTATCAACTCTTGAATGAATATGCAAACATCTTATCTTCCACCTTCTATCCGCTTCCTTGTCTCCTCTAAAAAAATGATTTTAGAAAGACAGCAGGAGTGTTGAAGATGGTACAAAGTATATATATGTGCATCAGAAAAACAACACCACAGATTTTGTGCATAGCTCACAATGACAACAATACATAGTATGCATGGTTTATAAAGAGTGTTGGCTAACAATCGTACCGTTAAGCATATTTAGAATGAACTCCCTCCTCAAAGATTGGTCAAGGGTTAGCAGCATACTCATTTGATCTGGCGATTTCACAAATACAGTAGCACCTTTGATTTGTTCTGTCCCAATAAACCCCAGCTTGCGCAACTCTGCTACAACCTTCTCCCTTAAAATCTGTTGTGGATTTTCATTCATCGCCTTCTCTTGAATTGCAGCCTTACGGTCCAGTGCTTCTGCCATTTTTCCAACATTACTAGCCACACCCTTCAGATCACCTTGGACTTCATGTAACATGTCCAGAAAAGGATCACTTGTTCCACTATCCTTGCTCTTCCCTTCTTGCCGCTTCCTCCTCTTGCAGCTAGATGATGCCAAACCAACGGACCGTCTAGGGGTTTCTCTGGACATTCTATCCTCTTCTTCGCAATGCTGATTACCATGTTCAGCAGCAAGCTCTTCTTCCATGTTGCCAACAGCCTCACTGATATCTTTGGCACCTTCAACAGTGGCTATATCATTTCTATATATTGCAGATAATGTATCATAGTAAGGGAATTTGGTGCCATATAGGCCCCCTTAGCATCAGGATGATCCTACATATGATAGTAGCAATATGTTAACAGCTGCAGATAATGTATCACTTATGTGTTACGAACCCAGTTACGTAGTATGTCGTATGTTCCTCTTGCCGTACCCTACCATACCTCTCACTGCGGCGCTCTCTTGCTGCTGCATGCAGCTCCTCCATCAGGTCAACGCCCAATCGCCGAAAGCCCATAACCGATCATCTCCAGTCCATAATCATCAGCTCAGCTGGTCAACGCCCAATCGCCAAAAGCCCATAACCCAATCATCTCCGGTCCATGATACGGTGTTTGAATTCTTTGTTTTTTTTTTGTGAACAATGATACGGTGTTTGATTGGTGCTCCATCATGTACGCCTCCCTGTACCTGAGACTCCATTTATTTTCGGGTCAAACGAGCATAGAAAAAATGTTGATAGGGATATGTCGACACCATTTGGGTGGAACGCGACATGCCGGTCGTGATTCAGCAGCTACTAACCGCGTCTAGTTTTTCAGAATTCACATGGACGTCCTGCGCGTGGTAGGCTCAGTGGACAGCAAGTCAGCACGATCGGCTCGCTGCTCGATAAGTTTGCGCGCTCACCGTTTAACAGTTTCGACAAAGATATGTAGTAGAATTGAATTAAGTATTTTGGAAGAGACGTTTATATCATCTTTATAAAACTTTAAAAGACGTAAATGTTATACCTTGGTGGATAGACTTAAGTCCTCACCTAAATCAAAATTGTTTATCTTCGAACCCAATATTGTATGCATACTCTATAATTCCTCGCCTTTGTCCGCTGAAAAATGTTATTGCAGGGTGACAAAGTTGTCCAAGAAAGAATTCAATTCTAGTGGTGATGAATAGTTCGGACCTAGAGTGAAATTAACTCCACCGAATTGTCATATCTACTCACCCAGCCATCACCGCATTATGTAGTGCACTCCATGGTTTTATTTAAGGTGTAGCCTTATTAATTCTAGGTGGTATTTTTATGTACTGTAGCCTTATTAATTAAGTAGTGCACTCAATGGTTTTATTTAAGGTGTTAAACACTACTACTTTTTACTGATATGTTATTTAATATCACATTATGTGTAGTTATTATTATTAAAAATTTATCCTAGACGTATTCTTGTATCACTGTTTTTTAAGACCTATCGTATCCGGTATCCATATCCGTATCGGTAATGCTTTAGTTAGGGCGTTCGGGCGCAGCTTTTGTCCGGACACATCGGGTGAAACACATAAATATTTAGAGACGGGTTCTCGTTGAATTAAATAGCATGTCCTTCTCTTCCCACCCACCCACCTGCTCTTTCTCTTTTCTCTCTGCTGCCTCTGTGCGCTCTCCCTCCCCAAGTGTGGTGGCAGCCTTTTCTTCTCCAAGTGCCTAACAAATGCAGTAGAGGGGGAGGATGAGAGGAATCCAAGGTCGCAGCTCGAATGGAGTTGGCATGCTGGCAAGGCGAAGATGGGGAAGCTCACATTGCCCCTTCTCGATGCCCGTTCCCCCGCTCCCGATACCTACTTTCCAAAGTGCCCAGTCGATGCCGCGGAGGAGGAAGAGGAAAGGAATCCAAGGTCACAAATGGGCCTTGCCGTTGCCACTCCAGTGCCTCCGCCAAGATGGCCTCCATCCGCTCTGTCGGGGTTATGATACCCTAGGTATCTCAAGGCACCGATTAGATAGCCGCTCGGGTAGCCCACAGTGCGCCAGCTGGTATAAGCCTAAACGATCGAGGCCCAACTGAGCTAAGCGGACTAGGCCAGACACTAAGGCCGAGGGTCGCCACGACCCCTCCAACCTTAGCCGCACGCCGCTGAAGGACTCACAACCACTCCACCTTCCCAGCCCTTGGGAGGAACGGGGAGAGATCGAGTCTAGCCAAGCGTGCTTGCTCTGACAGGAGCAGGCACTCCACACTGACTCCGCAAGGACCGAGGGGACAACGGTCACCACGGTCGGGTCAGACGACATCCCTATGCCACGCAACAGAGACAAGACAACACCGCCAAGTGGTGACGGCCAGTACGGTGACCCACCGTCCAAATACAGCCCAACAAGACACACATACGACTCCACTCACTACGGATGGGATCCACGGCAATGGCCTTGACTTAGGGGCCATCCAAGCCAATAGGGGCCATGACCCCGGAGCCTGGGATCATGGCCACCAACTCCACAGGCTAACAAGATGACCAACGACCTGGGGGCGGCTACCAACTCCTATACGATGCCCCTAGGAGATCAAGAAGCGATGACTAAGGCCACGACGAAGACCACATCACGCAGGACGGCGGGCGAAACACAACATGCCCACAGTGCCACCATGAACGGCACTATAGCACCATGTCACGCCATGCCACGACATGGGCACAAGACCATGACGACAACCACGTCCAGACGTGCACCACAAGACAGCATTGCTTGCAAGCCAAGTTAGCTAGGTTCCCTCCCTCAGGCTCATGACCCCTCGGTCGGGAGAACCTCCTTTTTTGTACATGATCTGGCCCTGGACTCTATATAAGGGCAGCCAGGGCACTCTTCTAGACATCTCTGGATCATCTTCACCATTCCTGGACTCTCGAAGCTCTCATTCGGGCAGTCCATCTTCTAGCTCTAGCTCTCCTACCTCTTCCACCATTCTTGCACCCGCATTGTAAGAACTTCAGAGTATTCAAGCGAGGAATACGCACTCAATCATCTCTGAGACTAGACGTAGGGCTCCGACCTAAACCAGTATAAATTCTCGTGTCTTTTGAATGCTATCATCGTCTTCCTAGAGTAGCGCGACAATCTTATAAATTCACTAGTCTGGTTTACAAAACATAGATAGTTGGCGCGCCAGGTAGGGGACAGTCGCGCACTCTCGTTTGTTGAGAAGAAAGCGATGGCTCCTCACACCGTCAGTGGATTCGCTCATGGAATAGCACACGGCGGCCACATTCGTCATGAAAAACCACAAGTTCATCGGCGTCAAAGGGCCAGCGCCCACGTCCACCTTCAGCCACGTCCAGGACCTCCATCAGGAGATCTAGACCCCGTGGCCTATGGCAGACACACTGAAAGGTCCTTGTTTAGTTTTGGTAATTGAGTGACAACCTAGGTGGACTAATGTGTTTAAATATGAGATACACAGGTGATTAGTCCATAGGTACACTTGTGTGAGCAACTCATGCCATTGAGGTGAAAATGGCTTGGATATGTTGCAAGGCTCGCACATGTGATGAAGGAGCTCATTGCATGTGAGACATGACATGGAGTCATGTGACTAAGGTGGAGAAGATCAAGACAAGACTTGGCTTGATGGACCAGTTGCAAGCGTGAAGGGCAAGTTGGAGGCTTTGGAGCGATGGACCTCGTGGCGGTGAAGCTTGAGCAAGACTTAGTGCCAATGGGCGAAGGCAACGGTGAAGAGCAAGTGAGGTCAAGATCGATGAATCAATAAGGCCACGTAATGATATAAAGTGGATCATATCATTTGTTGATCAAGATTGGTGCATGTGTTGCATCAACATTGGAGGAGATGGAATGGAATGCGCAAGGCAAAGGTATAACCTATAGGGCATTTAATTTCACCGGTCATAGGTGTATAGAGAAGTTTATGACCAGGTTTAGGATAGATGGCTATACTATCAAGAGGGGCAAACTTGTTTGCATATCGGTCATCTAGTGCCACTCGAGTGATCTAAGTTTGCATAGTTACTAGGATCGAGTAGCGTGGCAAGTTGAGTGACTAATCCTTTGGAAAATGTTTGTGAAAATGTTAACACACATACACATGGTGGTGTACACTTGATGGTGTTGGCACATTTGCAATGGAGAAGACAACTGTGCTATAGTGAATGGAGGAGAGCACACTTGCATTGCAAGAAGAGAGAGGGAACCTTGTGTGTGCTCGGCTTCTCTTTCATTGCATGTACTTTGAGATGGGTAAAAATAGACAAGAATTGCATACACTCTAAGACAAAGAGAGGGAGTGTGTGGCTGCATGCTTGCTTTGTTGATCAAGTGAAAGGAGGCACCGCATGAAGTGAAAGAAACGAGTGGTTTTGGTGACCGGACGCTGGGTCCGGGATGACCGGACGCTGGGTCCGGGATGACCGGACACGTACGATCAAGTGACCCAAGGCGAAGGTAGCTGGATGGCTATGACCTAACACTGGCTTGGCCAGGCGACCAGACACGTGCCTAACACTGTTCATTGGTTGGCACGGCGCGCAGTAGATGAGCAGACGCAACGGTGCATCCGATCACCAAGGACCGGACACGTCCAGTCATGGAAAAGAGGCTCTAGGAGCTCTCTGGACTTGACCAGATGCTGTGGCATCGTGAGTCCGGTCATAACTTGGAGGCACGTCCGATCAGGTGTGTGAGCGCGCTAATGGCTATTTTTAAATGGTCATGACACGTGGTGGCGTTGGAGCGACCGAACGCATGTGACGGGACGCATCTGGTCTCTATGCATGTGCGTCCGATCATTGCGCAGAAAAAGTATAACGGCTCTATTTGTCCTTTGGGCTATAAATAGAGGGGTGTCTCGGCCATGGCTGAGGTGGAGCACCTTGGGGGACTTTGTGTGCATGCTTGAGAGTGCTTGGGAGCCCTCTAACTCACTTGTGCTTGCAAGAGTGTGAATTGATTGCGAGTGAGTGATTCTTGTGCGTTGCATTGTGAGATTGCATCGAGTGGCACTGGGTGATCGAGTTGCAAGCTGGTGGTGCTGTTACTCTTGGAGGTTGCCACCTTCTAGATGGCTTGGTGGTGGTTTCTGATGAAGCATGCAAAGAAGATTGTGCGGTACTCTAGAGAAGTGATTGTGAGGGGGATTGTGCTCACCCCGCAGGAGCAGTGAAGAGCAACTCTAGTAGAGTGAGACACGAAGGGCGGCAAGTGGTTCAGCCGGATCAAGTGCTAGAGCTTATGGTAAGCACTCCATGTGGGAGAGTGTGACTTGTGGGTCACCACTAGCAGGAGGAACGGCGACAACCTTGGAGCTTGTCTCAACGGGGACTAGCGTGTTGGCAATCACGTGAACTTTGGGATAAAAATCACCGTGTCTTCCTTGTTTTCCCGTTGGTTTGCATCCTCGTTACACAACCTTGTATTTACTTCATTTACATTGTGCTTGTGTAGTTGCTCTTGTAATTAGTTAGCTTGTGTAGCTTGCTAGTTACCTTCTTGCTTATGTAGCATAGAAGTAGCTCCCTTGCGTGGCTAATTTGGTTTGAGTAACCTTGTTAGTCACTTTGCTTAGTTTGTGTAGCTAAGTAATTTGTGCTCTCTAATTTGGCATTAGTTGCCTTGTTATTGAGCATTGCTAGTGAGATTATGAACTTTGTGCTTTTGCTTACTAGATTGTGTAGGAGCTCCCCCCGTTGCTTGAATTACTAGTTGCATAGGTTTGTGTGACCTTGATACTAAAATTAATTAGGCGAGCTCTAGCTAACCCGGCACCTTTGTTACCAAATTAGGATCTTCATAAAGTGCTTGTGGGGTGGCTAGACCAATAGGTTTAATTCTACATTTGTTTCGGTTAGCCGGCGTGATCATTTTTAGAAAGGACTATCACCCCCTCTAGTCTGCCATCTCGACCCTACACACACTCTTGGAACTATCCTCAACTGTAGCATCCAAAAGTTCACCTACATAAGGGGGCAAGTACCCTCTCTCATCACCGACCATGGCTAGGTCTTCCACCTAGGAAACCAAAGGCCAATGGTTCATGGTGAGCTCACCCATAGAATGGCCCCAGCGGCCACATCCTTTTGGGAAATCATGAGATCGTCCACACCGGTAGGTTAACACCTGTCACCGGCCTCTACCCTATCTAGGCCCACTATGTGGGAGGCCTAGATCCAGAGGTAGGGCCACACCTCAAGTGGTGTCTCCGCCACCGGCGAAGCGCAGCGAGTTAGGGTGCACACGAGCGACGAAATCACCCGCCGCCACGCGGCGACGTAGTTAGCGATCAGGTGGCGACCTAGCGCCATGCCTCGCAACGCCAAGCCTAGAACTAGGGTCTAGTCATGTCATCATGAACTGTCAGCTTTCACACGGAGGCATGTGCATCCCAGGAAGTGGGCCCCCTAAGCGCACAACGTGTCGCGCCGAGCAGACCAAACTGCGTTGCCCCTAGAACCCGCTTCCGCAGCGACAGGTCGTGCCAGCTCTTCGTTAAGAGCAGCAACCACATCCGCAAGTAGAGACACGATGACTATGATATCGTCATGGCACAAAGGCTCCCACACCAACACGCACAAGCCTTCCCGACCATGGACTTCAATAGGTCGGACACGAAGAAGCCATCCCCGGGGGCTCATGAGCCCACCGAGGACGACAAACCGGCAAGGATCAACACAAGGCCGCTCGAGAGGTCGACCCGCACCGGCTACGACTGCTCCAAGCGATAAAGAAGCACCCTCACCATCTCGTGGCCCAGGGTCCGTAACAACTCCTCCACGAGCAGGCACTCAGGGGCTCGCCCACTACTACAGATTGACCAATCACCAATGCATCTATCACCGTAGGTATCATAAAAAACAATGGTGATAGCTATCACCAATGGTTCATAATATGAACCATCGGTGATGAGAGTATCTCCGCCGGTTCGTAAGAACGTCCGGGTCGATAACTATCACCACCGCTTCGTCTTACCAATCGACAATGATAGTCCATCATCACAGCTGGTTTTTACCACCAGCCGGTGGTGACCATGTGCTCCTCATCACCACTGCATTGTGGTAGAACTGCCCAAAATAATACGCTTTCAGAGACGCTCATCTTTCACTAGACACTAAGCACCCCGAAAGTTAGCTACATTGGACAGTTCCATCGAATCGACCCCAAGGGAGAACTTAAAACAATCCATGTTTTGCATCCAGAATCTAATAATGAGTACGAGCTTACAATACTTAGTCCATTTCATATAGTAAGAGTCCTTGGAAATTATTTATTACAATACCAGAGTTTAGAGTGCGATAATTAAACAGTGGAATGGAAATAAACATCTAGCGGAAGCGATACAAGGACCCTTCTGTGCCCACCAGAAGAATCCTCCACACAAGAGCTACTCCTCAAACTGCACCTACAATAGGGGTAAAATAAAGCCTGAGTACACAATGTACTCGCAAGACTTACCCGACTAGTGGGAATAATTTCCCGACTCTTAAGGATATGATAGGCAATATGGGTTTGCTGTTTTCTTTTTATTTGCAAAAAGCATTACTAGAAGTACGTCCTTAAGATCAAATTTAATTAGCAGTCACGATTACTTCATTAGCTAACCATTCTAGATAAGCACATGTTCTACTTTCGAGCAAGAGTTGAGCAATCAGAACCATTTCACCATCTTTTATCTTTCGGTTCTTACTACGGTGCTAGACCATAGCCAAGTCGTTCTCTACATGCATGCGATGATGATGTAACACTTAGTATTTAGGCAACAACAACTCCTAAATAAAGAATACGCATACTAAGCTACTAGGCTAGCTCTAATGACTAAGGTACTAAGCTAACTATCATCTTTATCAAGTAAAGTGTTGATTTCAACTAACAAACACCTAGCTTTACAAATGAAGGATATATCTTTATTTCTACTAATGATTTAATGTATATTTGAAACAAAGAGAATTTAACTACCCTAATGCTTAGTCTATTATAAAGCTACAAAAATTACAGTGAGCACATAATAATACAATGAAGCCACCATAAAAATTTTAGGACTAAAGCTGTCACCAATTTACCATAAAAATTACTACAATATTTAACCTAATAATATTAAGCACTCTCAAATGATTTAATAGATCCTAGTATCAACATGTATAAATATGAACTAAATACACTAACAGATAGAGAACCTAACAAAATTTGTTTCACAATTTTTGGACACCTACATGATTTTATATGATTTACCAAAGATCAGCGCAAAAATTAAATTAGAAAACTATTTCTAATTCCTTAGGAAAAGAAAAACGAAACCTCCCGCGTGGTCCACACGCGCGGCCCATGCGACACAGCGTGCGCAACGACCCATAGGCATGGCCCACGCGAGGCCGACCTGCAGCGCGAGACGACCCACGGCGGGGGAATCCCGCGCGCGCTGGCGATTTTGTAAAAGAGACCTCGCACTTCTACTGAATGACAACTAAGTACTAACACTATTTTCTCCTCTCTCAAAACTTCTCACTTAACCCCCTGGCTTTCCTAGAATTCCCCCATACGCACCCGCGGCAACTCAGTGCAGGGCGACGCGGCGAGCGGCGGCACTAAGCGCCTACGCCGGCCACCTAGGACCTATGCGGGCCCACCTAACGGGTTGATCACCATCTCTGATCTTGGTGGCTATGCTAAGCGGCGGTGAGGGGTGGTGGGACACACTGGAGCGAGCTACAGTGATGCGCGACCGTCCGCGACGGTGGCGCAGCTACCCCAGCGATCTAGAGCACCTAAGAACCTAACTGGCTAGCGAGGGAGCATTAGTAGACTACCGTGGACCTAGCCGAGGTGACGGTTGGGGTGGAGGATGACGGAGGAGGGCTGGCCATGTGCGGGCGAGCCGTGCGGTGGTGCACCGCGGCGGCATGGTTGCGTCAACAACAACGGGGAGGTGGTAGCGGTTCTACTGACATGCGCTAGGTGGAGAGGGAGGCAAGACAAAGATAGTGGTGTAGGTGAATTGGTTTGAAAGGGATGGTAGGAGGGCTACCCACATCCATGGTCGGACGTGGCCTTATCGGCACGACGACGGGGAAACTCCAAAATTGAAGCTTGGCCGTGCGCACTTCAAGGCTCGGTAGGGTCGGGCAACGGGAGGACATGATGGTGAAGCCTTAGATGCGATGAATCAAATGGAGGTGATCGCTTGCTAGGTAATTTGATGGCGTGGCTCGATAGCGGCAACGGAGGGAGAAAGAGAGAAAGACAGAGACGGGGCACGGTAGGTGGGCTCGGCTCGGCCTCGCCATGGTGGGATGCGGTCGGCGAGATCATGGAGGCCCACATGCAGGCGCTAGCAGACAGGCGCGCGTGTTTGCGACCGGCGTGGCCCGTGCGCCATAGTGCCATTAATGACAAGGCGATGGTGAGCCCGACCACATGCGCGCGGTAGAGGCGGCATCGCACTAGGACGACAACGGCGTAGAGATGCAGAGTGAGACATGGACATAACGGCGAGGCGATAGCATCGGCAGTGGCTGTGGCGTGGCATGGGGTGAGTCATAGGGGCGGCAGCGCGGTGGGGACGGCGGCAGCATCGCTCGGCTACACCACCACCAGCAGCGGATCTGCACGCCAGGAGCCAGTGGCGGCCAGGCCACAGCCAGGCCAGAGCAGCCATGGTCGTCCACATGCGGCAGCGTGCGTGCGCGCTGGACAGCTAGCATGGCGACACCGAACGCTCGAGCGTGGTGACCGCGCCCACGCAGCCAACTAGCCCAAAACCGTGTCGTGCATGAATTTTAAAGCGCCTATAAAAACTAAACGATTGCTTCTGGACCTTAACCATCTTCACCATACATAAGATGGCATATGAGACTACCAAATCTAGCTATAACACTACACCACCCTTTAACCCAATCTCTCAAAATAATTTGCTAAATATAGCAATGTCTAGCTGTTGAGTTTCTAAGTTTTTGAGTTGAATTTGATTTCAATTTGTAATTTCTAGGCTAGTAGAAATATTAGTTAGGAATATCATTTTTCAACAGCAAGTATTTCACTGTTATCTACAAAGTTTGTACTTCAAACTTTATTTAAGTATCACACACATGTTCTATAGTATTTTTGCTTAATAAAAATTAGTTTTCAACCCTTCTTGATATACATGAGCTATTGAATCAACTTTCATTTAACATTTTTATTGATCATTTTAAGTTACAAGAAATTTATCTACACATTCTATCACATGCATTAACATATAAACATGATGCTCATGACATGTTTTAGTAAATGATTTAGGATGTAACACCGAGGGTGTTACAACTCTCCCCCCCTTAAACAATATCTCATCCTGAGATTTCATGTGAGTGCCTAGTGTAGGAAAAAGGGTAAGAGTGGGCTTTTAACATAAACTATTACCTCGGCACACCGGGGAGAAGATGGGGATAATGCTCCAGAATATAACTCTCCTGTACCCAAGTTGCTTCGTCCGCCGAATGATTTTGCCACTGGACTTTATAAAATTTCACCACTTTGTTTCTAGTAACCCTCTCTTTTTTCATCCAAGATTTTGACAGGATGCTCAATATAAGAAAGATCAGGTTGGAGAGGGAGTCCATCAATTTCCACCACTTTCTCAGGAACTCGTAAACACTTCTTTAATTGGGAAAATGAAAGACATTATGTACTGCTGACAAAATATCTGGAAGTTGGAGACGATAAGCAACCGCACCACATCGCTCCAAAATCTTATAAGGTCCAACATAACGAGGAGTTAACTTTCCATGGACTTCAAACTGATGCACACCTCTCATCAGGGATACCTTTAGGTACACATGGTCACCAACTTCAAACTACAAGGGTCTTCTTCGCTTGTCCGCATAAGTTTTCTAATGATTCTAAGCTACCTTCAAATGACTCTAAATAACACTGACCTGTTCTCTTGCTTCTTTGATAAAATTAGGTCCAAAGTACCCACAGTCACCCACTTCAACCCAGTTAAGAGGCGTTCTACATTTCTTGCCATACAAGGCCTCAAAAGGTGCCATACGAATGCTTTCTTGATAGCTATTGTTATAACAAAACTCAGCGAGAGTCAAGCATTCATCCCACTTTTCTGGAAAAGAGATGACACAAGCCCTCAACATATCCTCAAGTACCTAATTAACTCTTTCTGTCTGACCATCAGTTTGCGGATGATAAGCTAAACTTCTGAGGAGACGAGTACTAAGACATTTCTGAAGTTGCTCCCAGAAACGAGAGACAAATACTAACCCACTATTGGAAACAATAGTAAGAGGAACTCCATGCAAGGTTACAATCCAATTAAAATACAGCTTGGCATACTTCTTGGCTGAATACCTTGTATCCACCGGAAGGAAATGAGCGGACTTGGTAAGGCGATCCACAATGACCCAAATAGAGTCATACCCCTTTGCCGTGCGGGGCAAACTCACAACAAAGTCCATGGAAATATCCTCCCATTTCCAAACAGGGATATGCAAGGGCTGTAGAAATCTAGGTGTACGCATATGGTCCACCTTAACCCTTCCACAATGTCACATTCTGAGATGTATTTGGTAATATCCTATTTCATATTTGGCCACCAATACAAGTGACACAAATCATGATACATCTTGTTACTTCCCGGATGAATGGATAATTTGGAATTATGAGCTTCATCCAAAATTTTTCTCCTAAGCTCGTCACTTGAGGGAACCACCAATCGGTTCTTGAACTTCACCACACCTTGATCATCAACACTGAAATGAGGACCATGCCCTTCGGCAATTAACTTCTTGATATGCGAAATTTCTGAAGCATCTTGCCTTTGCTCTATAATAATTTGCTCAAGTAGATCTGAGACTAAAGCAATATGGGCTAACACCTCAGAATGGTTGAGAGACAAAGATTCTCCTTCGACTTGATGCGACTTCTGACTTAAGGCATCAGCCACCACATTAGCATTTCTAGGGTGATAATGAACTTCTAAGTTATAATCTTTGATTAACTCAAGCCACCTCCGTTGCCTCATATTCAACTCAGATTGAGTGAAAATATATTTGAGGCTTTTGTGATCCATAAAAATGTGTACTTTATTTCCCAACAGGTAATGTCTCCAAATTTTTAGAGCGTGCACCACTGTAGCCGGCTCTAAATCATGGGTGGGATAATTCAACTCGTGCTTTTTTAGCTGACATGAAGTATAAGCGATCACATGTCTGCCTTGCATAAGCACACATCCTAGTCTAGTCCTAAAGGCATCACAATACACATCAAATGGCCTATCAATATCTGGTTGGGCAAGAATAGGAGCAGAGGTAAGAAACTTCTTTAGGGCTTGGAAAGCTTCTTCACAAGCCAGACTCCATATAAACTTGACATCCTTCTAGAGCAACTTGGTCATTGGTTGAGCTATTTTGGAAAAATCAGGGATGAAGCATCGATAATACCCAGCAAGACCAAGGAACTAATGAATCTAATGCACTGACTTTGGAGATTTCCAATTTAGCACGTCCTGCACCTTGCCAGGATCCACAGAGATGCCTTCATGTGTTAGGACATATCCCAAAAACCACACTCGATCCAACCAAAACTCACACTTGCTGAATTTGGCATATAGCTTGTGTTCTCTTAACCGAGTAAGTACTATCCGATGATGTTGTGCATGCTCTTCATTGTCCTTAGAATATATCAATATGTCATCAATGAATACCACTACAAACTTATCCAACTCTGGCATAAAGACTGAGTTCATGAGGTACATGAAGAATGCAGGAGCATTGGTGAGACCAAAAGACATGATTAGGTATTCATAAAGCCCATATCTAGTAGAGAAAGCTGTCTTTGGTATATCTTGTGGCCGGATCTTAATTTGGTGATACCTAGAACGAAGATCAATCTTTGAAAATACCTTGGCACCAGCCAACTGATCGAACAAAGTATCAATATGAGGCAAATGATACTTATTCTTAATGGTTACCGCATTGAGAAGGCGATAATCTACACACAACCAAAGAGTGCCGTCCTTCTTCTTCACAAAAATATCTGGACAGCCCCATGGTGAAGAACTAGGATGGATGAATCCCTTCTCCAATAATTGTTCTATCTGTTTCTTCATTTCTACCAGTTCCTTTGGAGCCATGTGGTAGGGATGCCATGAAATAGGAGCCGTACCAGGTTCTAACTCAATGGAAAACTCCATATCCCTATCCGGTGGTAACCTAGGTAGATCTTCAGGAAAGACATCCAGAAACTCACAAACCATAGGAATAGAAGCAAGATCAGGAGAAGCTTTAGTATGAGCAACAACTGACAAGGTGGGGACTGAAGGCATAAGGAGGGACATTCTATCCTCAGAAGAAGGAAGCTTCAATTCAATAATTCTCTGCCTAAGGTTCAGGACTACCCCATAACTTCTAAACCAGTTCATTCCTAGAATTGCATCTATGCCTTGTCTAGGCAATAACATGAACTGGAGACGATAAGAGTGAGTTGCTAGCACTAGTCTCACTGTGTCCGTCTGAGTGTTAACGCATAACTGCGCACCCGGAGTTCTGATTCTATAGGTAATAGGAATAGCCATAGTAGATATATTGTGCCTTTGTGCAAACCCCATACTCATGAATGAATGTGATGCACCAGAATCAAATAATACATATGTTGGGTGGGAATCAATGGTGAACATACCAGCCATCACAGGCTCTCCTTGTGGGATCTCCTCAGCCTCGATGGAGTTAACCTGTCCCGAGCGACTCACGGGCACCTTCTTCCTGATGATAGTCCTCTTGACCAAATGAGAGTTGGCTGAAGGCTAAGAAGACTGAGTAAACTGGTTCTGGGGGCACTCACGAGCATAGTGGCCTTCCTTGCCACACTTGAAACAAGCACCCAGCTTGTTCTCTGGTCCGTGATGAGGCGGAACCTGCTGTCCCTAAGGCTGTTGCACCTGCTGAGTAGGTGCATGGTACTGAGTGAGAGGTGTCTAGTGAGTCTGTTGAGTCTAGCAAGATGACTATCCACTCAAAGAGTGATAGGACACCCTCCTCATAAGTTGTACCTTCTACGACTGTGGGTGACTAGAAGACCCAGTGATCACCCTCTTGCGCTTCCACTCAGCCTGAGAGTCACACTGAAGTCCCTCCATAGCAATGGCAACATTCATCAAAGCACCAAAGGTCTGATAGCCCCCTGTATATAGCTTCTCTTGCAAGATGCAAGAGAGACCGTGATTGAAACGGTCCATCTTCTTCTCATCAGTATCCACATGAGTCCTAGCATACTAAGCAAGATGGTTGAACTTGTTCACATACTCCATCACAGTCATGTTTCCTTGCTTCAGCTCTAGAAACTCGGACAGCTTCCTATTTAGCAAACCAGCATTAATATAGTACTGACAAAAAGCATTAGTAAACTCTCGCCAAGTAACATGGTGGTCCACAAGCTACATGGCATTGAAAGTGTCCCACCAAGCACTGGCAGATCTCAGAAGCTGCTGTGCGGCAAAGCACACCTTCTGCTCATCAGTCACATTGAGCAGCTAAAACTTCTGCTCTAGAATACGAAGCCAATGCTCCATGTCTAGAGGCTCAGTAGTCGGCGTGAACATGGGCGGGTGTGTCCCCAAAAAATCCTGATAGGAACAGGGCCTCTCAGGACCACGAGCACCACCCCCGTTACCGCCATTGCCACCAAGGCCTCCACGGGTGAAGCCACCAATAGCCTATGCCAGCATCTCCAGGGCATGAGCTGACTCGTGACAAGCAGCCATCATCTCAGCATGGGTCATCAGAGGCGGTGGTGGTGGTGGAGGAGGAAGACCAAGGAATGGGGCCTCGTGGCTCTCCCCGTTGGCATTGCCATGATCATCGCCACAACCATTTTTGCCCTAGTCTTCACCAAGACCACGGCCCATCCCAGCACTGGTGCTCTCGTGACCAGACCTCAGGTTTGTCTGGAAATAGATAGGAACCCACCGTTAGGGACCATTCCTCCATACTTAGAAACAAACGGCTATAGAGATGGTAAGGCCCGATAAATGGTTACAAGCGAGAACTTTTCCTTAAGAGTTAAAGTATTTCTCTTTATTTATTACCCCGACTCTCAAGGATATGATAGGCAATATGGGATTGTTGTTTTCTTTTTGTTTGCAAAAAGCATTACTAGAAGTACGTCCTTAAGATCAAATTTAATTAGCAGTCAGGATTACTTCATTAGCTAACCATTCTAGATAAGCACATGTTCTACTTTCGAGCAAGGGTTGAGCAATCAGAACCATTTCACCATCTTTCATCTTGCAGTTCTTACTACGGTGCTAGACTATAGCCAAGTCGTATCGTCTCATGGAAACAGCGATTCACGAATCAATGTATCCCAGCTGGGTACCCCAAAACACACGCCACATTTGTACCCTAGGCACAAACAAGACCAACCCATTCCACTCCTATCGAGGGGCCCAGGTCCCCGTCCAAACTTGGACTCCAAGCCCCCACACATGAGACCCAGTCTCAGCATGGTGCTCAGACCTCCACCTTTCCCCACCTCCAATCAGTCGATCCACAAAGAGCCAGAACCCATAACAAGAGTGTAATGAGCCTTCATGCTCCCATAAACAAGTATGTGCTCAGGATAATAAGTCTGTGACCTGACTACCATCCACAACAATGGACGATCCTTAATCGACACGAATAGGGAAAATAATGTAACCAAGCTAAGCCCCATTGGCTGTGGGACACAACCTGTTACACCCACCAATACCCATACCATATCCCTACCCAGTTTCCATTTTCTTTTCATCATTTTATTATGAGAGTAATAATAATCACCTATTGTGAGTAACGGCAGGTTACTCACGCTACCAAAAGCCTAAGCATAGTAGCTACTTGAACCTGTACTAGTAGGACTCATAGGATAGGTATATCTATGCATGTGGTTTCCATAACATTCCTGTAACATAAATGCACATAACATATAAAAATAGTGATTATAAAAAATAAGGGGTTATGCACCCGGGCTTGCCTTGGGCAGGCGTGGTGCCAGCTGAGTTAGTCAGTGGTGGCTCTAGGACCTCCTCCTGCATGAGAATCTCCTCCTGGTACTCCTCAATGATCTCCTTGAACTCGTGATCGCTGGTGGTCACGATCTCCACCAACTCGTTCTCTACATGCATGCAATGATAATGCAACACTTAGCATTTAGGCAACAACAACTCCTAAACTAAGAATACGCATACTAAGCTACTAAGCTAGCTCTAATGACTAAGGTACTAAGCTAACTATCATCTTTACCAAGCAAAGTGTTGGTTTCAACTAACAAACACCTAGCTTTACAAATGAAGGATATATCTTTATTTCTACTAATGATTTAATGTATATTTGAAACAAAGAGCATTTAACTACCCTAATGCTTAGTCTATTCTAAAGCTACAAAAATTACAATGAGCACATAATAATATAATGAAGCATCTCAGTGCACGGCGACGCGGCGAGCGGTGGCACTGAGCGCCTACGCCGGCCACCTAGGACCTGTGCGGGCCCACCTAACGGGTCGATCACCATCTTCGATCTTGGTGGCTATGCTAAGCGGCAGCGAGGGGTGGCGGGACATGCTAGAGCGAGCTGCAGCGACACGTGGCCTTCCGCGATGGTGGCGCAGCTGCCCCAACGATCCAGAGCACCTAAGAACCTAACTGGCTAACGAGAGAGCATCAGTAGACTACTGTGGACCTAGCTAAGGTGATGGTTGGGGTGGAGGATGATGGAGGATGGCTGGCCACATGCGGCCGAGCCATGCGGTGGCGCACCGCGGCGGCATGGTCGCATCAGCAATGACGGGGAGGCGGTAGCGATTCTACTAACATGCTTAAGGTGGAGAGGGAGGCAAGGCGAAGCTAGTGGTGTAGGTGAATTGGTTCGGTAGGGACGGTAGGAGGGCTGCCCACATCCACGGTCGGACGCGGCCTTATCGGCACGACTGCGGGGAAACTCCAAAATTGAAGCTTGGCTATGCGCGCTTCAAGGATGGGTAGGGTCAGGCAGTGGGAGGACATGATGGTGAAGCCTTAGATGCGATGAATCGAATGGAGGTGATCGCTTGCTAGGTAATTTGATGTCCCGGCTCGACAGCGGCAACGGAGGGAGAAATAGAGAAAGAGAGAGACGAGGCGCAGCAGGTGGGCTCGGCTTGGCCTCGCCTTGGTGGGATGTGGTCGATGAAATTGTGGAGGCCGACCCACAGGCGCTAGCAGACAGGCACGCGCGTTTGCGACCGGCATGGCCCGTGCGCCGCAGTGCCATTAATGACAAGGTGACGGCGAGCCCGACCACGTGCGCGCAGTAAAGGCGGCATCACACTAGGCTAGTAGCAATGCAGAGATGCAGAGTGAGACACGGACATGACAGCAAGGCGACAGCATAGGCAGTGGCTATGGCATGGTGCGGGGTGAGTCGCAGGTGCGGCAGCACGGTGTGGCCGACGGCAGCACCGCCCGGCTGCGTAAGCAGCAGCAGCGGATCCGCACGCTAGGAGCTAGTGGTGGCTAGGCCATAGTGTAACACCCCTGGTGTTAGGCTTGCAGGATTGCACTTGCATTCCATGAACATGAGCATCATTCATCCATTCATGAGCTTATTTTACATGAAACATGTTATCGAAACATTGCAACATATTGTATATTTCATGAGTGTTGTTTTTGTTTATGAAATGATTAGTGTGCAACACTCAAGTGCAACATGTGCAACTTACTTTAGTGGAACCTAGCTAGTTAGTACGATACAACAAGATCATGAAACATGTGAAACAGGACCTTGAAACAAATGTAGCATTTTAATTGTTTTTCATCGTTTCAATGCATTATGTGCTTGATTCTTGTGTGACCAATGTGTGGTATGGCTAAATATATTTTTAAACACGTTAGCTATGCTTAGAAAGTCATTAGGAACAATGTTCATGTTAACCACTTTGCCTAATTAAGTTTTCAAATAGTGGTTGACTTGTTTTGACTCCTAAACTCTTTGGTTTGACTGTTTAAAAAGTGCAACTTAGAGTCTATGCATGCTTGAACAATCTAAAGAAAAGTTTTAGCAAATTTAATAAGGAACAAACTTTGTTTAGAAGCCAAGTCATGAAAATGTGCACAACATGTTCAAAAGGGACCCACAAGTCAGAAGTGAAAGCTGATTCAATACTTAGCAAATTTTCTAAGTCCTAACTGCAATTTCAGTTGGATCAAGCCAACTTGGGCTTGATGTAACTTTGGATCCATGGTGAATTAGAGGATTGGCATTGAAAAGAAGTTGTAGATGGAAGGTAGGTCTACAATTTTCATGTACATTTCTTTCGCTAACTCGTCACGGTTTAAGAGAACAAACGTCATCAAGTCACGCTGTCAGGCTGATCTAAGGAACTGAATGCGCGCTACAGTGATCACCGTTTCAGAAAACGTCCGACGCGTGGGTGACACTCGTCGCCGGCCTTCTGCTCGCGCTGCCACGCGCTACGGGCTTCCTGGCGCTGCTGGCCGTGTCTTGAGCACCCCGCGCGCCTGCCCGACCGAGTCGCCTGCTACATTTGCTTTCTTTCGCTTCCACAGCGCGCAGCACCGAAGCCACCACAGCCCCTCCTATTTCGACCGAGCTTCGCCGTTGCCGTTTGAGCTCACCACTACAAAAACGCGCCGGCCGTCTTGCTCCTCGCTTCGCAGTGATCCCCTCTACCACCTCCATCATTCAATCGAGTCAATCGAGCCTTGGTAAGGGTGAAATCGCCGTTTTCTTCCACCGCCGCCATGGCTGACCTCGCCGGAGATGGCGCTCCATGCGGACAACCACCACCGTGGCCTTCCCATCCTCTCTCTCTCTCACGCTAGGTCCTAGGTGCGATGCTGATGCTCGTAGAGTCACCCACTAGAGCCGTAGGGTCGTCACCTCGCCGGAGCAACGTCGGACCGTGCCGCCGTTCGCCATTCGCGCTGTCGTCCTTGTTGGGGATCAGTAGAGTTTGAATTGAGGGCTTAGATAGGTGCGCCTTGGTGTGGGGAGCGCGCCTGAGCCATTGGGTTCGCCGGAGAGGTCACCGGCGATGAGCTTCGCCGCCGCCCTGTTCTCCTCCCCTGGCTGTCTCTCTATCGGGCGGGACCCGTGTGTCAGTCGCAGCGTGCAAAGGCAGGAGCCAGCATGGGCCGTGCCGTTTCTGGGCCGCACCAGCGTGCGTCACGGGCCACCGTGATTTTTTTCGGGCTGGCCCAGTAGCTGATTAGGCTTTCCTTTATGTTTTGTTTATTTTGTTTTTCATAGATTTGTGTGCATGATTAAAAAATGTGTAACTCAAGTTTGGTAGATCCAAATGTTATGGTTCCAATTTTGTTGAGTTCCTAGTAATGTCTAGTATTTAATATAAATATTATATGAGCACATGTTTTAGAAATTTTGGATGAATTAAATAGGACTTTGAAATGTGTTTTTTTGATGCATGCAAACTTGTTTGAATTTTATCTTGAGTTGCTGTGGTCCAAAAATTATGAAATTTTGTGGGTAATCTATTTTTGCTTAGTAGAAGCTCTGGTTAAAATTTCAAAGCTAGTGCATGTGTAGTTTTTGAGTTATAGAATTTTCTTTTATCAATGGATGGATCTGGTGTGAATTTTCATAATTTTTCTATAGATCCAGTAAAGGTAAAAATTGGTGAGTGCTATTCTTATGCTAGAATGATACTAGGAAAAATGTGAAATCTGTTACTTGACACTTTTAACTAAGGTTTCCTATTTATGCCTTTTTAAGCAATTATGCCTTGTCATTTTTGTGTAGGCTATTTTACTTATCTAAATGCCATGAAAATTTTATGGTAGTCTACTTAGAGTAGTACTATGCTACTGTAATTTTCTCAGATTTTTATGAGCACTAGAAATACATGTTGCTATGTAGCCCTAGTTAAAATGAAATAAAATAATCTTCCTTAATGCGAGTTTAGTTGATAATGTTCGCTTTGGTGTATCTTTGAAGCATCTTAATTTGCTGTGGTGATTTGGCATGTTAGTACAGTGGTTGTCATAGTAGATAATAGTACATGTTCTTGGATGATGTTGACTACCTTGTAGAAGAACTTTGCTACGACCTATACATGCTCCTCTACATTTCATGCATCATAATCATTACATGTCATCTCTTCGATGCACCTCTGCATTAGCACTTATGCATCTGCATCATACAGGATCGCAGGAGGAATTACAAGTAGCAGTTCAGGAAGAGTAGACCGGGACCGATCCACAAGAAGTCCAGGCACCGGAGGTGCCAGAGGAAGAGGAGCAAGGAGAGGATTTGCCGGAGTGCGTGGATCACCAACCTAGTTCGTTCGAACAAGGCAAGCCCCAAAGCATTCTAAGTCTCCTACTTTACGAAAGCAATTCTTTCTATATAGATATGAGTTTACATATTGTGCATTAAGTTGTAGGAGTTGATTGAAACCGTTGATGCATTCCTTACTATCCTTGCCTACCTTATTACCTTTTCCCTGTTAGGTCAGGATCGAATAACTGCTTAGCCTTGTTTAGACCGGTAGCGATCGGTGATACCCGATCACCTACATTATAGGTGGTTACTGGAAGAAATTGGCTATGGAAAGAATGATATCCTGGAATTAACCATATGTGATGGAAAACTAGAGACTGGACGGAAAAAGTTGGAGGCAACCAGACAGGGTTCTGGGGTGCTGTTAGTTTCTGTCTGTGTCGATTAAGGACCGATCGTTGCTCGTCCCTCTTGTCATGTTGAACGCATGCCTCACATTTAGCTGGCCGAATAAAGTACCTTTCAACCACGAAGCTAGTGGCACATTTCGGGCCAGGATCTACATGAGTGCGCGTATTGGTGCTGATGGGGGTATGACAGGGGCGCGAAGAGTGAGCCCAAGGGCAGGTGCGACCTGATTCCTGGCAGTCGGGCGGTCCCTAGGTACTGCGGCTCCAGATTGTCCTGCGGCTACCTGGAAAGTGTCATTGGTGATCTGTAGCTCACTTGATCGGTGGGTGTGGTTTGTGTGAGGAATAAATCACCAGCTGGTTAGGAATCGATTCGAATCGTCATCGCTCCTGGATAGTGAGCACTTGACTCGAGCTACGGCATCGTAGTGATTATTATGGAACAATGATGGTTATCTAGATGGTATGGACATGCTAAAGCTAAATTGGTAACTGGATGTTAATGGTTAATCATGTGATTGCTATAGTACAGGTGCTTACCTAGATGAATAGGTTATAATAAAGAGGATGCAAAGTATTTAAAATGATGTTTTCAGGATAGCTTATGCTTTTAGCAAACAGGTCAGCTAGCCCACTAAAGAGAGCCTTGCATAATCCTTGGTGTCGCTTTATTTTGGTTTAAGATGGGTAAGTCTAGCTGAGTACCTTCTCGTACTCAGAGCGTTGTTCCCATTGTTGTTGCAGATGGTCAAATGTACTACGGCTATTGCATTAACTGCCTGTATCCGGCGATGGGTGACAACTAGGACCAAGGGCAAATGGTCACTCCGTATCTCTCATCTGATGCTTTTGTTGGAGATGACTACCTACTGGCACTGTATCTGAACTAAAAGTGTATGTGTGGCTTTAAAACTATTTACTTCCGCTATTTCTGTTGAACTAGGTTTGTAATAAATTTTATGTTCTACACTCTGATGTATCTACTATCGTTGTGAACTTTATGTAACGTGTGATGGTACTTGCTAAACTTGTACGATCTTGGTTGTATGTCGATTGGTTTGAAATCCTTCGTGGTTTCACGGACTACCGAGTTATACGGGTTTAAGTTTGCTAAATTATCTGCTTCGGCGGAAGATTTTCTTACTTAATCTCGTATAATTGGTCGGTTCTGTTACACACAGCCAAGCCAGAGCTGCTATGCCCGGCCACGCAAGGCAGCGTGCATGCGTGCTGGACAGCTAGCATGGCGACATCGAACGCTTGAGCGTGGTGACCGCGCCCACGCGGCCAACCAGCCCGAAACCGTGTCGTGCATGACTTTTAAAGCGCCTATAAAAACTAAATGGTTGCTTCTAGACCTTAACCATCTTCACCGTACATAAGATGGCATATGAGATCTCCAAATCTAGCTATTATACTACACCACCCTTTAACCCAATCTCTCAAAATAATTTGCTAAACATAGCAATGTCTAGCTGTTGACAAACTTGAAATGTTTCTAAGTTTTTGGGCTAAATTTGATTTCAATTTGCAATTTCTAGGCTAGTAGAAATATTAGTTAGGAATATCATTTTTCAACAGCAAATATTTCACTGTCATCTACAAAGTTTGTACTTTAAACTTTATTTAAGTATCACACACATGTTCTATAGTATTTTTGCTTAATAAAAATTGGTTTTCAACCCTACTTGACCAACTAAAATTGCTAACCACAGTCAAACCGTGTCTAGCCTTTGAGCCTAATAGATCCCTTTGATATACTTGCTAAGCATGGTGAGCTTACACTTGTTTCACATTCAATGAAAATTCTGGATGGGTAACAGATAATACATATGAAGAATTCCAGAGGATGTCCATGACTACTAGGAAGATATCCCCTAGTTGGAGTCCCTGTGACATATTGGACTTAATTATCTACTCGATGTAATAATATTGTCGACGAGCAAGACTTGTGACAATTATGTGATGAAATTATGCGATGTAATAAAGTACTTTGCTTTGATATTATTGCAATTTGAGATTATATGTGTGTTTGGACATCCTGGGCGCACATATATGAGCACTTGGTTTTGTTACGCAAAATTGGGTGTGACAACTCGTGATTGTCGGTGGTCACGATCTCTGCCAACTCGTTC
This sequence comes from Miscanthus floridulus, assembly GCF_019320115.1. Classification (NCBI taxonomy): domain Eukaryota; kingdom Viridiplantae; phylum Streptophyta; class Magnoliopsida; order Poales; family Poaceae; genus Miscanthus; species Miscanthus floridulus. The sequence goes on along the minus strand of NC_089596.1, from coordinate 84,894,300 downwards.
TCTACATGCATGCGATGATGATGCAACACTTAGCATTTAGGCAATAGCAACTCCTAAACTAAGAATACGCATACTATGCTAGCTCTAATGACTAAGGTACTAAGCTAACTATCATCTTTACTAATCAAAGTGTTGGGTTCAACTAACAAACACCTAGCTTTACAAATGAAGGATATATCTTTATTTCTACTAATGATTTAATGTATATTTGAACCAAAGAGCATTTAACTACCCTAATGCTTAGTCGATTCTAAAGCTACAAAAATTACAGTGAGTACATAATAATACAATGAAGCCACCATAAAAATTTTAGGACTAAAGCTATCACCAATTTACCACAAAAATTCCTACAATATTTAACCTAATAATATTAAGCACTCTCAAATGATTTAATAGCTCCTAGTATCAACATGTATATATATGAACTAAATACACTAACAGATAGAGCACAATTTTAGAAACCTAACAAAATTTGTTTCATAATTTTTGGACACCTACATAATTTTATATGATTTACTAAAGATCAGCTCAAAAATTAAATTAGAAAACTATTTCTAATTCCTTAGGAAATGAAAAATGAAACCTCCCGCGCGGCCCACATGCGCGGCTCGCGTGACACAGCGCATGCAGCGGCCCATAGGCGCGGCCCATATGAGACCGGCCTACAGCGCGAGACGGCCCGCGGCAGGAGAATCCTGCGCGCGCTGGCGATTTTGCAAAAGAGACCTCACACTTCTCCCGAATGACAACTAAGTACTAACACTATTTTCTCCTCTCTCAGAACTTCTCACTTAACCATCTAGCTTTCCTAGAATTCCCCCGCGCGCACCCCCGGCAATTTAGTGCATGGCGACGCGGCGAGCGGCAGCACTGAGCGCCTACGCCGGCCACCTAGGACCTACGCGGGCCCACCTAACAGGTCGATCACCATCTCCAATCTTGGTGGCTATGCTAAGTAGCGGCGAGGGGTGGTGGGATGCGCTGGAGCGAGCTACGACGATGCATGACTATCCGCGATGGTGGCACAGCTGCCCCGGCTAACTAGCTAGCGATGGAGCATCAGTAGACTACCATGGACTTAGCCGAGGTGACAGTTGGGGTTGAGGATGATGGAGGAGGGCTGGCCACGTGTGGCCGAGCCATGTGGCGGCACACCATGGTGGCACGGTCACGTCAGTGACGACAGGGAGGCGGTAGGAGTTCCGCAGATGTGCGTAAGGTGGAGAGGGAGGCAAGACGAAGCTAGTGGTGTAGGAGAATTAGTTCGGGAGGGACGGTAGGAGGGCTGTCCACATCCATGGTTGGACACGGCCTTATCGGCACGACGGTGGGGAAACTCCAAAATTAGAGCTTGGTCGTGCGCACTTCAAGGCTAGGTGGGGTCGAGCAGTGGGAGGACATGATGGTGAAGCCTTGGATGTGATGAATCGAATGGAGGTTATCGCTTGCTAGGTAATTTGATGGCATGGCTTGACGGCGGCAGCGGAGGGAGAAAGAGAGAAAGAGAGAGATGGGGCATGGCAGGTGGGCTCGGCTTGGCCTCGCCTTGGCGAGATGTGGTTGGTGAGATCATGGAGGCCCACGCGCAGGCGCTAGCAGACAAGCACGTGCGTTTGCGACTGACGTGGTCCGCGTGCTGTAGTGCCATTAATGACAAGGCGATGGAGAGCCCGACCACATGCCCACGGTAGAGGCGGCATCTGTAATGTCCCGCCTCTACAAGGCTGGGCCCACTTACATCTGACAGCTTTTCTAGGACATAGACTGCCCTCACAGACCCACATAAGTCTTTTCTGCGCACTTTGTCCTCACTCATGCGCACCCGAGAAGGACTTCCCGGTCGGTCACCCATCCTGAAATTGCTCTAGACCAAGCACGCTTAATCTTAGAGTTCTTTAGAGATGGGCTTCCGGAAAAGAAGTTGCAACTTATTGGTATGAGTATCCTATTAATCCTATTAAGCCCTGGGCCAGGATGTTACAGCATCGCACTGGGCCGGCAGTGGTGCAAAGATGCAAAGTGGGACATGGACACAACAGCAAGGCGATGGCATCGGCAATGGCTACGGTGCGGTGTGGGGCAAGTCGCAGTGCGGCAGCGTGACGGGGCCAGCGGTAGCACCGCTCGGCTGCGCAAGCAACAGCAGCGGCTTCGCGCGCCAGGAGCCAGCGCGGCCAGGCCATAGCCAGGCCAGAGCAGCCATGGCTAGCTACGCGTGGTAGCGCGCGTGCGCACTAGACAGCTAGCATGGCGACGCCAAACACCCGAGCGTGGTGACCGCGCCCAGCGGCCTACCAGCCCGAAACCATGTCGTGCACGAATTTAAAGCGATTATAAAAACTAAACGATTGCTTCTAGACCTTAACCATCTTCACCATACATAAGATGGCATACGAGACTATCAAATCTAGCTATAACACTATACCACCCTTTAACCCAATCTCTCAAAATAATTTGCTAAACATATCAATGTCTAGTTATTGACAAACTTAGAAATTTTCTAAGTTTTTGAGCTGAACTTGATTTTAATTTGTAATTTCTAGGCTAGTAGAAATATTAGTTAGGAATATCATTTTCAACAGCAAGTATTTCACTGTCATCTACAAAGTTTGTACTTCAAACTTTATTTAAGTATCACACACATGTTCCATAGTATTTTTGCTTAATAAAAATTAGTTTTCAACCTTACTTGATATACATGAGCTATTGAATCAACTTTCATTTAACATTTTTATTGATCATTTTAAGTTACAAGAAATTTATCTACACATTCTATCAGATGCATTAACACATAAACATGATGCTCATGACATGTTTTAGTAAATGATTTAGGGTGTAACACTGATGATGTTACACGTATCGCCATATGAACCAGCGGTGAAGACATTTTCACCGCCATCTCGTTGTATGATATGGCGGTGATAACCATGCTGCAGTATAAATAAATTCATAACTTTTTCAAATAAAGTCATGAAAATAAACTTCATGTCAAAGTTGTAGATCTCGACACAATCGATAACTTCGTAGTTGATGACTTTTTCATTTGAAACCATGTACGGTCCCAGAATTCTGTTTGAAGCGCTCAAATTTTGAAATTCAATTTTTTCGAATTGTACAAACAACCCTAGATGGAAAAATGACCTAAACCAAAGTTGTAGATCTCGATGAGATATACAACTTTGTAGTTGACAACTATTTCATTAGAAATCATTTATAGTCTCAAATTGTATCTGAAGTTTTAAAATTTAAAAAAACCAAAATTTTCAAACAACCTCGGATAGAAAATTGACCAAAACCAAAGTTGTAGATCAGAATAAGAACAACAACTTTGTAGTTGATGAGTTTTTCATTTGAAATCATTTGAGGTCCCAAAAATCTGGCTGAAGTTTTGACATTTTGAAATTCAAATTTGTTAAATGACCTTGGATGGCGAAACAACCAAAATCAAAGTTGTAGATCTCGATTAGAACAACAAATTTGTAGTTTATGACTTTTTCATCTGAAGCCATTTAGTGTTCTAAATATTCATTTTAAATTCTAAAAAGTGAATACTAGGTGAATAGATATGCTATATAGACGCAAGTGACTTAGGGGTGGAGTGGTTAGAGGAGCAAAGGACAAAGGTCTCAGGTTCGAATCCTAGCACCATGTACCATGAAAAATAATGTGAAGTTGGAGCTGGAGCAGCTTCCCGGTACCATGAAGCTGGAGCCAGTGGGGGGCTTCCTAGGATTGATACAATTTTTTACTATTTTGTGGCCTGTTTTTTTTATCGTATCTCGCGTCATGGCAAATCAGTGACCTGCTCTTCAACTTCTCGTTCGCACTAAAGGTCACTCTGGCCAAGCCACATGCACCAGCTCCAAGGCAAGGCGAAGCACCCACACACGAGTTTGGAAAGGAACAGGGCGCTGTCTCGCTCAAGGCAAACAGAACGAAAGGAAGCATAATGCTCATCCCTTACTCACTTTTTTTCTCGCATCACATCGGATCTTCGACCTTTTCCTGATGTCTTGCCGTACGGTCGGGTCGTGCACCTTTTAGCCCCACGGGCCATCCCCTAGGCTAAAACACACACCTACAAGCACAAGACTAAGGGGAATGACGTACATTCCTAGCTCAAACTAGAAGAAAATGGGGAAACGACAAAGTGACGAATGAATGTGCCTAGAGATACACGTCATATATACAAAGCATGAACATGTCCATCACAACAAGGTCACCCATACAACACAAAACACTTGCACTAAAAACCATCATACACCGAAAGTCTGAAACTGGCGACGGATGTAGGTGGCTGACATCTTACCTGCAAGAACCTCCGCACCATGAGCGGTGGCACTGCCAATGGCAAGGATATCACTGTTGGACTTCCCCAGCGCATATCCTTGCCCAACGGCATCAAAATCGACGCCGCCATAGTGCTAACTATGATAGAACCATCTAATTTATACAAGATCAAGTATGGCTGTCCCCGTTTAACACATTAAAGCGCACGTACTTTCACCTATATAAACCCGGTAGTCCACCGAGTGTCACGAAGGACCTCGGTAAATCAACATCATAACCAAGGTCGCATGATTAAGCAAATACACATCACATACACAGAGTTGTAGCGGAAATAATATTACAAATGGGTTCACAAATAATAGTATAAGTATGGGTTTCAAAACATATTAGGGAAAACATAGCTTTCAAATGATTACATTAATATAAGTTTCAAATACATTGCTAGCACAAGTGACATCCTCTGATAAAAGCATATAGATGAGAAATAAATATAGAGTCACCGAGCCCACCGGCGGTTAGCCACCATCTTCAGCAGACTGAGAACTTCACCTGCAATATGGTGGGATAAACCCTAAGTACTCGAATGTACTCAGCTAGACTTACCCGTCATAAACCAGAAATAAAGTGACACCAAGGAGTATGCAAGGCTTTATAGGTGGATCTAGCTTGACAAAATTTTGCATAAAAGCCACTAGTTGAGCTATACATTTTATAATTTGGTAACCAAGTTAATTATAGTTATTCATCTCTAGATTAGCACCTGTACTAGAGCAATCATGTGATTAAGCTAACAAGCATTAGTAACCATATTCGGTGTAACATTTCCATATTTATTATAACCATCAAATTTCATCAATTAATGCAATGTTGCCGCTGCTCAGTCAAGTTCTCACTATCCAGGAGAGATGGTGACTCTAATCGATTCCAACCAGCTGGGAAGTTATTCCTAACACAAACCTAGACATACCTACGCTTAGGTCACCTTTGGTACAACTCAGGTATAGTCACGGGTCCGAGCAGCGCCGCACCATCAGGGATACTACCAGTCTGCTAGGAAGTTTAGGCCCGGCCTACCCTTGGACTCGCCCCACTGGCTCCCCGCACATCCTTACTACCTCTAGTGTGCACACTTTCACTTACTAGGTCCCGGCCAGAGTTGAGCTACTCGGCTTTGCGGTCGAAACGAGTTATCTGGCCAACTAAGTGCTAGGCATGCGTTCAATATGACAGAGGATGTACAGTGAATCAGTCCTTAACCGACATAGATGGGGATAAATAGGAACCAAGACCTCCATGCCTTGTTGCTTCTCTATCACAATCCCGCCCGGTCTTCTTTTATTTATCAACACATGGTTATTTCCACGATAGCAAATATAGCCAACCGTGCGTTGGTATCCACCTATATCTCGTAGGTGATAGGAAATCACTTGACTTCTACCAGTCTAAGTATTGCTAAGCATACATTCGATCCGAGACCTACATAGGGTTCAAGGTATATTTCTGGACAAGGTAGTTCTATGCATTAAGTGGTTCCAATCAAGTCTTATAACCTAATGCATCAAACATAAAGGACTCAAGTGATATTTGTAAAAACATAGGAGGCTTAGAATGCTCTGTGGCTTGCCTGAGATCTAACATAGGTCAGTTCAGTTAGCTCACACCATCTTGGTGATATCTCCGGTCCTAGCACTTGCTTAGTCCTTCCGTCTTCTAGATGGATTCACCAAACTCTATCTTCGGGTTTGGCTCCATCATCACGTCCTTCACATGGTGCATCTAGTATACCTAGATGAGATGAAACAATGCAAGTGCATGAATGTGAAGAATGGCAATATGAGATGCCTCACATAAAAGTATTCAAGATGAGCACAAGGTTACACCGAACATATATAAGCACTCCACGTTACTTAGTTAAACATCCCACAAGCTATCATGCTAGGATAGCAAGGAAGGTAGCACCAAGCATGACACAAGTTTCAAAAGGTTTTAGGTATATTAACTTAACACCATCAAAGGCATGAGCCACACTTAGCAACACACAAAGCAAAGCAAGGTGAAGCAATCAATTTTAGGTACAAACATAGATTCTGAACAGCAGTAGCAAAGTCACTTGTTTTAATCATACCCAGAGTTCTAGGCATGTAAAAATTGTGATTAAAGACTTTCTGGAAAGCTAATGAAATTATCTAAAACTTTGTTATTAACACCAAAAGCTGATTCAACACATAATAAGGTCAAAATACATCATGAAGTAGACTTATACAACTAAGGAAAGAAAGCAGATATTAACTTCAGAAATGCATAACTGGAGTTCTAGACATTTAGAAAACATGATTCTTAACTTTATAGAAATATTATTAAGTTATATATAACTTTCTTATTATTATTTTTAGATAATTCTACAGCTAACAAGGTCAAACAACACTAAGAAGACATCTCTGTCTAGATTTGGACAGAAATCTGCCATTCCACTTTGAACAGTATAACTGGAGTTCTAGATCACCAAAAAGGGTGTTCTCTAACATTTTATAAATCTTAGGAAAATTACTACAACTCTCCTATTATCACCAATACATGATTACATGTTTAAATGAGCCAAACAATACAATCATTCAGATCTGTCCAGACAACATGCAAAACCTGACAACAAACTTCTAAAATCTATAACTCCTAAACCATCAGGCCTAAAATCATGAAATTGTAGGACAAGCAAGATAAGGAAATTATAGACAACTTTGGTATTCACCCCATTTATAGAAAACATCATTTGATCCATGAAGTTATCATTACAACAGAAAATGCACATGCAGCCATTTCAGAATGTAACAATTTGATGTTTCACTTGTTTTTCTAACAAAGAGCATGCATAGATGAGCCATTCAAGAACTTCAATCACCACTAACATACTTAGCAACACTTTATTGAACACCAATCACTCAAAGCACCACCAAATACAATTACAAGCTTTATCTACTATTATACTTTTAGTAATCCTTTCTCCTAATAAACATATATATAATTTTAGTGATATATGAGAACAACTAGTTTATGGCTGAGATTTTTATGAGTGGTAGATGTTATCAAAACAAATTTCACATGCTCAGGTTTTATAATTTAATTACTATGAAAAAGACAAATTGCTATTGTAAGAAAACAAGTAAAAGCAAGATAAATCTAAAAATCATCATTTTCTATAAACATATAGCCATATTATGGTTTATCAGGTCACAATATCACCATGGAAGGGCAAGGGAACCAGATTTCACATTTTTGCATATATAAATTATTTATAAACCATTTAAAACCATTTATCAAGCATTAATCAAGTTAAATCAATAACTCAACCATACTACTTCTAATGAACATGAAATTTTTACCACAGCACACATATAGCATTAGTAGCCTACCATAAAAATTTTATAGCAACAGGAGCACCATAACTTTAGATATGAGAATAACAAGCAAAATAAGCTAAAATTGCCTATTTAACAAGATTAAATCAAAACATCATAAAAACAGTATACAACTAGCATGTTCAGTATTTTTATTAGCTAAATCATGTCATAACAAGATTAACACAACTAGAACTACCATTTTTGGACTTCTATAACTCAAGATATGCATCCGACAACTTAAAAGGATTTTTAAAAGCACTTTGCAAGAATAAATAAAAACAGCAGAAACCTTCTACTAACACATATCATATTATGACTCTACTGTGTATATCTACTCATAAGGATTCCAAAAAGCCCTCATTTGCTATTTTACAATTTTTCTATAATTTATTATGATTTTCCAAAGTTTTAGCCATAAAAGAAAAACAGATTTGGACCGAGGACCCCAAACTTTCTTCAAATGCCGATTCCAGCGAATAGGTCCCTATAGGCACTATTCATATGAGTCTATGGTTCACAGTTAGGTCCTTCCCTTTTATCAAATTCTTGCTCGAGGTCCCCGACGCGAGTTGGAGTAGGGGAGGTCGATGGCGGCGACCGGTGGTGGCGGAGTGCCAGGAGGTCCATGCGCATCCATGGGACAGCTCGGTTCGGCCCGAGGCGACCCTAGGTGGCGCGGCCATGGCAGCAGCGGACCGATGACCGGCGAGGACGGGCTTGAGGTCGGCCAGCCTTGGTTGGCAGGGGCCAGCAGCGGTAGGGAGCATCAGGGCATGCTCACACACCTACGGTGGGGCACAGCCTAGCCAGAGGCGAGCCAAGGCGGCCGAGCCACGTGCACGCGTGGCACGTAGAGGCGCTGCTCTGGTGGTAGCAGGCTGCAGGCAGTGGCGCTGCTGGGAAGGCGGTGTTAGGTGTTGGTGGAGGATTGGCACGCTGAGTGGCTGGAGGGGGCTTATGTAGAGGTAGAGCAGCGGATGCGCGAGCTTTGCTGCTCGGCCATCCATGGCAAGAGCGAGGGGGAGGAACAAAGAAGAGAGAGCGAGCTGGAGGAAGGAGGGGCGAGCGCTCGGCCTTTTCATCCATGATGCGCGAGTGCTAGTGAGGTGGCGAACGTGCGAGCGAGCATCTGGGCCACACGGCATCGCTCCCCTGAGCACGATCGAACGACAGCGCTGCTCCTGAAGCTTTTTCAAATCGATTCAAAAACCGGTTGAATCCCTAAATTTCTCCCCTCTCTAGCTCCCGATTTTGTGTTGTAGTGGATCAAACTTTCTTACTACGAGTTGTAGAGCTATATGTGGTGAACAACTTTGCTTAAAGGATCCAAGTGGGATTCAGATTGGTTTGAGAGATCCAGAGCTCTAAAGATGAATAAACGAAACTAAAAACAAGTTCTAATCATTCAGACCAAAGTGCGGTTTTCAGAGCCAACATTCGATTTTGGGATTTAAGTTTGAAGGTGCAAACGTGATCCAAACTTGATGAGACTTATTTTGTTGTTTGCAACACAAAATGTACTTCAACTCATATTAAGGAATCCAGTTGAGTTACCATATGAATTTGGAAGATAAAAATTCACAAACATGTCAACTTGCTGTTGTCAATCGGGGACTTAGAAATATTTCTGAGAGCTCAAAAGGAGCACTGCATTCAAATTTGAGGCCACTGTTTGAGCCACTTAGAAGTTGAATCAGGTCTTGGTCCAAAAATAAAGTTTGTTGTACTCCACTCAAACTTCAACTTTTATTAAATGTCAAACTTCATATCTAGTATAGAAACCATTGCTTCATCTTGGTCAAAGCAGCACCTCGTTAAACCTTGGAATTAGGGTTTTCGACCAATTGAGACCTTTTCTTGACATTTGCTCAACACGAACCCTTCATGACTTTTGTTGTAGAGTTCAAATAGAGTCATTTGGGCAAGGTAGCAAAATTTGGTCGACATCTCATATTTGCATTTACTTAATAAAGTAATTCAATCAAGGTTATAACTTATCATTTCATGTGACTTCTTGGCTCCAAACTTCACGAAACTTTTCCACTAGTCAAGATGGATGCATGTTGATGTAATGTTCATGAAATAAGAATGTTTAACATTACTCATGCCTAATCTTAACCAGGGTCCACATGTAAGCAAAGTGTATTGTTTGAGTCCAAGTTAGGGCTCATTTTCATAGGTTTGACCTCAATACCTTGATCATTACTTCCAGATTATGAACTAGAGATCGTAATCATTGCTTGACATATCCTACTTATGTCCAATTTTGCTACTTAACTCATGACTAACACTCGGGGTGTTACACGAACCGACCGATGTCAAGACGGTATGAACGTCGCAAGGGATCCCCTTAGAAACCAGAGGATCCACTCGGAGGCGAGCCTCATCAAGGTGAAGCACCAGCTGGGCATTCCCTCGGACGACGCCAAGCACGACAACATAGAGGGACCACCTAGAATTAGTTAGCGCTGCCAGTTGGTTGTTCAACTCTAGCATCTTCTGGTTCGCAACCACTTTCTCCTCTTGATCCGAGACGTAAAATTGCAACAAGGCAAAATTGCAATGTAGTGTAGAAAGGGACTCACCGCGACAAATGGAGCGCAGCTTTTAGCACTCGGCTTCGAGACGTTGACGCCCTTGCTTGGCTTCGTCCCAAGCAATGCCAGCCAAGGTGAGCTATGTCTCTTGGATGACCAATGCATCCTTGAGGCCAGCCACCTAGGATGTCAAAACCTCAATCCGAGATCGGGCCTACACCTCCTAATAGAGCAGGTCCTCCTTCAACCTTTGGGAAGCTTCTAGCTCCCCACAAAAGCGCTATGCCTTGGCTTCCGCTGCATCTAGATGGCTACAGTCGATGGCACCTCCCGCCTGCGCTTGATAAGCCAAGCATAAGAATCGATTCTTCCCTGTTGAGATCTTCGCCAGCCCTTGCAGAAAAGATAGGTGATCGGATGATCATGACAAACACAGAATGAGCATGGCAAAATAAGAAGATTGGATGGCTTACCTGGGCCTAAACTGCCACCTTGTCGGTCATCTAATGCTAGGCCTCCGTGCCTAGTTCGGTGATCGCCTCGCCCATCCTGGCCAAGGTCGCCTAGACCCCCTCATGACCATGGGAGGCAACCTCCCTCATGGCCTGCTCGGCCACGTCATCCACTACGAACAACACCTCGCTAGAGTTCATGGGGTGTCGCCACATGAAAAAAATCCTCACCTAGGTCCAGCTCCTCCTCATGGCGGGCAAGAGACACCACACTCAAGCCATCAGAACCCATCTTGTTAGGGGGCAATAATGGGCAGCGAGTCCATGCTCCCCCTCTGGGGAAATAGCAGCATCGCACCCGTTGACAGCCAGCCTATCCCCTGTGGCCTTACCTGCCTCTACACGAGCACAAGTGTGATCACTCACCATGGAGTGACTCTCCTCAAAGGACAAATGCATGGCCATGATGGGGAGGGGAACCTAGCTATCATCCCCAAGGCAGCATCATCACCCGATGGTTCCAACTGCGTAGAAGAGTGCGCATCGCTCCCTGATAATCTTAGTGTGGTGAGCCCTAAGAGGGGCTCTCTACACCACAAACATCATCAAGATCAGGCAACCAAGTATCGTCAGCAACCATAGCGAGGAAGGAATCAAAGAATGGTGTACCTAGTGGAACGTTCCATGAAGGGCAGGATGATCCGCCTCTCTACCCATAGAAAGGCCACGACAGGAGGCACCACCATTAATGCCATCGGACCGAAAGCCGGTGAGATGCTCTTAGTCACATCGGTAACGCTGATCTCCTCCGCGTTGCGATCTCCAACGGCCCCAGCATCCCCAGCCTCTAGCGTCCCCACATGGGGAGCCGAGGACGTAGGGTGCCCAACCACCACATCAGTAAGAAGGTGCTAGAGGAGGTCTTGGTCCTCTCCCCCAGGCGTCACCAAGGAAGGGTGGCAAACCTCGCCTCCCACCCTAGTCACAGCACGTGTTATCACCGCATTCTCGGCACCTCCACCCTAGGATGGAGCCCTGAGCCCCACCAAGGAAGGGTTGATAGAAGCCATGTGCGAGGACCCCTAGCCGCCATCATCGGTGGCATAGGGTCGCTTCGGGCTCAACCCCTCAGCGGCGACAAAGCCGCTCGCTTCTAAGCAGAGCCCTCTCAAGTCACGACAATGACCAAGCAATCGGTGCCACTTGGACCGATGCCATCATCAAATCTGCATGAAACATCAAGGGCACTCTGAAGGACCACTCAGTCCTCATCCTCTTCCTCAGAGCCCTCATCATCATCATCATAATCATCATTCGATGGTGAAACCGCACACTTCTGACTCTCTATGTGCTTCATCGCTCCCTCCCACCTAAGGCATTTCCTCTCCTTGGTGGGCACCTTTTCCTGGGTGGCACGCTCAACACCCCTGGGGCAAGGGTGATGGAAATAGGAGCTAAACGAAGGCACGAGCTGCAAAAATGAAACTGATCAGCCAACAACTCCCAACAAAGAAAAAAAATGGATCAAGGTGGCTCACCAGGTTAGGCCAAAAGTTCATTGAGAACTCCTCTGCCGCGTTTTCAACCGTAATAATGGTCCTAGAAGAGACTAGCCTGGTGACCCACTTTGTGACCTCAGAGGCCTTGAGAACCTCCATGGTCTCATGGGTCAAGTCCTCGACCCCAAAATGGTCGCACAATAGGGTCACCCGCTGTTTCAACGGCTGAACCCATCGTTCAACCATGGTCCATAGAACTACGATACCATCCAAGCTCGCTGACACCCGGTCTTTGAGGATCCCCAGGATCTTGATCACCTTTGACAACCATGTCCTGTCGCACCCCAACTCCAAGAGGCCAACCTTAGTAGTGCGACGCTAGAGAAGGGAGGGAGGGGGCGGCAACATCATTTTGAATGTAGAACCAGTTTCCATGGCAGCCAGAGTTCGAAGACCTGAGTGGTAGGCATGGATAACTGCATGAGACCCCATGGCACATTTGGAGGTTCATTCTGCCCATGGGAGCGAGCGCACCACCGTCAGAGCCATGCGCCTTCAGGGTCTTCACCTTGAAAACCCTCTAGAATAGGTCTTTGTTGGGCGCTACCCCCAGAAATGCCTCACATATGACGATGAAGCCCACCAACTGTGACACCGCATTAGGAGGAAGGTTATCGGTGTTTTAGACCGGCAGGCCCTCAACCAACTAGTGAAAATGTATTGCGTGCCCCTAATCCCGGATGATGATGCAAAGAGACACAAGGTTTATACTGGTTCAGGCAATAGGTGCCCTACGTCCAGTCTGAGAGAGCTATCTTGCATTCCTTGCATCGAGGTGCTTGTAGTAGGGGTTTACAAGCAGGGCAAGAGAGGGAGCTAATCCCAGGTCTCTGCGTGGAGCGGTGTGAATTGCTTGAGATGTTGATCACTTGCAGTGAGGGAGCGTGTGTATTATAGAGTGTTGCTCGTTGCTTGCGTGTGTGTGTCTATCTGAGCGATGTCTCCGTGAGTGCGTGAGTTCGTCTCTCCCCCCTTAGAAGCGGCCCCGGTCACTCCCTTTTATAGTCGAAGGTAGGCATGGGGGTGGTACAAGGATTTGCTACATGGCGTTTCGTGAGCGGAGGCAGCATGCCGAGCCCTGTAGCTTATCACTGTGGTAGCATGGTTGGTGGAGCAGTCTTGTCCTCGTGCACTGGAGCGACGCGCCGGTCATGCATGATCCTGTGCGACATGGGAGCTCCTACGGCTTGGAGCAGAGTATGGCGCATACTGCAGACGTCGTGCCAGTCACTGTATATTGACAACGTAGAGAGCCAAGGCCCAGTCGGTGCAGAGGCTAGACCATTGTGGGGGGCTCAGCGGGCATGAGTCCCGAGGCTACCGAGACCCCAAAGCGGATAGCCAAGGCTTGGAGGGAGCAGTTGATCTCTGTACGTTGATTCCTCAGTCATCATGACCGCAAGGCGCGTTACACAATCACACATGAGCGGACGCTGATAAATCATGCTTTGACCAGGGAGGCCCAAAAAACCCTAGGCCCCTGTGCAAGGCAACCAACCATGTCCATGACCCAGCGTCGTGCTTAGGAAACCCACTCTTGGACCGGTCCTTAGAAGGGCTCGAGGCCACAAAGGGATAGGGGTAGGGTGAGATGGGCCCCTATGACTCTAATCGATGGTACAGAACCATGCAACCATCTCTCTCTATGTTTGAGTCATCTACTTCAAAGTCGCCCGGGTTGACCCTCTCTAGTGGGGAGGCATCTTGCCCACTGACCGCTGCGGAGGTGGTCGAGGACCAACGAGTTTGACGACCAACAATTTATGGGACATTTCTCGATGAGGCATAGCCGAACTCAACATCAATTAGGGAGGATATCAGGTCCCTCTTGAATTATCCATCGACCCCGACGAGGTGCACCACTCCGACCGCGTGGTTACGGTGGATATACCTCTCCACGTGTGGGGCAAAACCAAACTTGCCCGTAACAAGGCATCACGACCTCTTGGGTCAAAAAGGGCATTAGGGAAAAAGGAGACGGACACCTACGATCCTGCAATTAGGTCGAGGACTAGCCTAGACTGACTCCTCCATAAGCCCTAGGTTCTTAATCCTCAACCGGATGGCAACGCATCCTATGAGGGTCACGATCCTAATGGCGCCAATACAAGACAAAGACCCTTGGTCAGGGAAGACATCTCAAAAACCCTAGCGCCATCCAGAAGCACAACCAAAATCCCATGAAAATGGGAGATAATCCAAGGTCAGAACTCGAGAAGCATAACTCAAATACGAACAAAACCGACCCCAAAATATGACTCAAAGAGAAAACCACGACACTCCATAAATGAATTCTTCTTTAATCTCCAACAAACGTGTGTGGCCAGCACCATACAAAAGCCTCGTGTCCCTAATGCAGTAGAAGCGACCCAAGCTCCAGAAGCTATGATGCTAGAAGGAGGCTTGTGGGATGCTCCCCTCTGCCATTGCGACCAAATGCAATGGAGAGGAGCACCTCACAAACCTCCTCCTAGCACCGTGGCTCCTGAAGCAAAGGACATAGAAGAGAGAACGGCAGTAGTGTTGGTGTTTTGGATCACCGACTGGTAAATTTGTATCTACGCATCTAACCCAAATGGTGTGCTTGGAGGACACAAGGATTTATACTAGTTCAGGCCGAATGTCCCTACGTCTAGTCTACTGCTGCTCGTATTATCGGCACTAGTTTGTAGTAGAGGTTACAAACAGGCAAGAGAGGGAGAAGGTCCCAAGTCTTTGGTGGAAGGATTGAAGAGTGCTGAGAGTTTGTTCAGCGGTGTGCTCATTCACCATGTACTCGTTTGCCCCTTCTTGGGGCATCCTGCTTCCCCTTTTATAGGTGAAGGGGAAGGCGTAGGTTATAGAGAGAAAGAAGGAGAAAAGCGAGGGAGAAGAAGGCCTCTAGGGCCGCCAAGTCCTTCTCCTTCATGCAAGTCCCACCGCCGCTATAGATGGTGACGGGGATGGCTCCATGTCGGGCTCCTGTTCACCACTGGTGCCATGCCTCAGTGTCATTAGCTGGCCGTGGCATCCCTTCCCATCCAGGCGAATGGAGTGGTGAACCGACATGCCTGTCAGCGGTCGTATGAGGAGTAGGCAGCATAGCCACCACGTATCCATCACTATTAGTGATGTGAACCCCTAGGCGTGGCCTGACATGGCCACATGTCATGTCGAGACATGTCTGCTTCTTTCCTAATGTCAGAAGTTTGACCCCAAGGTTGTACCTTCTGACTCATAGTGGTTGGAGGCGGTATGGGTCCCCATCGGATGAGATGGAGCCTGCACCCTTGGGGTTGGGTGGGATGGAGCCCATGCCCTTAGGGTCGGGCGAGATGGCTCCTGTTCCCTTAGGGTCGGGCGATACAAAGCCCACGTCCTAGGGGTCAGGCGAGATAGAGCCCGTGCCCTTAGGGTCAGGCAAGACGGAGACCGTCCCTTCAGGGTCGGTCGAGACTGAAACACATCCTTGATTATCTAGGTGAGTCATCGTCCGTTGTCCTCAAATCCCCTCTTCGGGTATCCCTAATACTGATACCCGATAGTAGCCCCTGAGCCTATGGAGGAGTAGGATACTCCTTCGTAGGCTTTTTTGGATGAAGGGACTTTGAGGGCTTTGATCTTCTGCTACCTGTGGGATGCCTTAGTGGGTTGCGATTCCCTTCTATCGCGATCAGACTCCTTGGGAACATGTAGCTATGGGATTTAGGGGGCCAGAAAAGATTTCTCTTGATTCTGATCCCTCCCTTGGATCCGATCGATCCGCCATCGTCATGTGACCGTGTACTCGGTCTCCTTGAGAGTCTAACTTCCCTTGAGCCCCCATGCCTGGCAGGCGTCCGATCGAGGGGCCAGCTCACTTGTGATCATCTTTCCTCAAGTGTTTTTTCGATAAAACAGAGGGGCTGAGTCGTGCCATATTTTCCTCGATGGACGAATCATGGTGCTTGGTGAGCTATTAACGGGCTAGTCCGAGTAGGCCCCTAGCTTCCCATTCATGGGTGTCCAACATGGGTCAGCTGGTGACTGACTCTAGATTCTCGGCGGCCAATCCATATAGTTTCTAGGTACGTTCAATCGATCTCAAGGGCTCGCTGCCTTTCTTTGAGGAAAAACCATGGACTGTAAACTGATCAAGACTCAAACGTGTGATGGGATGCCTACGGCGCTCGTGTGCCTAGGTACTTGCCACTAGTAGGCACATCCCTTTCCACCCCTCACTCTAAAGGTGCCACGGAGCGGTTGTGAACCCATCGGTGGGCCAACCTTCGAACTTCTGGGCCTAAATGGGCCGTGGGAGCGTTTTTAGCTCTATATCCCTCCTTACCTATGGCGGTTCTTAGCCCATTGAATGGGGTGAACCATCGTCCAGTGCATCCTTCGAGGGAGCATCCAGAGGCAGCGTGCGCATGTTTCTCGGAGAGGCGATGTGACGCGACGCGGTGGGTGCGTAGATTTAGGCAGACGATTCGCCTCTCACCTCACCCTGCCTTATAAATGGAAGCCTCCCCTTCATGTTTTAGCACACTAAACCACAACCTTGCCTTCTTTGCCTTTCCACCGCTGTTATTCAGGTCTGCTGCCCTTGCTAATCCGCCACCAGCGCCCTAGATCCGTAGCTTTCGCTTCTCTACTACCGCCAAAAAGTCCTTGCTCCTCCATCTTTGCTTTCCATTGAGTTGTGGTACCGCTCTGACATCACTCACATGCACATGGAGGGACTTGTCAATTGCGGTCTTCTCCATGGGAGGACCAACGCGACGGAGTGGCTCATGCCCGGTCTTGAGGATGCACTGGCACCGCCCGATGGCTACGTCATGTCCTTTGCACCCTTCCATGAGCACGGACTCGTGATTCCTCCCCATCCATTCTTTCGAGGACTGCTGCATGACAACCAGATTGAGCTACAGCATTTGAACCCCAATGGGATCTAGCACATCATGGCCTTCATCGCGCTGTTTGAGGGATACCTTGGGATTGAACCCCACTTCGAACTATGGAGGTACTTCTTCTCTGTCTCCCTGATTAAGAAGAAGGACAGAGACAAGGAGATCCTGGTGCCGATGGGATGCACGGGCATCCACCTCCAGGGGCAGTGGTGGCCGAGTACATGCCCTGCTAGCTATCTAGATCCAACAAGGGGTGGCACGTGTAGTGGTTCTACTTGAAGAACGACCCTGCCGCCCCCTTGCCAGTCTTCACTGGGTGCCTGATCGAAGAGGTGCCGCCGATGTGGCCATGGGGGCCACCCATCTAGGAAAATAAGAGGATGCACGACCTCCATAAGGCCATCGCATCCCTAAGGAGCCATGGCCTTCATGGGGCTAGTGTCATTGGGGCATATCATGCAAGGAGGGTGGCGCTGCTGATGGCGTGTGCCCTCCCACTATACGGGATGACGCCCAGCGCGTAGCTCGATGGGATAGCACTTGCCTAGGGGCCGCTCCACGATAGTGAGGTCGTGCAGCGCATCAAGGAGGTGACGGATGAGTCCGATGCCATGTTCCCAATCCTAGGACATCCCGTGATGTGGCTGGAGCTAGGCTTTATTGAGCTACCGGTGGATTTGGGCTTTCGGGCCTCCATCGTGCCGCTGCCGGAGCACGCGGCCATAAGGGCAGCGAACCATGCCGTAGATGAGTAGAGGAAGAAGGATAAGGAAAACAAGGAGGTGAGGCGGCGGGCAAAGCAGTGGGTAAGGCTAAACCAAGGAAAGTGGCGACAAGGTTTGGAGGAGGAAGAGGAAGAAAGAGAAGAAGAGGAAGGTGACGGTTCTGGGTCGCCCATCTAATGGGAAGAGTTGGGCGACGGGGATGGTTTTGGGTCACCCATCCAATGGGATAAGCTAGGCGGCGGGGATGAGGATTTGTCTCTACCATAGGCGAGGCATTTCCCATGGCATGCCCTAGGGCAGGAGGGGGAGGACGTGCCCCTGAAGCCAGCGGAATCATGCCACCCCGCCCCATCTAGGCCTCTCACGGAACCCCAAAGTCGGTAGGAACCGGCCGCTCCACTCCATCCAAACCCTCCAAGCAGAGGGAGGGCTCAAAGCAGCAACATGCTGATGAGGAGCAGCCAAGGTCAGGCAGGCTAGCCCCAAAATGTCATCGTCCGATGGCGTTGAGGTGAGTCAAGAGTTTTTTTCATCCTTTTGTTCTAATGAATTTTTATCGTGAACTGATCGTCATGTCCTTTGCAGCGTCGAAGGACGTGGGATTCTCCTGAGGCTTGTGCCAAAGAAGAGCCTACTCTAATAGACGTGCTAGGAGCTGGCTAGCGCTGTGCTAGAGGTGAGCAGGAGTGGCGCTAGGGCAGGCATGGCATCGACCGGGGAGGCACAGCCAATGGCTACGTCCACAGGAGAGCAGACAGAGGAGGACACATGTGGGGCGCCCATGGTGGGCGTGGCTTGGTCGGAGGTGTCATCTGTGTGGGTGGCCATGCCCGTGGCAGGAAGATGAAAGAGGGTGCACCTGAGGCATCCTTAGTGGATGTGGTGATAGGGCAGGCCTCCACATCCACATCACCCGCCCCATCTACCGCTGGAGGGTCCACTCTGGAGGAGTTACTGTTGCAAGAGTGGTCGGTGCCGCTTGGTATCAATGCGGAGCCATCTCGGTCTCTGGTTCGAGTGGTTGCCCTTGATGACACAACGGAGGAGAGGGAATAGGGGAGCGTCCACACAGAGGTTGGGACCATGGTTCGCGCCCTGACCATCATGCTGAGCTCGATGCGTGACATTGTCACCCCAGTTGGCCAGGTATGATTTGACCATGCTTTCGACCCTCATTTTCCCTTTCTACGCCTCTAAGTCTTGTCCTCTCCGCAGTCCCTTATGGTCTACAGCCAGGAGAAGTCCCAATTCCATGCCAAGGAGGCACGGTGGATTGAGGGGCTAGCCACACAGCTCGCTGTCGCCCGTCAGGAGGTGGTTGAGCTTGCTCTCACCGCCCGAGAGCTGGCCGACCTCTGAGTCTAGGAGAAGGATGCTTGCAATGATGCCCATGAGTTTGGGGAGAAGCTCATGGCCCTGATCGAGAGAATGTGCACAAACACCATGGAGGCCGAGCGGCTATGAAAGGAGAGGGGCTCTGCACAAAGCGTTACTTGGCTCGCCAAGAGCGCGCTGACGCCCAGCAGCAGATCGACCTCCTCGAGGGTGAGCTTGAGGGGGAGAGGGACCTGAAGGTTGCAGTCGAGGGTATGTTCACTAGGCTCACCATGGAGGTCAGTCAACACTAGGAAGAGGTCCAGCGCCTAGAGGCCGAGGTGACCCGGCAGCGCGATGAGGTGCGCAGGCTTCGGGCGGACATGGATAGTAAGCCTTAGGTTTCCCTTGTTGTCTTTCTCCATGGAATCCATGGTAGGCCTTTTAACATGGTTGGTATGTGACTTGGATAGGTCTCAACAACAAGCTTGGGGCAGAGGTGATGAAGAGCCATGGTTTAGAGAAGGAGCTCGATGAGGTGAAGACCTCCCTCCTAAAGGAGAGTGACAAGCATGATGCCCTGTGCATCATCGTTAAGCTAGTCTTCGATGACCTTGAACTGGCCCCAAAGCAGGACATGAGCTCGTATGCGGTTCGCATCATTCGGATTACGAATCAAGCACGTGAGATCACAAGGGACGCACTTCGCTTCGACGTCCACCGATCATTTGCGATCGCTCATTCTGACTACGAGAACATTGATCTGGCGACGATGAGCTAGGGCTTTATGCCCATCTACTCTGATGCTGAGCTAGAGGACATCAAGAAGGAGGTGGCCCCTCTGGCATATGACTTATCTACCAAGATAGAGGATCAGATCATCCCCTCAAAGAATTAGTTAGTTAGATAAGCCAGGTGGCGAACTTGTAATAAGTGGGCAAGTTCTTAACTTTTGTTATGGCGGACATACTTTTGGCTCTTCTCCCTTTTTATGTATAAAAAGGTTAATGCATTCCGACCCTTTCCATTGTTAAGGCTGTAAAGCTTGAGGTTTGAGCGAAAAAACTCTGATCACGCTGGTGAGTAAAAATGTCATAGCAGCTGGGGCGTAAGTTTCTTGAAGTTCGACCAGTTTTACTCAGCGTTTGTTTCCACAACCTTTGCTTCTAGATCTTAACGTAAGAGATGGTCGGGCACAGAGAATATTTTTAGGTAGATATACTCTTATCAGCCCCTGAGTGAGGCCCGACCCCTTTGCCGTTGCTTGGGTCGGGTGTCACTAAAGATCGATGTGACGATAGCAAAACCGATAAGAGAAAGTGTTTTTTATTTCAGAAACATCATTCTTAATTTTCATAAGCATACGCATAGATTAGGGGTACAAGTGACGTAGCTGCTCGATGTTCCAGGCATTGGCGAAGACCTCGCTGTCGATGGTCTTGAGCTTGTAGGTGCCCGGTCGGAGCACCTTCGTGATGATGCACGGTCCCTCCCATGGCGGAGAGAGCTTGTGATGGCTCTTGTTGCTCTAGACAAGGTGGGGTAGCCCCTCCCTCATGGATGCTTTTGGCGCACCCCTCGGAGGTACCTGCCATAAAACATTCTCATAAGGGGTGATGGCTCCCCCTGCTAGAGTCAGAGTCAGAGAGCGACTCTGAATCTTCCACGAGAAGGTCATGTAAAGATTCCGTGATGTATTCGATCATCCCCATGAACTCATCATTCTTAGGGGATGGGTGCATATGCTATGCCATGAGGTGGCCAATGGTCTTTGTGGTGTTGCGCAGACCAAACGGGAATGCTGTCGGGGCGCTCTGGATGATGTATTTTGGGGAGAGCGGCCCCCCGGCAAGCTGTGTCATGACATTGGTGAATGAGAAGGTGAGGTAGCATAGGTCCTCCCAGGATGGTCGGGGTCCCAGGAAGGCATCAAGCTAGTGCTTTAGCCTCCCATAATCGAAGACAAGGAGTAGGTCACTCCCGAGGGTGTGGGCCTCCAGCGCGTGCAGCTATAGCTCCTTGAGCACCTCGACGATCGTGTCGAGGCTAGCGGAGTGGAGGGGTTAGACGGTAGTGGGAGCCTACGCCAACTCATCCTCTGTCGTGATGATGAAATCCAGGTTCTCAAAGCACACGTGCGTGCCTAGGACCCAGCTGATGCTGTGACTAGCCATCAGAGGCCTTATGTGGACGTCGAGACATGCAAAAAGCCCCTACCTGGCGTGCCAACTGTCGGTGTTTTGGATCACTAGCTAGTAAATTTTTATCTATGTGTCTGGCCTAGATGGTGTGGTTGGAGGATATAAGGATTTATACTGGTTTGGGCAGAATGTCCCTACGTCAAGTCTGCTACTACTTGTGTTACCGACACTAGTTTGTAGTAGGGGTTACAAACGGGCGAGAGAGGGAGAAGGTCCCAAGTCTCTAGTGGTAGGATTGAAGAGTGCTGAGAGTTTGCTCAGTGGTGTGCTTGTTCGCCATGTGCTCATTTGCCCCTTCTTGGGGCGTCCTGCTTCCCCTTTTATAGGTGAAGGGGAAGGCGCATGTTACAGAGAGAAAGAAGGAGAAAAGCGATGGAGAAGAAGGCCTCTAGGGCTGCTGGGTCCTTCTTCTCCTTCATGCGGGTCCCACCAATGTTGTAGATGTGACGAGGATGGCTCCATGTTGGGCTCCTATTCACCACTGGTGCCATGCCCCGGTGTCATCAGCTGGTCAGGGCATCCCATCCTATCTCAGCGGACGGAGTGGTGAACCAATGTGCCTATCAGTGGCCATACGGGGAGTAGGCAGCACAGCGACCATGCATCCATCACTGTTGGTGATGTGAACCCCTAGGCATGGCCTGATGTGGCCACGAGTGTAACACCCTAGGTGTTAGGCTTGCATAATTTCACTTGCATTGCATGAGCACAAGCATCAAGCATTCATATATAAGCTTTTACATATGAAACGTATAATTGAAACGTGTGACACATGCCTTGTTATTTTATGTTTCCATATGTGTATGCTTATGATCAAATGTGAATAAGTGTAAATGGTTGATGTTGGTCACTAAAGCACCTTAGCTACACTTAGGATGACTAATGAAACAATGTTCATGTAGATCACTTTATCTAATTAAACTCCTAAGTGATGATATGCTTGTTGACCTAGGAAGGATTATATGTAACCAATGTATGAAATGCTTGTGTGACCTTAGGAATACCCTAAATATGTTTAGAATGTCACTATGAACAACTTTGGTATCATGACTAGGGCTAGTTTGGTCTCTAAGTCATAGTTGTAGTGTAAGTCATCATTTGAAAGTGGTATGTTTGACCTAGGTTGAACTATGTCATAGAGCCTTTGCATGGATGTGTACACTAAAGCAAAGTTATAGTATTTGATGAGAGCAACAACTTTTATTTTTGGGTCATAGGCTAGTTCCAGTGTTCGCCTAAACGGATTAAACGGCCGTTTAAACGGCCAGTAAACGGTAAACGGTGGTAAACTGTTTTGTTTAGGGGGTAAATGGAAATTAAACGGTTGACCGTTTAAATGGTCAAAAACGGAAAAAATGGCCTAAATGGAACGGAGATAAACAGCATTAAACGGGCTAAACAGCTGTTTAAATGGCCATTTAGGTGAACACGAGGTAAATCTAGTTCAGTTTTGTATGGATAAATTTGTATACTTAAGTTTATTATATTTATAAATATGCACACTTGATATGTTACATGCATAAATATCTATATTTGGTTCTTTTCACATGCATAAATATATATACATACCAAAATAATTGATTTTTACTCGGATAAATATGTATAAATGCTAGAATACTTGATTTTTTTACATGCACATATATAATTATATGTATTTTTTTAAAAGTACAAAACCGTTTAGACCGTTTAACTTCGTTTAAACACTGTGTAAACAGCCTAAACGCTAAACGAAGGGCGGCCGTTTAAAGACCGTTTACCGTTTAGAAAAAACATTGGCTAGTTCACCTCCTAACATGCTTGAATTTAGCTCACAAGAATCAACATTTCACTATTTTTCACACTTGAAAATTTTCACTAAGTCTTTTGCGCTGACAGTGCTGACGTACCCAACTTTGTGATGATTTTACTCCATATTCGTTGTGATTTAGACTTTGATCATGTAATCAATATTATAGATGGTACATAGGGCTACAACTTTTGTTAAGGAATATTTCGCTAATGAGCCATGGTTTAAAAGATTAGGGACGTCGAATTGGCGCTGTCAGGCTTCATCATGAGGCTCTGATGGCCGTCGCGTGTCATGCCGTGGTGGCTGACCACGGACAGGACATGGCCACCGCATGGCTACCGCTGGCCATCGTTGGGCCCCTGCCATGGTGTGCTGGCGCGCGCATAAGGAGACCACACGTGGCTTGGCTCAGTCACTCCTTCACGCTCCCTCACTCTCCACTGCATTCCTCCGCCTTTTCACTGCCCGCAGCGCAGCGCTGCCGATGCCATTACCGACCGCTCAGCCTCGTATTGCGCCCATGTCGCTCCTTCGCCATCGTCGTAACTCCGTCGTGCTCCCACCGCCTCACCGCACCCGCCTTGACTAGCTAGCAGTACATGGTAAGCCTCTGGTGCAGCACGCGGCCTTCACCGTCGTTTCATCACTGTGCCACGTCGCCGTGGCCGGACCACCTCCGACCACCGCTTGCCACAATTGAGTGCATGATAGATTCACCGTAGTGCGTAGAAGCTCGGCCGAACCCTAGATTGCATCATCTCGGCCAGCTCCGGCGACTCGCCGTCGACCCGCGTCTGTCGTGCCGCCATGAGCGCCGCCATCGTCCTTAGCTCTAGCAATCAGTCCAACTAGCTACCCTAGTGTGTGTGCAAGGTCTTAGGGATCATCATGGTGCCAGTGCCGTCGCTGGAGAGCTCGCCGTCGGCGAACTCCGGCCGGTCAGCGCCGGTCCTCTTTTTTTGGCTCACTGACGTGCGGGCCCGACTGACTCAGGGGTCCCAGCTATCAGCAGCTTAGGTATAGATGCTAGTTCATTTATTTTAGAAATGTATGCCAACTTTGAAAAATCATAAGTGGAGTTCTAGATGTCCAATTTTGGTGAACCAAATTTTGTTGGGTTCCTCTTGAAGTGTAGTATTTTATAAAAAATATGAGATGTACGATTTCTAGTATTTTTGTTGGTGAATAAAATATAGCTAGATAAGTGCTTTTTGAATGTTTATAATTTTGTAAAATGGTATGAAGTTTTCACAGTAGACTATTGTGAGCACTAGGAAGCTACTGTAATTTTATGAGAATTTATTGTGCAAATTTGGTGTATGTTTGTTATTTTCCCTAACTATTTAATTAAATTAATAAAGGCATTTAAAGAAATAGATTGTACTTGACCATAATGTTTTCTGTAGTGCTTGTGATGCATATGAACTATTGATGTTAATAGTAAGGCTCAGAAGCAATTGGTTGTATGCAATTAATTAATTATTACTTTATAATTCAAATAAGTGGTTTCATGTATAGTTTTGGTTGTGTGGATGATTTCATATTGATAATGACCTTTTTTGTAAAGCCTGTTAATAGCAAAGTTGTAGATAACTTACTAATCTACCTTGTGTTAAATTTTCATAGTCATATGCCTTAGGGTTTAAGAGTTTTGGCTGTTACAAGTTTGCTGTCTGAGTTGTTTACTTTCTGAATAGATTTGATTAGTGGAATTATTTGACCTAGATAACTGTTGAATCACCTTGAGAGTATTAAAAGAAAGTTGTAGAAAATTTCATAAGCTTTTCAGAATGTCCACAACTATATCATTTTGATGTATATAACTCCAGTTATGGTTAAAACGAGTAGCTATTGTTTTGTAGTTCAGAAAATAAATTGTTGAAGTGTTTGCTTAAGTAATAAAGAAGAGATATGCACCTACTTAGTAGAATATGATACACTTGTTATTACCTTATTACCATGCTGTTGAGAATACCTACGAGGATGCATTCATCATGTTTTATCATATTATACGTGTCATCATACATGCATTCGTGATATCTTATTCCATGATCATGCATATAGGAGAAACCGAGGAGATAACGTTGCTGGAATTCAACGAAGAAGAGGAAGGGGATCAGCAGGAGACTCCTCAGGCCGTAGCTCTAGGAGAAGAGGAGCATACTCCCAAAGAGCTCTATGAGTGCCCAGATCATAGCCCCACCTCTTTTCTCAAAAGTAAGCCCCAGAACATTCTAAGTCTCCCAGTGTTTTACCAAATACTACTTGAGTCCTTTATGTTTGATGCATTAGGTTATAAGAGTTGACTAGAAACACTTGATGCATGGAACTACCTTGGCTAGATATATACACCTTTAACCCTGTGTAGGTCTAGGATCGAATATATGCTTAGCCATGCTTAGACGGGTAGAAGTCGTGTGATTTCCTGTCACCTACGAGATATAGGTGGATACCGAAGCATGGTTGGCTATATTTGCTATCGTGGAAAAGAACTACGGGGTAATGTAAATGGAGGTCGGGTGGAGTCTATGTATAGGTTGACTCATGTGATTCTGTCTGTACCAATTAAGGACCGTACCGTTGTTGGTGCTTTTTGACAAGATTGAACGCATGCCTATCACTTAGCTAGCCGGATAACTCGTTCCGACCGCAAAATTGAGTAGCTCAACTCAAGCTGATCCCCATTCTATAAAAGTGCGCACTCTAGATGGTAGTAAGGATGTGCGGGGAGCCAGATGTGAGCCTAAAGGCAGGCCGGGCCAGAATGTCCTGGTAGCTAGTTGTCCCTAATTGTGCGGCGCTGGGAGAACCCATGAAATGTGGACCTAAGTTGTACCAAAGGTGACCTAAGGTGACCGTTGATCTGGTCTGCCTGGGTTTGTGTTAGGAATAAATTTCCAGCTGGTTGAAATTGATTTGAATCACTATCTCTCCTAGATAGTGAGAAACTTGGCTAGTACCAACATCATAGTAATTATACCATGGAATGTGATGGTTCGGTTAAACATGGAATTACTACACTGTCACAGAACCAACCAATTTATAAGAGTACAAGTACAATGGCAGCTCGCAAGCGGTTGTGCTATCATACTTGAACCCATATAAACCCGGTAGTCCATCGAGTACCACGATGGGTCTCGATAAACGATTTACAACAACCAAGATCGTACAGGATTCAACATACATGCCACATATTACATAAAGTTCATAGATACATTTCATCATCAGAGTACGAATAAAAGTTATTACAAACCGAGTTTGATAGATAAAGCGGAAGCAATTAAGTTCGAAAATAAAGTTTCCAACATAGTTTGATACAGTGCCAAGTAGGATCACGGTCCACAAAAGCAAGGATAGGAATTAATAAAGAAGCCTGCCCAAGGCTTACTCCTCATCCATGGTAGGATAGAAGCAACTCTTGCAATAACCGTGATACATAGTGCCATCTACAACAATGGGAAAATAAACCCTGAGTACAAGAAGGTACTCAGCTAGACTTACCCGTCATGAACCAGAAATAAATGACTCCAAGGATTATGCAAGGCTGTATAAGTAGACGTAACTCGACAACATTTTGCATAAAAGCAATTGACTCATTGTACAGTTACAATTTCTTTATCAAGTTAATTATAACTATCCATTTCTAGATTAGCAACTATCATGTGCCAAACATGTGGTATATCAATTGAGAAGCATACAATAGTAACCATAGCAGGTATTGTAATTCCATATTCATCCGAACCATCATGTTTCATAACACAGTTACTATGATGTTGGGACTAGCCAAGTTTCTCACTATCCGGGAGAGATGGCGATTCGAATCGATTTCAACCAGCTGGGAATTTATTCCTAACACAAACCTAGGTCTACCAGCCACGATAGCCTTAGGTCACCTTTGATACAACTCAGGTACACATTTCGCGGGTCCGTATCGCACCGCACAATCTAGAACACCAGATGCCAGGATGTTCAGGCCAAGCCTGCCCTTGGGCTCAGTCTGATCGTTCCCCGGAAGGAGCGCACAACAGAATGGGTCCCGGCCTGAGTTGAATTACTCGGCTTCGCGGTCGGAACGAGTTATCTGGCCAGCTAAGTGAGAGGCATGCGTTCAATCTTATCAGAAGTGCCAACAACGGTATGGTCCTTAATTGACATAGACGGGGATAGATCCACACCCAAGACCTCCATGTCTTGTTGCTTCTCTATCGACTTCCTGTCTGGTCTCGATTTTCTTTTACCCCATGGTTCTGTTCCACGATAACAAATATAGCCAACCGTGCTCCGGTATCCACCTATATCTCGTAGGTGATAGGACATCACCCGACTTCTACCGGTCTAAGCATGGCTAAGCATATATTTGATCCTAGACCTATACCGGTTAAAGGTGTAATATCTGGACAAGGAATTTATATGCATCAAGTGGTTCCATTCAACTCTTATAACCTAATGCATCAATCATAAGTACTTAAATAAACATTTGTAAAATATTGGAAGACTTAGAATGCTCCGGGGCTTGCCTCGCAGAAAGGAAGTGGGGCGGTGGTCAGGACACTCCAGAAGCTCTTCAGGATTCTGCTCCACGCCTTCGGGAGCTGCGGCTTGAGGATTCTCCTGCTGGTCCCCTTCCTCTGCTTCTTCAAATTCCAGCAACGTTATCTCTTCCTCTGATCCTAGATGCATGAATATGGCATAAGTATTACGAATGCATATATGTTAACAAGTGCATCATGTTTATTAAGTAGGTGCATATCTCTTCTTGATTATTTAATTATCTACTTCCACAATGCATCGATTATACCACAAAACAATAGCTATTTGTTTCACTCATAACTGGAGTTCTACTAATCCAAATGCAGTGATCCTAGACTTTCTGGAAATCTTATCAAATCATCTACAACTTTGTTAATAACCATTTTTACAGCAAACATCATTTTGAACATGCAACTCATCAAACTCCAAAATCTGTCCGGCAACTATTCAATTTGCAATACAAAGTAACAATACTTCTACTTCATGTAATCAGTCAAAATTTGACAACATAAAGTCTACCAACAGTTTAAGCATACCAAATACATTTAAGATAATATAATGGTGAAGCCCAAACTATTTATTTAAATGCCTTTATTATTTTACTTAGATATTTAGGTTAAATAATAAACATATACCAGATGTACTTCATAAATTCTCAATAATTTACAGTGCCTTACTAATGCTATCGAAGGACCACTGTAAAAGTTTCATGCCATTTTGCCAAGTAGAACATCCTATACAAAAATGACAAGGCAGCAAGGCTTGAAATAGCATAAATAGAAAACCCTATTTAAAAGTGTCAAGCAACAGATTTCCTATTTTTCTTAGCATCCTTATGGTACTAGGATAACCACCAACAAATTTCATGAGTATTTGATTCCTAAATAATTTATAAAAATTTACACAAGGATCTCCTAATTATAAAAGAAAAATCTATAACTACAAATCTACACATGCACTCATCTTCAAATTTTTACCAGAGCTTATATATGCTAAGACTAGCTTACCACAAAAATTTCATAATTTTTGGAGCACAGAAACTCTAGATATAAAATAAACAAATTTGAATGCATTCAAAAGCACATTTCTAATCTCTATTTAAATCTCCAAAAATTTCTACTGTAAATGTCAAGAACATATTTTTCCTAAATACTACACTTCCTAAGGAACACTACACAATTTATTGCACAATTTTTGAAGCTACCAAACTGGAGATCTAAAATTCACAAAACATATGAAATCTGCATTCAAAATGAACTAGCTTTAATACATGGAGTCGCTTATCGGTGGGACCCGATGGTCAGCAGGGCCCGCCTGTCAGTGAAACCAAAACAGAGCCGGCGGCGCTGAGTAAGCTCGCGCGGCCACGGCTCGTCGACGGCGAGTCCGTCGGCGGTGACGTCTTCACGACATGACCCCCACTATCTCCCGGACCTATTGACCTACTTGACTGAGCCTATCGTCGGAGCTAAACACGGTGGCGGCATTCATGGCGGCACGGCGGAGCCGGACAATGGCGCTACGCCGGTGGAGGCCACGGTGAAGCACTAAAAGGCGCGGACGAGCTTCCATGGGCTCAGGCGAACCTAACGCACACGGTTGCACGGCCGACGGTGGAGGGAGGTGCCCCAGCCACGGTGTCGGGCGCGGTGGGGATGCTCTGGCGAGCTAGCGCACGGCGCTGTTGCTTACCAAGTGCGGTCAGCGAGTGCGGGCCGAGGCGGTGAGTCATGGGAGCTCTGGTGGAGGTGTTGTAGTGGTGGAGAAGCGACGAGGGCGAGCTGGCGTTGGCTATGGCGACGGCGGAGCTGCTGGAGCTCGGCGGCTGTGTTCGTGGGTGCTGCAGACGGCGAAGGAGGAGTAGAGGAAATGCAAAATGGAGCGCGGGAGGGGTCGAGCGGTCGCTGGCGATGTTAAAGGCTCGCTCTGGCCAGCCTGGAAGCGGTGGGCAGGGCGCTGGTGACGCGCGGCCGTCGTGGCCACCACGCAGCGCGTGGGTTCTGCCGGTGTCGGCCACTGACGACTGAACGATCGGCCGATTCAGTTAGTTCAGACACGCAGCGTGATGCCTGACAGCGCGTTTTCACGTCGATCAAACTCCTAATTCGTGGACTTCTAGCCAAAACTTCCTAAACCAAAGTTGAAGCCCGAAGTACCAGCTACAAATCTTGTTCAAAGAACTTGTTCTATTTCGCAACAGAAATGGAGTAAAATCATCCCAAATATCAGCTGTCAGTCAGTCAAGGTTCATGACTTAGCAAAACTTTGCTAAGTGTTGCAAATGTTGATTTTTCTGATTTTTGTGATCCAATTTCACACATGTTAGGAGCTCAATCAGTTAATGACCCAAAAATAAAAGTTGTTCCTTATAGCAAATACTACAACTTTGCTTTAGTGATCTCTTCCATGCAAGGTCTCTAACACCTAGTTCAAACTTGGTCAAACAAGCTACATTCATAAGATGGTACATACTTAAACTATGACATAATGACCTAATTAGCCCTAGCCATAAATACCAAAGTTGTTCATGATGATATACTAAACATGTTTAAGCTATTTGCAAGGTCACACAATCATCTACATGTTTACACTCATGATCATATGCACATACACATGGGAACATGAAATAATAAGAATGTTGCATATGTTTCAATCAACTGTTTCAAGTGTCAAAGCTTATATATGAATGCTTTATGATCATGCTCATGCTATGCAAGTCAAGTTAGGCAAGGCTAACACCCGAGGTGTTACAACCCCTCCCCCTTATAAAAATCTCGTCCCGAGATTTGCAAGACCTACCATTCTTGAAAAAAAGGCGGGATAAACTTCTCGTAGATAATCTTCTCTTTCCCACATAGCATCTTGTTCACTATGATTGTTCCACACCACCTTATAGAACTTAATAATCTTACTCCGTGTTATTCTCTCCATCTCCTCTAATACTCGAATTGGCTTTTCTTCATAGGTCAAATCCGATTGAAGCTGCACGTTGGTGGGTGCAATAGCTTCTTCAGGTACTCAAAGACATTTCTTCAACTGAGAAACATGGAACACATCAAATATTGCACTCATCTCTAGTGGAAGCTGTAACTTATACGCAACATTTCCTTTTGTTCCAAAATTTTGTATGGCCCTACATATCTTGGTGAAAGCTTCTTTTTCATCCCAAATCTCTTCACACCTTTCATGGGTGATACTCTCAAGTATACATAGTCACCCACTTCAAAAGTCAGTGGTCTTCTTCTTCTATCGGCATAATTCTTTTGTCTTGATTGAGCTACCTTCATATGTTGTTGGATGATCCGTACTTGCTCTTTGGCTTCATTGACAAAGTCAATACCAAAGTATCTCCTTTCACCGGGCTCAATCCAATTCAATGGGGTTCTACATTTTCTGCCATACAAGGCTTCAAATGGAGCCATCTTGATACTCACTTGATAACTGTTGTTATAGGAGAACTCAGCTAAAGGTAACCATTTTCTCCCATGAACCTTTTGAAGATATAACACAAGCTCTAAGTAAATCTTCTAGGATTTGGTTCACTCGCTCTGTCTGTCCTGAAGTTTGCGGATGATAAGCTGAACTTCTAATTAGCTTTGTTCCCAAAGCCTGGTGTAAGTGCTCCCAGAAACAAGCTATGAACTGTGGTCCTCGATCTAAGATTATAGTCCTGGGTACTCCATGCAGTCTCACGATTTGGGAAACATATGTCTCAGCGTATTTTCCAACTATATATCGTGTGTTCACGGGTATAAAGTGTGCTGACTTGGTGAGACAATCAACAATAACCCATATTGAATCATGACCTTGTGGTGTCATTGGAAGGCCTGTGATAAAGTCCATGCTGATTTCCTCCCATTTCCATCCTAGAATAGGCAATAGCTAAAGTAATCCAGTAGTTTTCATATGGACAGCTTTTACTCTACTGTAGTTATCACACCTAGCAACATAGGCTGCGATCTCTTTCTTCATCTTAGTCCACCAAAAACGGGTTTTCAAATCTTGATACATCTTACTACTACCCGGATGGATAGACAATTTGGACGAGTGAGCTGCATCTAAAATTTGATTCCTTAGCTCACGGTCTTTTGATACCACAAGTCGGTCCTCAAACCATAATACACCTCTTTCGTCCAATCTAAAATGTTTGGTTTCTTGCTCTTGCATTTTTCTTTTGATGTGACTTATTCCTACATCCGTCTGCTGTAGCTCTATGATTTTGCTCTCAAGTGAACAACTGATCATGATATTGTGTAGTACAGCAGGATGTAACAAGTTGAATCCATCTTCCAATAATGCTCCTGTAGTGTTGCAATGAGACTTTCGACTAAGTGCATCGGCCACTACATTTGCTTTACCCGGATGGTAATGCACTTCTAAATTGTAGTCCTTAATCAATTCCAACCATCTTCGTTGTCTCATGTTCTGTTCTGGCTGGGTAAAGATATACTTGAGACTTTTGTGGTCAGTATAGATATGACATACATTGCCCAACAAGTAATGTCTCCATATCTTTAATGCATGAACAACGGCTGCAAGTTCTAAATCATGTGTAGGGTAGTTGACTTCATGTTTCCTCAATTGCCGAGAAGCATATGCAATTACTCTTCCTTCTTGCATAAGCACACATCCCAAACCTATTCCTGATGCATCACAAAATACATCAAAAGGCTTTTCAATGTCTGGTTGTGCTAGCACAGGTGCTGTAGTCAACAAAGTTCTAAGGGTGTGAAAAGCTGCTTCACATTCTGGTGTCCATTTGTACTTCTCATCTTTCTGAAGTAGTCTGGTCATAGGCTTAGCTATCTTTGAGAAATCTGGAATGAAACGACGATAATTTCCTGCTAACCCTAGAAAACTCCGAACTTCATGAACCAAAGTTGGGGCTTTCCAATCCATGACCTCTTATACTTTTGATGGGTCTACAGAGATTCCATCTCTTGATAAAATGTGACCTAAGAAAGGTACTTTGCTCAACCAAAATTCACATTTGCTAAACTTGGCATATAGCTTATGCTCCCTCAATCTGGATAGGACAATCCTCAGATGCTCTTCATGATCTGACTCATTTTCTAAATATATCAATATATCATCGATAAACACGACCACGAACTTATCAAGTTCGGGCATGAATACCAAGTTCATCAGGTACATGAAGTAGGCTGGAGCATTTGTTAGTCCGAAAGACATAACCAAATACTCGTATAAGCCGTACCTAGTAGAGAAAGCAGTTTTAGGTATATCCTCTGGTCTGATCTTTATCTGATGGTAACCTGATCTCAAGTCAATTTTGGAGAATACCTTTGCCTTCGCTAGCTGATCGAACAAGATGTCGATGCGGGGCAATGGATATTTGTTCTTGATGGTCACAGCATTGAGTGGTCTGTAATCTACACACATTCTCAGTGACTTGTCCTTCTTTTTCACAAACAGGGCTGGACATCCCCATGGAGATGAGCTAGGTTGGATAAGACCCTTGTCCAATAGATCTTGTAATTGAACCTTAAGTTCCACTAACTCATTGGGTGGCATTCTATAGGGCCTTCTGGATATGGGTGCCGTACCTGGCACTAACTCGATCTTAAATTCCATGTCCCTATCCGGTGGTAGACCTGGTAATTCTTCTGGAAATACATCTGGAAACTCACAAACCACTAGGATATCACAAAGTGTGATGGTTTGGATAGCGCAAGCTAAATGTTGGAGTTCAAAATTGCGGGAGAGTGGTACTAGAAAAGCATTCCCTCCCGTGGGTTCTCTCAACATAATAGTGCGGGTGCTAGTGTCAATAAGAACACCATGATCCTTCATCCAATTCATGCCAAAGATTACACTTATCGATAACCCGGGCAATATTATCAAATCTGTTGTGTACTCCCTCCCTTGTATAGAGATGAGCACATTTTTTACTATCTTTTTGGTAATAACAGTAACCCCTGTTGAACTTATGTTATAACCCCCTTTGCTTACTTCAATTATTTCTTGATCATGTCTAGATGCAAATGCTTGACTCATAAATGAATGAGAAGCTCCCGAATCAAATAAAACAACAGCGGGATGCTTGTTGACAAGAAACATACCAGCCGTGACAACTTCTCCAGCGGGCACTTCTTCTATAGCGGTATAATGCATGTGTCCCTGACGTGCCCTGGCATTCGCCTACCTCTGATTGTTCTGATTCTGGTTGCCATTCTTCTTGGGGTGGGGGCATTCCTTGGACCAATGACCCAGTTGGTTGCAGTTGAAACATGGTTGATTACTTCTGAATCTGGTGGAGCTGTCCTGACTACCATTTCCTTTTGGTAAGGCAATAGTGAATGCCTTACGGAATGGTTTCTGTGGCCTACTATTCTGAGCTTTAGGTGGTGGAGGTCTAAACTTGGGTGCAGGTGGACGGAATTGTGGCCTAGCTGTGATAGGCGCTTTTAACTGGGAAGATCTAGAGGCACCGGCCTCATATGCCCTCTTGCGACCCTTGGCAACTGCATGCATGTTGTTGTGGTTTTCTTGGGTCAAGGCGTCACTAATAAACTCATTGTACGTGGCACACCTAGAATTTGCCATAGTCTTCGTCAGTTTAGTACCCAGACCCCGTTTGAAGCTCTCTATCTTTTTCTCCTCGGTATCCACAAAGCCTGGAGCATATCTAGACAAGTTGTTGAATGCGTGCATATATTCTGTGAGTGACTTTGTTCCTTGAGTGAGCCTCATAAATTCGGCCGCTTTCATGCGCATCAGGCTCGGGGGAATATGATGTCCCCTAAAAGCCAGCTTGAACTGTTCCCAGGTAACTCGCGCATTAGCAGGCAAGGACGACAGGAAATGTGTCCACCAGATCCCTGCTGGTCCTTGCAATTGATGAGAAGCATATTCAGCCTTTAGATGCTCTGTGACCCTTAGCAGACGAAATTTCTGCTTAATGGTATTTAGCCACTCGTCAGCCTGCAGTGGTTCCTCAGCCACCTTGAAGATTGGAGGCTTCGTGTCCAGAAACTCCTTGAATGTACTGTGCTGATTTGGCTCGGCCCCTGGTTGATGTGGGTGGCCATGAGCAGTGTTTTGCGCGATGAGGCGCAAGGCTTCCTCCATTGTCCTTTGGCTCCCCAGGAACTGGGTAAAGAACTCCTGAGCAGACGGCGGCGGTGGGGGTGGCAAGTCATCATGGTTGCCATCCTGGCTGCCACCAGCTCCAGCACGGGTGCGCGTCATCTGCGAAGTTGCAACAATAAGCGATTATTGGTTGATGCCAAGAGATTACAGATGAATTATGTACTCATGCCAAACTGAAATTATTGGAGAAAATTCTCAAAATCACAATAAAAACAGAGGCATAACAATTCATTCTCGCAACATGACATCCCCAATTTGACCACTTATCGCGCTCATAACGCATGCAAATTTAAATCGTGATTACCGACAAAGGACTAGAATTGCATTGATGTTCAATCAAACATGCGATTAACAACATTACATGATAGTTGGATTACTAATGCCAAATTCGAACTATAGGTCCATTACATGAATAAAGGTGATACATTAGACCTTCCACTAAGTACTAAGCGATCTAATCCTCATCATGATCACTATCAAGGTCAGACGTAGGATCTTCTCCTTCCTCTAGCTCCACTTCTTCTTCAGACTCCACTTCTTCTTCTTCCTCGTTCTCTTCTAGATCCATCTCTGCGGCTCTAGGTGGGACATAAGGGTGGAGCTGATTATTCAGTAGATGAACCTCTTCATGTAGGTTATCGTTGTATTCTTCCGCATTGGCCAGCTGCTGCCCCAGCTCAAACTGTCGAGCTCTCAGAACATCTTCCCTGGACCAGGCTGCATTCCTCTGGTGAGTTAACCGAGCCATTTCTACATTGAGTCTCTCAATCTCGGTGTCGTGCTCCCTCTGAAGCTGACGTCGGTCCTCACGGGCATGACCAAGAGCACCAGACACATGTCTGAGGCTACCTTCTACTCCATCTAACACCTTCATCACTGCGAACATGGCGCTCATGGCAGGGTTATCACTGTTCTGCCCTTCTGCTGCACCAATCTCCAAAGATCTTCCTCTTGCCTGCTGCCATGAGTCAGTGGAGGGGTTGCCTCTCGGAAAGACTCCAACCAAAGCGGCTGCCAGCTCCTGAGGAAAACGATCCATGATATCCCTCAGGATCCCAAAGGCTGCCCTGCCAGCTGCTTCTTCAGCAGTCCTGCCAGTTGACTCATAACACCAACTTGTCCACTCAGAATCATCACCTCGGGCACGAACAACGGCCTCCACAGTAACTAAGAGACCTTCCCCCAACTGCTCATTCGCCTAGAAGTAGTGGGGTTCCATTCCATCAGGATAGCCTACATAGCTGAGCACTCTCTACAAGAGTGTAGACATCCCAAACTCTCCAAGAAACGTGTGACATTGACGGGTACGTGGAGCAAGCTAACGGCTAGGAGCTCTGCCTCCGATGGACTTGCGAGCGGTCTGCTTTGTGCGTGCCATCTGCACCATTAACATATACCACTTGGTGAGACAATGCCATAATGGATAAGAGTTACTTAACCGAGTAAGAATTTTATAAGGGGAGGAACAATTTAATTATGTGAATGGTAATTATCATGATGCATGCTCGTTCCGTACGTCCTCGCAAACTTAGGAAAATTTTGTTTCTAATCGGTAGACACGGTGGCATACATTCGTTCTCTCATAAATAGCGTAACTAGTCGAGCTACATATTTCGTTGTCAGTGTACCTGCATAAAATTCCATTTTAGCCCTAAACCCATAATGAAATTTGCAGAATGTTATTGTAAATACTTCCATATATGTATACCCATACATATACTTCCGTATCAAGCTACCCGACAATAATTTAAACCCACAATTAAATACGTACCATATACACATGCAAGCATGCATACATAGTCGTACCAAAGCTAACTCTCCCCGACTGCACGCTCACATCTTGCAGTCATACACTCATCATCTTACCTTGGCGTAGAGGCATTTGATCCATACATTACCACTCAAGTGAATGGCATCCATACAATAGCACGACGTATGGACGACGAAGTAAAAACCCCCATGTTAGTACTTAAATAGCCACCTAATAGTCCTTAATTTGGGCATAAGGAAAGTGATCATTGGCACACTTTAGATTTCAAATACCTATTATATAACTATTAGTTGCTAGAGAAGGGTTTTTGGAAAACAAAAACTTTTGTTTTAAATACACTTGTGACAATTAACGTTGAATCTTGCTCTGATGCCAGCCTGGCCGCGGTGGGCAAGGCGCTGGTGACGCGCGGCCGTCGCGGCCACCACGCGACGCGCGGGTTCTGCCGGTGTCGGCCACTGACGACTGAACGATCGGCCGATTCAGTTAGTTCAGACACGCAGCGTGATGCCTGACAGCGCGTTTTCACGTCGATCAAACTCCTAATCTGTGGACTTCTAGCCAAAACTTCCTAAACCAAAGTTGAAGCCCGAAGTACCAGCTACAAATCTTGTTCAAAGAACTTGTTCTATTTCGCAACAGAAACGGAGTAAAATCATCCCAAATATCGGCTGTCAGTCAGTCAAGGTTCATGACTTAGCAAAAATTTGCTAAGTGTTGCAAATGTTGATTTTTCTGATTTTTGTGATCCAATTTCACACATGTTAGGAGCTAAATCAGTTAATGACCCAAAAATAAAAGTTGTTCCTTATAGCAAATACTACAACTTTGCTTTAGTGATCTCTTCCATGCAAGGTCTCTAACACCTAGTTCAAACTTGGTCAAACAAGCTACATTCATAAGATGGTACATACTTAAACTATGACATAATGACCTAATTAGCCCTAGCCATAAATACCAAAGTTGTTCATGATGATATACTAAACATGTTTAAGCTATTTGCAAGGTCACACAATCATCTACATGTTTACACTCATGATCATATGCACATACACATGGGAACATGAAATAATAAGAATGTTGCATATGTTTCAATCAACTGTTTCAAGTGTCAAAGCTTATATATGAATGCTTTATGATCATGCTCATGCTATGCAAGTCAAGTTATGCAAGGCTAACACCCGAGGTGTTACATACACCTGCTATGGTTATTATTGCATGTTATTAAATGATATACCACATGTTTGGCACAGGATATTTGCTAATCTAGAAATGAATAACTATAATTAACTTGATGACCTAAGTACAACTGTATGACTGAGTTAATCACTTTTTATGCAAAATGTTGTCAAGCTACCTCCACTTATATAGCCTTGCATAATCCTTGGAGTCATTTTATTTCGAGTTTATGATGGGTAAGTCTAGCTGAGTACCTTCTCATACTCAGGGTTTTATTCCTATTGTTGCAGATGGTACAGTCTATCACGGCTATTGCAAGAACTACTTCTATCCCGCCGTGGATGAGGAGTGAGCCTTGGACAGGCATCTTTAATAATCCCTCTTATATGCTTTATGGATTGTGATCATGAGTTGACACTGTATTTGAACTATGTTGATAAATATTAGTTTCGAACTTAATTTGCTTCCGCTACTAGTTATCGAACTTAGTTTGTAATAACTCTATTTCGTACTCTGATGAATGAACTGTATCTGTGAACTTTATGTAACATGTGACATGTATGTTGAATCATGTATGATCTTGGTTGTATGTGGATCATTTATCAAGACCTATTGTGGTACTCGATGGACTACCGGGTTTATATGGGCTTAAGTATGATAGTGCGACCGCTTGCGGGCTGCCATTGTACTTGTGCTCTTATAAATTGGTCGATTCTATGACAGTGGGTCATGTCGAGACGTGTTTGCTTCCTTCTCGGTGTTAGAAGTTTGACCCCAGGGTCATACCTTCTGACCCATAGTGGTTAGAGGTGGTATGGGTCCCCATCAGGTGAGACAGAGCCCACGCCCTAGGGGTCAGGTGAGACAAAGCCCATGCCCTCAAGGTCGGGCGAGATGGCCGTTCCCTTGGGGTTGGGCAATACGGAGCCCATGCCCTAGGGGTTGGGCGAGACTGAGTCCATGCCCTCAGGGTCAAGCGAGGCGAAGACCGCCCCTCAGGGTCGGTTGAGACTAAAACACGTCCTTGATTATCTAGTCGAGTCGTTGTCCGTGGTCCTCAGATCCCCTCTTCGGGCATCCCTAATACTGATACCCGACAAGTAGTGCCGTCATCTCACAAGGATAGGGACAGCATGTGAAAGGTCCTAATGGCTAGAGGGGGGGTGAATAGCCTATCAAAAATTTCTACAACAACACTTAACAAACCAGTTAGACAAATATGAAGCGAAGCGAGTGTTGCGCTAGCCTACTAAAAATGCAAGCCATCTACCACAATTCTAGTTTCTATAGTCTCTATCCACACAATAGCTATGTCACTACACTAAGTTAGTATGCTCTCAAATGCTAACTAAAGAGCCACACTAACCAAACTAACAAGCTCTCATGACTAGCTACACTAAAGAGCTTGGCAACTAGTTTGTGGTATTGTAAAGAGAGAGAGAGAGAGAGCAAGATGGTTATACCGTCAAGTCGAGGAATGAACCAATTAATCACAAGAATGAATACCAAACACCTCAGAATCATATGTTGACACAATGATTTTTACCGAGGTTCACTTGCATACCGTCAAGCTAGTCCTCGTTGTGGTGATTCACTCACTTAGAGGTTCACGCGCTAATTGGCATCATACGACAAACCCTCAATAGGGTGCCGCACAACCAACACAAGATGAGGATCACACAAGCCACGAGCATTTTACTAGAGTACATTTTGTCTCTCCACCGGGGAAAGGTCAAGAACCCCTCACAATCACCACGATCAGAGCCGGAGACAATCACCAACCTCCGCTCAATGATCCTCGCTGCTCCAACCCATCTAGGTGACGACAACCACCAAGAGTAACAAGCGAATCCCGCAGCGAAACACGAACACCAAGTGCCTCTAGATGCAAACACTCAAGCAATGCACTTGAATTCACTCCCAATCTCACAAAGATGATGAATCAATGATGGAGATGAGTGGAAGGGCTTTGGCTAAGCTCACAAGGTTGCTATCTCAATGCAAATGGCCAAGGGAGTGAGCTAGAGCCGGTAATGGGGCTTAAATAGAGCCGTTGTACCCCTTCACTGGGCACTGCTCGGGGTGACCGAACACTCCGGTCAGATTGACTGGACGCACTCGGTCCAGCATCCGATCAACAGATGTATGCCATGTGTCGCCTCCATTCAACCTTAGTCGCTTGATCTCAACGGTC
This sequence comes from Miscanthus floridulus, assembly GCF_019320115.1. Taxonomy (NCBI): domain Eukaryota; kingdom Viridiplantae; phylum Streptophyta; class Magnoliopsida; order Poales; family Poaceae; genus Miscanthus; species Miscanthus floridulus. Next base: position 84,854,386 of record NC_089596.1, on the reverse strand, counting down.
AAGTGATGACCGGACATAGCACAGTGTCAAGACTGGACACACTTCTACCAAGTCCGATCATTTCCAGAGAGGTTCCATTCATGATCGAACGTGTCAGTTTGATCACGACCGGACGTAGGAGGGGCAGCGTCCAGTCGAGTCTAGAGAGCTCCTTGAGCTGTTCAACTACGACCGAACATGTCCGGTAGGTCACGATCGAACATAGTATCAGCGTTCGGTCCTTCTCCTCTTTTCTACGCTGCCACATTAGCGGGATCGGACGCACCCACCACACATCCGGTCGAAGACTGACGCCTGCGCCTTCACTACTGCTATTGACTAGATGCACTGGTCCAGTTGAGGCCAGCGTCCGGTCACTCACAGTGACCACCTTTTGCCTCCATTTCTTCATCGAGTTGATTCGTTTCAACTCCAACTTCTCTACCCTTGCTCAAATGTGCCAACCACCAAGTGTATCACCATATGCACATGTGTTAGCATATTTTTACAAATGTTTTCAAGGGTGTTAGCACTCCACTAGATCCCAAATGCATGTGCAATGAGTTAGAGCATCTAGTGGCACTTTGATAACCGCATTTCGATACGAGTTTAACCCCTCTTAATAGTATGGCTATCAATCCTAAATATGATCACACTCTCTAAGTGTCTTGATCACTGTCGGTGTTTTGGAACCGGGGGTCCCTCAACCAACGAGTGAATTTGTGCTGCGTGCCCCTAATCCCGGATGGTGATGCAAAGAGACACAAGGTTTATACTGGTTCAGGCAATCGAGGCCCTACGTCCAGTCTGAGAGATCGATCTTGTATTCCTTGCACCTGAGTGCTCGTAGTAGGGGTTACAAGCTAGGTGAGAGAGGGAGCTAGCCCTAGGTCTCGGCGAGGGTGGTGCGGACTGCTTGAGACGTTGTTCCCAAGCAGCGTGGAAGCATGTAGTTCTATTGGGGCGTTCGTCTTCTTGTTCTCCCTTTCTCCCAGAAATGGCACCGGCTACCCCCTTTTATAGCCTCAAGGAGGAAGCCAGAAGTACATGAGAAGTTTACTATTTGCTGACGTGTTCTGCTCCCCGGAGCAGCGCGGCGTCATGGGAGTTCCCGTCGGTGTCTAGTCGGTATGGCCTCTAGGCTGGCGACCTGCTGCGCTCCTGTACATTTGTTGACTTGGTGAAGTGCCGAGGCCTAGGGACTCCTGTGGTCGGTTGTGCCGAGGCCGAGACCTGCTGTGCCGAGGCCGAGACCCGCTGTGCCGAGGCCGAGACCCGCCATGCCGAGGCCTGCTGTGCCGAGGCCTTTGTAGACAGTAATGCGGGGTCTTGGCGGCCATCGTCGTAGTTGACTTAAGCGGAATCAGCGCGGAACGTGCGTCTACAGGATATGGTACCCTGTATTGTCAGCAAGGGATGGTAAAAAGGTGATTTGACCGTTGTCCCATCGCTCCTGTCGCGGTGCGCTGCCGATCGTGGCTTACGTAGTGGGTGCGGTTGGACGCATTGATTGGATGCGACAGCTCGCTAGAGCGACTTTTAAGGCGGAGGCGACGAGGTTGCGGGATGAGCCCAGCCTCGGACGAGGCGGAGCATGGCCAGCTCGTCTGAGGCCCTATCGGGAGTCTCGGGCGAGGCGGAACTCGGTCAGTTCGCTGGTCCCGGGGTCACAGGAACCCAGTTCTGACTCCCCACGTCGTGTTCGTCCTTGGTGCAGGAGTTTAGGCAGCACAGTTGCTGGTAACCCCTGCACAGTCCCGTCGTGGATGGTAGGGCGCTGACGTGCTGGTCTGTCACTTCGCCGTACTGTGCCGTCGTGTGATTGTCGGAGTGGTTGAGCGCCTTGGTTAGATGTGATGTCCAGCTGGGGTAGTCTGGTCAAAGCGGTGGTCGCGGGGCTGGTGGCGAGTCGGCCTCGCGCGAAATAGGAGAGTCGCAGACCTTGGCGAGGAGGCCTCGGGCGAATCAGACAATCGGTACTTCTTCTGAGGCCTCGGCGAGAGGGCCTCGGGCGAAGGGGCCTCGGCGAGGGGGCCTCGGGCGAATCGGAGATTTCTGGCTGAGACCTCGTTTGTCTTACTGATTCTGAGGTTGCAGTATCCCAGTCATGGCTCCCCATGCTGCGTTGTTCTCGGAGCAGGAGTTGGCAGCATAGTGAGGCATGGGCGTCAACCATGCGCATAGTGGTTGGCATAGTGGCGGGTAACCCCTGCCCAGTCCTATCTCCTATCCCGTCGGCCATTCCTCTGTACTGTGTTGAGCATGCGGCCGACGCCAGAGGCTGCAGTTGGCTGAGGTAATGTGACACGACGTTTTGTTAGAGGGACGGGTGAAGGAAGAGGCAGCAGAGTGCCGCCGAGCCTGCCTCGCGCGAGACGGAGGGTCGGCGGCCCGGCCAAGGCCTGCGACGAGGGGGCGGCCGAGGTCTTCGGTGGGGGATCGCCCGAGGTCAGCGGTGAGGGGCCTCGGGCGAGTCGGAGAATTGGCTGAGGCCAGCGGTGTTTAACTGGTTTCGATCTTTTACGAAGTCTAAGCAATCGTTTTTTGGTTCTTGCTTAGGGTACCCCTTCTCGCGGTATCCGACAATCACTAAACCGAAAAACTCCTATCAATTTCACCTTTGCCTTGAGCCTTTTGTTTTTTGTTATTCTTTTCCAAGTCCAAGAATTTGATCATCACCATGCCATCATCATCATGTCATGATCTTCATTTGTTTCATCACTTGGAGTAGTGCTACCTATCTCATAATCACTTTGATAAACTAGGTTAGCACTTAGGGTTTCATCAATTCACCAAAACCAAACTAGAGCTTTCAATCTCCCCCTTTTTGGTAATTGATGACAACCCTTACACAAATATATGAATTGAAATTTTAATTGAATCCATGTTGCTTGCCCAAGCATATTTATCATATGTAAAAGGATATGGACAAGTGTCGCAGAACCGACCAATTTATAAGAATACAAGTACAATGGCAATCCGCAAGCGGTCGCACTGTCATACTTGAACCCATATAAACCCGGTAGTCCGTCGAGTACCACGACGGGTCTCGATAAACGATTCACAACAACCAAGATCGTACAGGATTCAACATACATGCCACATATTACATAAAGTTCATAGATACATTTCATCATCAGAGTATGAATAAAAGTTATTACAAACCAAGTTTGATAAATAAAGCGGAAGCAAATAAGTTCGAAGATAAAGTTTCCAACATAGTTAGATACAGTGCCAAGTAAGATCACGGTCCACAAAAGCAAGGATAGGAATTAATAAAGAAGCCTACCCAAGGCTTACTCCTCATCCATGGCGGGATAGAAGCAACTCTTGCAATAACCATGATACACAGTGCCATCTGCAACAATGGGAAAATAAACCCTGAGTACGAGAAGGTACTCAGCTAGACTTACCCATCATGAACCAGAAATAAGATGACTCCAAGGATTATGCAAGGCTATATAAGTGGACGAAACTCGACAACATTTTTTGCGTAAAAGCAATTGAGTCATGGTACAGTTACAATTTCTTTATCAGGTTAATTATAACTATCCATTTCTAGATTAGCAACTATCCTGTGCCAAACATGTGGTATATCATTTAGAAGCATACAATAGTAACCATAGCAGGTATTGTAATTCCATATTCCTCTGAACCATCATGTTTCATAACATAGTTGCTACGATGTTGGGACTAGCCAAGTTTCTCACTATTCGGGAGAGACGGGCGATTCGAATCGATTTCAACCAGCTAGGAATTTATTCCTAACACAAACCCAGGTCTACCAGCCACGATAGCCTTAGGTCACCTTTGGTACAACTCAGGTACACATTTCGCGGGTCCAGTACTGCGCCGCACAATCTGGAACACCAGATGCCAGGATGCTCAGGCCAAGCCTGCCCTTGGGCTCAGTCTGATCGTTCCCCAGAAGGAGCGCACAACAGAACGGTTCCCAGCCTGAGTTGAATTACTCGGCTTCGCGGTCGGTATGAGTTATCCAGCCAGCTAAGTGAGAGGCATGCGTTCAATCTTATCAGAAGCGCCAACAACGGTACTGGTCCTTAATCGACACAGACGGGGATAAATCCACACCCAAGACCTCCATGTCTTGTTGCTTCTCTATCGACCTCCCGCCCGGTCTCGATTTACTTTTACCCCATGGTTCAGTTCCATGATAGCAGATATAGCCAACCGTGCTCTAGTATCCACCTACATCTCGCAGGTGACAAGACATCACCCTGACTTCTACTGGTCTAAGCATGGCTAAGCATATATTCGATCCTAGACCTATACCGGTTAAAGGTGTAATATCTGGACAAGGAATGTACATGCATCAAGTGGTTTCATTCAACTCTTATAACCTAATGCATCAATCATAAGTACTTAAGTAAACATTTGTAAATTACTGGGAGACTTATAATGCTCCGGGGCTTGCCTCGCAGAAAGGAAGTAGGGCGGTGGTCAGGGCACTCCAGAAGCTCTTCAGGGTTCTGCTCCACGCCTTCAGGAGCTGCGGCTTGCGGATCCTCCTGCTGGTTCCCTTCCTCTGCTTCTTCAAATTCTAGCAACGTGATCTCTTCCTCCGATCCTAGATGCATGAGTATGGCATAAGTATTACGAATGCATATATGTTTAACACGTGCATCATGTTTATTGAGTAGGTGCATATCTCTTCTCGATTATTAATTAACTATTTCTACAATGCATCGACTATGCCCCAAAACAGTAGCTACTTGTTTCACTCATAACTGGAGTTCTACTAATCCAAATTACAGTGATCCTGGACTTTATGGAAAGCTTATCAAATTCCCTACAACTTTGTTATTAACCATTTTTACAGTACACATCATTTTCAACATGCAACTCCTCAAACTACAGAATCTATCTGGAAACTATTCAACATGCAATATAAAGTAACACTACTTCTACTTCATGTAATCATTCCAAATTTGACAACTTAAAATCTACCAACAGTGTAAGCATACCAAATACATTTTAGATAATATAATGGTGAAGCCCAAACTATTTATTTAAATGCCTTTATTATTTTATTTAGATATCTAGGTTAAATAATAAACACATATCAGATGTGCTTCATAAATTCTCAAAAATTTACAGTGCCTTACTAATGCTATCAAAGGACTACTATAAAAATTTCATGTCATTTTACCAAGTAGAACATCCTATACAAAAATGATAAGGCAGCAAGTCTTGAAATAGCATAAATGGAAAACCCTATTGAAAAGTGTCAAGCAACAGATTTCCTATTTTTCTTAGCATCCATATGGTACTAGGATTACCTCCAACAAATTTCATGAATTTAGGACTCATAAATAATTTATAAAAATTCATGCAAGGATTAACTATTCATAAAAGAAAAATCTATAACTATAAATCTACACATGCACTGGTCCTCAAATTTTTACCAGAGCTCATATATGCTAAGACTAGCTTACCACAAAAATGTCATAAATTTTGGAGCACAGGAACTCTAGATATAAAATAAACAAATTTGAATGCATTCAAAAGCACATTTCAAATCCCTATTTAAATCTCCAAACATTTCTACTATAAATGTTAAAAACATATTTTTCCTAAATACTACACTTCCTAAGGAACACTCACAAATTTATTTCACAATTTTTGGAGCTAGCAAATCGAAGATACAAAAATTACAAAAACATGTGAAATCTGCATTCAAACTGAACTGGATTTAAAACATGGAGTCGCTGACCGGTGGGACCTACGCGTCAGTTCGACCCACATGTCATCGAGATGGAAACAGAGCCGGCGGCGCCACTCTACGGATGCGGCCAGAGCTCGCCGACGGTGAGGTTACCGGCGGTGAGGTCTTCACGACGTGATCTACGTGACCTAGCGCATCTATTGAGCCACTTGGCCGGCCCTATCATCGACGGTAAAGACAACGGCGGCGGCAATGGCGGAGCGGCGAGGCGGGATGACGGTGATACGCCGGTGACGACCTCGGCGGCTCAACCTAACGTGCGGACAAGCATCTATGAACGCTGGAGGACCTAGCGCGCTAGCTAACGGAGCGAGAGGTGAACTGTGGCGGCAGGGCCACGACGACGGGGTTGGCGGTGGAGCTCCGGCGAGCACTCGCATGGCGTTGGAGCTTACCGAGCTCGGTTAGCGGACACTGGTGGACGCGGTGGGTTGCCGGGGTGGCGGTGGAGCTACTATGGTGATGGAGAAGCGGCGAAGGCGAGCTATCGTCGGCAAGGGCGACGGCGGACTCTCTGCGCTGGGACGGCTGCTGCTGCAGGGCGAGAAGGAAACCGAGGCGAAGCAAATGGGGTGCGCGGCTGAGTGCGGGCGGGCGCTGGGAAGGTTAAGGCGTGCACTGGCCTGGCTCTGCCGCGCTGGGCAGGGCACCGGCGACGCGTGGCCGTGGCTGGCCACCACGCGGCGCATAGGCTCTGAGCCGGTCGGCCACCGAGCTGGCCGATTCAGTTCGACAGAAATCGAAATGGGACGCCTGACAGCCGGTTTTCAAGCTGAACAAACTCTTAATCCGTGGACTTCTAGCCAAAACTTCCTAAACCGAATTTGTAGACCTATGTGCCAGCTACAATACTTGTTCAAAGCACTTGTTCTAATTCGCAACAGAAACGGAGTAAAATCATGCTCAAGGTCGGCTTGTCAGGCTGTCGGTGATCCAGGACTTAGAAAAATTCGTTAAGTGATGAAAGCTTGGTTTTGCTGGTTTTTGTGGGACCCATTCAAGCATGTTAGAAGCTAAATCAGTCCATGACCTAAAAATAAAAGTTGTTCCTTATGTCAACCACTACAACTTTGCTTTAGTGAACTCCTCTATGCAAGGTCTCTAACACCTAGTTCAACTTTGGTCAAACATGTCACTTTTAAATGATGATACCTATCAAAGCATGGCTTAATGACCAAACTAGCCCTAGCCCTAAATACCAAAGTTGTTCATGATGATATCCTAAGCATGTTTAAGCAATTTGCAAGGTCATTCAATCATTTCATTTAGTAGTCACTCATAGGGCCATTTAGTGTAATCACATGAAACATGACTTAAAGGCTTGGTTATGAAAAGTGACTTTCATGAACAATGCTCTAATTGCTAACCCAAGTGTGGTTACATGTTTTTGTGACTCACATCTACCAGTTACATGTTTTCATTCATGATCATTTGCATATGTACAAAGAAACATGCGATAACAAGCAAATGTTGCAGACGTTTCAATCAAATGTTTCAATTGTAAATGCTATTTATGAATGCGTGATGATCATGCTTATGTTATGCAAGTCAAGTTATGCAAGGCTAACACCCGAGGTGTTACAGCCCCTCCCCCTTATAAAAATCTCGTCCCGAGATTTGCAAGACCTACCATTCTTAGGAAAAAGGCGAGATAAACTTCTCGTAAATAATCTTCTCTTTCCCACGTAGCATCTTGTTCACTATGATTGTTCCACACCACCTTATAGAACTTAATAATCTTACTCCTTGTGACTCTCTTCCATTTCCTCTAATACTCGAATTGGCTTTTCTTCATAGGTCAAATCCGATTGAAGCTGCACTGTTGGTGGGTGCAATAGCTTCTTCAGGTACTCAAAGACATTTCTTTAACTGAGAAACATGGAACACATCAAAGATTGCACTCATCTCTGGTGGAAGTTGTAACTTATACGCAACATTTCCTTTTCGTTCCAAAATTTTGTATGGCCCTACATATCTTGGTGAAAGCTTCTTTTTCATCCCAAATCTTTTCACACCTTTCATGGGTGATACTCTCAAGTATACATAGTCACCCACTTCAAAAGTCAGTGGTCTTCTTCTTTTGTCGGCATAACTCTTCTGTCTTGATTGAGCTGCCTTCATGTGTCGTTGGATGATACGTACTTGCTCTTCGGCTTCATTGACAAAATCAATACCAAAGTATCTCCTTTCACCTGGCTCAATCCAGTTCAAAGGAGTTCTTCACTTTCTGCCATACAAGGCTTCAAATGGAGCCATTTTGATACTCGCTTGATAACTGTTGTTATAGGAGAATTCAGCTAAGGGTAACCATTTCTCCCATGAACCTTTTGAAGATATAACACAAGCTCTAAGTAAATCTTCTAGGATTTGGTTCACTCGCTCTGTCTGTCCTGAAGTTTGTGGATGATAAGCTAAACTTCTGATTAGCTTGGTTCCCAAAGCCTGGTGTAAGTGCTCCCAGAAACGAGCTATGAACTGTGGTCCTCGATCTGAGATTATAGTCCTAGGTACTCCATGCAATCTCACAATCTGGGAAACATATATCTCAGCGTATTTCCCAACTATATACCGTGTATTCACGGGTATAAAGTGTGCTGACTTAGTGAGACGATCAACAATTACCCATATTGAATCATGACCTTGTGGCGTCATTGGAAGGCCTGTGATAAAATCCATGCTGATTTCCTCCCATTTCTATCCTGGAATAGGCAATGGCTGAAGTAATCCCGCAGTTTTCATATGGACAGCTTTTACTCTACTGCAGTTATCACACCTAGCAACATAGGTTGTGATCTCTTTCTTCATCTTAGTCCACCAAAAACGGGTTTTTAAATCTTGATACATCTTACTACTACCCGGATGGATAGACAATTTGGATGAGTGAGCTTCATCTAAAATTTGATTCCTTAGCTCATGGTCTTTTAGTACCACTAACCGGTCCTCAAACCATAATACACCTCTTTCGTCTAATCTAAAATGTTTGGTTTCCTGCTCTTGCATTTTTCTCTTGATGTGACTTATTCCTACATCTGTCTGCTGTAGCTCTATGATTTTGCCCTCAAGCGAACAACTAATTGTGATATTGTGTAGTACAGCAGGATGTAACAAGTTGAATCCATCTTCTAACAATGCTTCCACAGTGTTGCAATGGGACTTTCGACTGAGTGCATCGGCTACTACATTAGCTTTACCCGGATGGTAATGCACTTCTAAATTGTAGTCCTTAATCAATTCTAACCATCTTCGTTGTCTCATGTTCAGCTCTGGCTGGGTAAAGATATACTTGAGACTTTTGTGGTCAGTATAGATATGACATACATTGCCCAACAAGTAATGTCTCCATATCTTTAATGCATGGACAACGGCTGCAAGTTCCAAATCATGTGTAGGGTAGTTGACTTCATGTTTTCTCAATTGCCGAGAAGCATATGCAATTACTCTTCCTTCTTGCATAAGCACACATCCTAAACCTATTCCTGATGCATCACAAAATACATCAAAAGGCTTTTCAATGTTTGGTTGTGCTAGCACAGGTGCTGTAGTCAACAAAGTTCTGAGGGTGTGAAAAGCTGTTTCACATTCTGATGTCCATTTGTACTTCTCATCTTTCTGAAGTAGTCTAGTCATAGGCTTAGCTATCTTTGAGAAATCTGGAATAAACCGATGATAGTATCCTGCTAATCCTAGAAAACTCCGAACTTCATGAACCGAAGTTGGGGCTTTCCAATCCATGACCTCTTGTACTTTTGATGGGTCTATTGAGATTCCATCTCTTGATAAAATGTGACCTAAGAAAGGTACTTTGCTCAACCAAAATTCACATTTGCTAAACTTGGCATATAGCTTATGCTCCCTCAGTCTGGATAGGACAATCCTCAGATGCTCTTCATGATCTGACTCATTTTCTGAATATATCAATATGTCATCGATAAACACGACCACGAACTTGTCAAGTTCGGGCATGAATACCGAGTTCATCAGGTACATGAAGTAGGCTGGAGCATTTGTTAGTCCGAAAGACATAACCAAATACTCGTATAAGCCGTACCTAGTAGAGAAAGCAGTTTTAGGTATATCTTCCGGTCTGATCTTTATCTGATGGTAGCCTGATCTTAAGTCAATTTTGGAGAATACCTTTGCCTTCACTAGCTGATCGAACAAGATGTCGATGCGGGGTAATGGATATTTGTTCTTGATGGTCACAGCATTGAGTGGTCTGTAATCTACACACATTCTCAGTGACTTATCCTTCTTTTTCACAAATAAGGCTGGACATCCCCACGGAGATGAGCTAGGTTGGATAAGACCCTTGTCCAACAGATCTTGCAATTGAACCTTAAGTTCTGCTAACTCATTGGGTGGCATTCTATAGGGCCTTCTGGATATGGGTGCGGTACCCGGCACTAATTCAATCTTAAATTCCACGTCCCTATCCGGTGGTAGACCTGGTAATTCTTCTGGGAATACATCCGGAAACTCACAAACCACGGGGATATCACATATTGTGGTGGTTTGGGTAGCATAGGCTAAATGTTGGGGTTCGAAATCGCGGGAGAGTGGTACTAGAAAAGCATTCCCTCCCGTGGGTTCTCTCAACATGATAGTACGGGTGCTAGTGTCAATAAGAGCACCATGATACTTCATCCAATTCATGCCTAAGATTACACTTATCGATAACCCCGACAATATTATCAAATCTATTGTGTACTCCCTCCCTTGTATCGAGATGAGTACATTTTTGACTATCTTTTTGGTAGTAACAGTTCCCCCTGCTGAACTTATGTTAAAACCCCCTTTGCTTACTTCAATTATTTCTTGATCATGTCTAGATGCAAATGCTTGACTCATAAATGAATGAGAAGCTCCTGAATCAAATAAAACAACAGCGGGATGCTTGTTGATGAGAAACATACCAGCCGTGACAACTTCTCCGGTGGGTACTTCCTCCACAGCGGTATAATGCACTTGTCCCTGACGTGCCCTGGCATTCGCCTGTCTCTGATTGTTCTGATTCTGGTTGCTATTCTTCTTGGGGTGGGGGCATTCCTTGGACCAATGACCCAGTTGGTTGCAGTTGAAACATGGTTGATTACTTCTGAATCTGGTGGAGTTGTCCTGATTGCCATTTCCTTTTGGTAAGGCAATAGTGAACGCCTTACGGAATGGTTTCTGTGGCCTATTATTCTGAGCTTTCGGTGGTGGAGGCCTAAACTTGGGTGCAGGTGGACGAAATTGTGGCCTAGCTGTGATAGGCGCTTTTGACTGGAAAGATCCAGATGCACCAGCCTTATATGCCCTCTTACGACCCTTGGCAACTGCATGCATGTTGTTGTGGTTTTCTTGGGTCAAGGCATCACTAATAAACTCATTGTACGTGGCACACCTAGAATTGGCCATGGTCTTCATCAGTTTAGTACCCAAACCTCGCTTGAAACTCTCTATCTTTTTCTCTTCAGTATCCACGAAACTTGGAGCATATCTTGACAAGTTGTTGAATGAGTGCATATATTCTGTGAGTGACTTTGTTCCTTGAGTGAGCCTCATAAATTTGGCTGCTTTCATGCGCATCAGGCCCAAGGGGAATATGGTGTCCCCTAAAAGCCAGCTTGAACTGTTCCCAGGTAACTCACGCATTAGCAGGCAAAGACGACAGGAAATGTGTCCACCAGATCCCTGCTGGTCCTTGCAATTGATGAGAAGCATACTCTGCTTTCAGATGCTCCATGACCCTCAACAGACGGAATTTCTACTCAATGGTATTCAACCACTCATCGGCCTGCAGTGGTTCCTCAGCCACCTTGAAGATCGGAGGCTTCGTGTCCAGAAACTCCTTGAATGTACTGTGCTGATTTGGCTTGGCCCCTGGTTGATGTGGGTGGCCACGAGCAGTGTTTTGCACGATAAGGCGCAAAGCTTCCTCCATTGTCCTTTGGCTCCCCAAGAACTGGGTAAAGAATTCCTGAGCAGACGGCGACGGTGGGGGTGGCAAGTCATCATGGTTGCCATCCTGGCTGCCACCAGGTCCAGTACGGGTGCGCGTCATCTGCGAAGTTGCAACAATAAGCGATTATTGGTTGACGCCAAGAGATTGCAGATGAATTAGGTACTCATGCCAAACTGAAATTACTGGAGAAATTCTCAAAATCACAATAAAAACAGAGGCATAACAATTCATTCTTGCAATAAGACATCACCAATTTGACCACTTATTGCGCTCATAACGCATGCAAATTCAAATTGTGATTACCGACAAAGAACTGGAATTGCATTGATGTTCATCCAAACGTGTGATTAATCGACATTACAGGATAGTCGGGTTACTAAGGCCAAATTTGAACTACAGGTCCATTACATGAATAAAGGTGATACATTAGACCTTCCACTAAGTACTAAGTGATCTAATCCTCATCATGATCACTATCGAGGTCAGACGTAGGATCATCTCCTTCCTCAGGTTCTACTTCTTCTTCAGGCTCCACTTCTTCTTCTTCCTCGTACCCTTCTAGATCCATTTCTATGGCTCCAGGTGGGACATAAGGGTGGAGCTAATTGTTCAGCAGATGAACCTCTTCATGTAGATTATCGTTGTATTCTTCCGCATTGGCCAGCTGCTGCCCCAGCTCAAACTGTCGAGCTCTCAGGACATCTTCCCTGGACCAAGCTGCATTTCGCTGGTGAGTTAACCGTGTCATCTCTTCAGTGAGCCTCTCAATCTCGGCATCGTGCTCCCTCTGAAGCTAACGTTGATCCTCGCGGGCATGACCAAGAGCACCAGACACACGTCTGAGGCTACCTTCTACTCCATCTAACACTCTCATCATTGCGAACATGGCGCTCATGGCAGGGTTATCACTGTTCTGCCCTTCTGCTACACCAATCTCCAAAGATCTTCCTCTTGCCTGCTGCCATGAGTCAGTGGAGGGGTTATGCCTCGGAAAGACTCTAGCCAAGGCGGCTGCCAGCTCCTGAGGAAAACGATCCATGATATCCCTCAGGATCCCAAAGGCTACTCTGCCAGCTGCTTCTTCAGCAGTCCTGCCAGTTGACTCATAACACCAGCCTATCCACTCAGAATTGTCACCTTGGGGATGAACAATGGCCTCCACAGTAACTAAGAGACCTTCTCCCAACTGCTCATTCACCCAGAAGTAGCGGGGTTCCATTCCATCAGGATAGCCTACATAGCTAAGCACTCTCCATAAGAGTGTAGGCATCCCAAACTCTCCAAGGAACGTGTGACGTTGATGGGTACGTGGAGCAAGCTGACGGCTGGGAGCTCTGCCTCCGGTGGACTTGCGAGCAGTCTGCTTGGTACGTGCCATCTGCACCAATAACATGTACCCCTTGGTGAGACAATGCCATAATGGATAAGAGTTACATAACCGAGTAAGAATTTTATAAGGGGAGGAACAACTTGATTATGTGAATGGTAATTATCATGATGCATGCTCGTTCTGTACGTCCTCACAACTTAGGAAAAATTTGTTTCTAACGGTAGACACGGTGGCATACATACGTTCTCTCATAATTAGCGTAACTAGTCGAGCTACACGTTTCGTTGTTAGTGTACCTGCATAAAATTTCATTTCAGCCCTAAACCCATAATGAAATATGCAGAATGTAATTGTAAATACTCCATATATGTATACCCATACATATACTTCCGTATCAATCTACCCGACAATAATTTAAACCCACAATTAAATACGTACCATATACACATGCAAGCATGCATACATAGCCATACCAAAACTAACTCTTCCCGACCGCACTCTCACATCTTGCGGTCATACACTCATCATCTTACCTTGGCGTAGAGGCATTTGATCCATACATTACCACTCAAATGAATGGTATCCATACAATAGCACGCCGTATGGACGACGAAGTAAAACCCCCCATGTTAGTACTTAAATAGCCACCTAATAGTCCTTAATTTGGGCATAAGGAAAGTGATCATTGGCATACTTTAGATTTCAAATACCTATTATATAACTATTAGTTGCTAGAGAAGGGTTTTTGGAAAACAAAAACTTTTGTTTTAAATACACTTGTGACAATTAACGTTAAATCTTGCTCTGATGCCAGCTGTCGTAGAACCGACCAATTTATAAGAATACAAGTACAATGGCAATCCGCAAGCGGTCGCATTGTCATACTTGAACCCATATAAACCCGGTAGTCCGTCGAGTACCACGACGGGTCTCGATAAATGATTTACAACAACCAAGATCGTACAGGATTCAACATACATGCCACATATTACATAAAGTTCGCAGATACATTTCATCATCAGAGTACAAATAAAAGTTATTACAAACCAAGTTTGATAAATAAAGCGGAAGCAAAGAAGTTCGAAGATAAAGTTTCCAACATAGTTAGATATAGTGCCAAGTAAGATCACGGTCCACAAAAGCAAGGATAGGAATTAATAAAGAAGCCTGCCCAAGGCTTACTCCTCATCCACGGTGGGATAGAAGCAACTCTTGCAATAACCATGATACACAGTGCCATCTGCAACAATGGGAAAATAAACCCTGAGTACGAGAAGGTACTCAGCTAGACTTACCCGTCATGAACCAGAAATAAGATGACTCCAAGGATTATGCAAGGCTGTATAAGTGGACGTAACTCGACAACATTTTTGCGTAAAAGCAATTGAGTCATGGTACAGTTACAATTTCTTTATCAGGTTAATTATAACTATCCATTTCTAGATTAGCAACTATCCTGTGCCAAACATGTGGTATATCATTTAGAAGCATACAATAGTAACCATAGCAGGTATTGTAATTCCATATTCCTCCGAACCATCATGTTTCATAACATAGTTGCTACGATGTTGGGACTAGCCACGTTTCTCACTATCCGGGAGAGACGGCGATTCGAATCGATTTCAACCAGCTGGGAATTTATTCCTAACACAAACCTAGGTCTACCAGCCATGATAGCCTTAGGTCACCTTTGGTACAACTCAGGTACACATTTCATGGGTCCGTACTACGCCGCACAATCTGGAACACCAGATGCCAGGATGCTCAGGCCAAGCCTGCCCTTGGGCTCAGTCTGATCGTTCCCCGGAAGGAGCGCACAACAGAACGGTTCCTGGCCTGAGTTGAATTACTCGGCTTAGCGGTCGGTACGAGTTATCCAGCCAGCTAAGTGAGAGGCATGCGTTCAATCTTGTCAGAAGCGCCAACAATGGTACGGTCCTTAATCGACACAGACGGGGATAAATCCACACCCAAGACCTCCATGTCTTGTTGCTTCTCTATCGACCTCCCGCCTGGTCTCGATTTACTTTTACCCCATGGTTCAGTTCCACGATAGCAGATATAGCCAACCGTGCTCCGGTATCCACCTACATCTCGTAGGTGACAAGACATCACCTGACTTCTACCGGTCTAAGCATGGCTAAGCATATATTCGATCCTGGACCTATACCGGTTAAAGGTGTAATATCTGAACAAGGAATGTACATGCATCAAGTGGTTTCATTCAACTCTTATAACCTAATGCATCAATCATAAGTACTTAAGTAAACATTTGTAAATTACTGGGAGACTTATAATGCTCCAGGGCTTGCCTCGCAGAAAGGAAGTAGGGCGGTGGTCAGGGCACTCTGGAAGCTCTTTAGGGTTCTGCTCCACGCCTTCGGGAGCTGCGGCTTGCGGATCCTCTTGCTAGTTCCCTTCCTCTGCTTCTTCAAATTCTAGCAACGTGATCTCTTCCTCCGATTCTAGATGCATGAGTATGGCATAAGTATTACGAATGCATATATGTTTAACACGTGCATCATGTTTATTGAGTAGGTGCATATCTCTTCTCGATTATTAATTAACTATTTCTACAATGCATCGACTATGCCCCAAAACAGTAGCTACTTGTTTCACTCATAACTAGAGTTCTACTAATCCAAATTCAGTGATCCTGGACTTTCTGGAAAGCTTATCAAATTCCCTACAACTTTGTTATTAACCATTTTTACAGTACACATCATTTTTAACATGCAACTCCTCAAACTACAGAATCTGTCCGGAAACTATTCAACATGCAATATAAAGTAACACTACTTCTACTTCATGTAATCATTCCAAATTTGACAACTTAAAATCTACCAACAGTGTAAGCATACCAAATACATTTTAGATAATATAATGGTGAAGCCCAAACTATTTATTTAAATGCCTTTATTATTTTATTTCGATATCTAGGTTAAATAATAAACACATATCAGATGTGCTTCATAAATTCTCAAAAATTTACAGTGCCTTACTAATGCTATCAAAGGACTACTATAAAAATTTCATGTCATTTTACCAAGTAGAACATCCTATACAAAAATGATAAGGCAGCAAGTCTTGAAATAGCATAAATGGAAAACCCTATTGAAAAGTGTCAAGCAACAGATTTCCTATTTTTCTTAGCATCCATATGGTACTAGGATTACCTCCAACAAATTTCATGAATTTAGGACTCATAAATAATTTATAAAAATTCAGGCAAGGATTAACTATTCATAAAAGAAAAATCTATAACTATAAATCTACACATGCACTGGTCCTCAAATTTTTACCAGAGCTCATATATGCTAAGACTAGCTTACCACAAAAATGTCATAAATTTTGGAGCACAGGAACTCTAGATATAAAATAAACAAATTTGAATGCATTCAAAAGCACATTTCAAATCCCTATTTAAATCTCCAAACATTTCTACTGTAAATGTTAAAAACATATTTTTCCTAAATACTACACTTCCTAAGGAACACTCACAAATTTATTTCACAATTTTTGGAGCTAGCAAATCGAAGATACAAAAATTACAAAAACATGTGAAATCTGCATTCAAACTGAACTGGATTTAAAACATGGAGTCGCTGACCGGTGGGACCTACGCGTCAGTTGGACCCACATGTCATCGAGACGGAAACAGAGCCGGCGGTGCCACTCTATGGACGCGGCCAGAGCTCGCCGACGGTGAGGTTGCCGGCGGTGAGGTCTTCACGACGTGATCTACGTGACCTAGCGCATCTATTGAGCCACTTGGCCGGCCCTATCGTCGACGGTAAAGACGACGGCGGTGGCAATGGCGGAGCGGCGAGGCAGGACGACGGCGATACGCCGGTGACGACCTCGGCGGCTCAACCTAACATGCGGACAAGCATCTATGAACGCTGGAGGACCTAGCGCGCTAGCTAACGGAGCGGGAGGTGAACTGTGGCGGCGGGGCCACGACGACGGGGTTGGCGGCGGAGCTTCGACGAGCACTCGCATGGCGTTGGAGCTTACCGAGCTCGGTTAGCGGACACTGGTGGACGCGGTGGGTTGTCGGGGTGGCAGTGGAGCTACTATGGTGATGGAGAAGCGGCGAAGGCGAGCTATCGTCGGCAAGGGCGACGGCGGACTCTCTACGCTGGGACGGCTGCTGCTGCGGGCGAGAAGGAAACCGAGGCGAAGCAAATGGGGTGCGCGGCTGAGTGTGGGCGGGCGCTGGGAAGGTTAAGGCGCGCTCTGGCCTGGCTCTACCACGCTGGGCAGGGCACCGGCGACGCGTGGCCGTGGCTGGCCACCACGCGGCGCACAGGCTCTGAGCCGGTCGGCCACCGAGCTGGCCGATTCAGTTCGACAGAAATCGAAATGGGACGCCTGACAGCCGGTTTTCAAGCTGAACAAACTCTTAATCCGTGGACTTCTAGCCAAAACTTCCTAAACCGAATTTATAGACCTATGTACCAGCTACAATACTTGTTCAAAGCACTTGTTCTAATTCGCAACAGAAACAGAGTAAAATCATGCTCAAGGTCGGCTTGTCAGGCTGTCGGTGATCCAGGACTTAGAAAAATTCGTTAAGTGATGAAAACTTGGTTTTGCTGGTTTTTGTGGGACCCATTCAAGCATGTTAGAAGCTAAATCAGTCCATGACCTAAAAATAAAAGTTGTTCCTTATGTCAACCACTACAACTTTGCTTTAGTGAACTCCTCCATGCAAGGTCTTTAACACCTAGTTCAACTTTGGTCAAACATGTCACTTTTAAATGATGATACCTATCAAAGCATGGCTTAATGACCAAACTAGCCCTAGCCCTAAATACCAAAGTTGTTCATGATGATATCCTAAGCATGTTTAAGCAATTTGCAAGGTCATTCAATCATTTCATTTAGTAGTCACTCATAGGGCCATTTAGTGTAATCACATGAAACATGACTTAAAGGCTTGGTTATGAAAAGTGACTTTCATGAACAATGCTCTAATTGCTAACCCAAGTGTGGTTACATGTTTTTGTGACTCACATCTACCAGTTACATGTTTTCATTCATGATCATTTGCATATGTACAAAGAAACATGCGATAACAAGCAAATGTTGCAGACGTTTCAATCAAATGTTTCAATTGTAAATGCTCATTTATGAATGCGTGATGATCATGCTTATGTTATGCAAGTCAAGTTATGCAAGGCTAACACCCGAGGTGTTACAGCCCCTCCCCTTATAAAAATCTCGTCCCGAGATTTGCAAGACCTACCATTCTTAGAAAAAGGCGAGATAAACTTCTCGTAAATAATCTTCTCTTTCCCACGTAGCATCTTGTTCACTATGATTGTTCCACACCACCTTATAGAACTTAATAATCTTACTCCTTGTGACTCTCTCCATTTCCTCTAATACTCGAATTGGCTTTTCTTCATAGGTCAAATCCGATTGAAGTTGCACGTTGGTGGGTGCAATAGCTTCTTCAGGTACTCGAAGACATTTCTTTAACTGAGAAACATGGAACACATCAAAGATTGCACTCATCTCTGGTGGAAGTTGTAACTTATACGCAACATTTCCTTTTTGTTCCAAAATTTTGTATGGCCCTACATATCTTGGTGAAAGCTTCTTTTTCATCCCAAATCTTTTCACACCTTTCATGGGTGATACTCTCAAGTATACATAGTCACCCACTTCAAAAGTCAGTGGTCTTCTTCTTTTGTCGGCATAACTCTTCTGTCTTGATTGAGCTGCCTTCATGTGTCGTTGGATGAATGCTCGTTTATGAATGCGTGATGATCATGCTTATGTTATGCAAGTCAAGTTATGCAAGGCTAACACCCGAGGTGTTACAACAAGTTTCATGAACCCCAAATGGTAGCAATTGCTCCCCCTACATATGTTCTAAGAGTTTGGATTGTAGCTTGCACATATGCTTAGATAATAAATATAGGATATAATGTCTACCAAATGATGCTAAGGTATAAAAGATAGACCTTTGAAGTGTGATACCAATCGGAGTGCACCAATATATCATCCTTAGCACCATTAGTAACTAGACATACACAAAAACTAGAATACCTCGTGAGATCAACATTCGAAGTAAGGGTCTAGTTTTCATAATGTGAGCATGAGTCTAGTTAGTTAACCTATGCATGCTAGTTTTTCATTCATCATTCAAACCTACGACTAGCATACACCACACAAGCATTGATATTGAAATTTAAAACTTGTGCCATGCAAGCAAACATATGAAATGCATATTCAAATGCACCATACAAGTTCATGAGCTTGCCCCCCCTACTTGTGTGCTTAAAATTTTAATTGATCCAAATCTCTCCTCCTATGTCAAATTCTCCCCCTTGTTGTCTTTTCACTATCTTTGTACACTATTTCTCCCATTAACACTTATACATTTGTTGTACACTATTTCTCCCCCTAACACTTATATCTTTGTTTTTCTCCCCCTTTGTCATCAATGACCACAAAGGTTAAAATGTAGATAGGTTGAGATTATCAATGCCAATCATTAGGGTGAGGATTATTTTCCCAAATTTGGTTCAATCTAGAATACTTGCCAAAGAAATTTAAATCAGTTTGATCCAAGGACAAGCTTCTTAAAACCTCCAAATAAGGGTTATCTTGTACCATGTTGAGTTAAACACTTATAACTCATTTTCTAGATCAAACACTAGGTTTACAAGCCCACAAACATGTCATATTCTACCACTAGACCAAATTAAGCATAGAAGCAATAGTGGTACCATACAAACATAAAATTCATTTGATTTTCATGAATGAGCCTATCAAATGTGAAAGATGACTAGATGCACTAAACATGTCCTTAGCAAGGATGTATGCCATGCCAATCAACTTTTACCTTGAATTGTTCGAAGGAGAGGCATGTCATATAAGTGGGGGTGCATCAACACATGTTTGAGAAATCCAATATGTTCAACTCATTCCTTAGCTTGCAAAACCTTTTCTCATCTAAAGGCTTGGTGAATATATCGGCAAGTTGATCTTCGGAATGCAAATGTCCCCTTTTTGTTGGTGATCTCTTATGAAATGGTGGCGGACATCAATGTGCTTTGTTCTTGCATGTTGAACCAGATTGTTGGTTAACTTGATTGCACTCTAATTGTCACATAGCAATGACACTTTCTTGAACTTGATTCCAAAGTCACTCAAAGTGGACTTCACCCAAAGTATTTGTGCACAACAACTACCGGCGGCTATGTATTCGGCTTCGGCGGTTGACAATGCAACACTATTTTGCTTCTTGGATGACCATAAAACAAGTGATCTTCCCAACAATTAACATGTGCCCGAGGTGCTCTTCCTTTCAACCTTGCATCCCGCATAATCTGAGTCAGAGTAACCAACTAGCTCAAACTTTGCTTCCTTTGGGATACCACAAACCAACATTTTGTGTATGCTTCAAGTACCTCAATATTCTCTTTGTAGCCTTCAAATGACTTTCTCTTGGTGAGGCTTGAAATCTTGCACACATGCATACACTAGACATGACATCCGACCTTGATGCGGTCACATAGAGTAGGCTTCCAATCATAGACCAATACAATTTTTGGTCCACCATATTGCCACTTGCATCACTATCCAAGTTGTCATTTGTTCCCATTGGTGTACTAATGGCTTTGCTATCACTCATGCCAAACATCTTGATCATGTCCTTGATATACTTGCCTTGACTCACAAATGTATCATTCTTCAATTGCTTGATTTGAAGACCAAGGAAGTAACTTAACTCTCCAATCATGGACATCTCAAACTCATTAGCCATCATCTTTCCAAATTCTTCACAAAAGTCTTAATTGGTTGATCCAAATATGATGTCATCAACATAGATTTGCAACACAAATAAGTCTTTACCAATCTTCTTGATGAAAAGAGTGGTGTCAACCTTGCCTATCATGAACCCTTTAGAAAGTAGGAAGTCCCTCAATCTCTCATACCATGCTCTAGGTGCTTGCTTCAAGCCATACAATGTCTTCTTTAATTTGTACACATGGTCGGGCTTCTCATCATCTTCAAAACTGGGAGGTTGCTCAACATATACTTCTTCATTGATGTAACCATTGAAAAATGCACTCTTAACATCCATTTGATAGAGTTTGATGTTGTGGGCACAAGCATAGGATAGTAAGATTCTAATTGCTTAAAATCTAGCAACCGGGGCATACGTTTCTCCAAAGTCAAGACCTTCAACTTGTATACATCCTTGTGCTACCAATCTTGCTTTGTTCCTTACTACTGTCCCATCTTGATCTTGCTTGTTTCTAAAGATCCATTTGATTCTAATCATATTGTGTCCCTTTGGTCTCTCTACTAATTTCCATACTTGATTTCTTGTGAAGTTATTCAATTCTTCATGCATAGCATTCACCCAATCAATATTCTTCAATGCTTCATCTATCTTCTTTGGTTCAATGGATGACACAAATGAGAAATGCTCCCAAAATGAAGCCAATCTTGATCTAGTTTGCACACCTCTTAAAATATCACCAATGATAGTGTCCAATGGATGATTCTTTGCAATACTGGTTGGTTGGAGGATTAGAAGTTGATTGCTTGCACTTGCTTGATCATTGGGTTGAGATGATGTGCTAGCCACTTGATTTTGTTCATTGTCATGAGAACCACTTGTACTTGTTTGAGTTGTATCATCTTGCACATTTGAGTTAGAGAGCACTTGCACTTGATCATCTTCATCATCATTCACTTGCCTAGGCCTCAATTCACCAACATCCATGTTCTTCATGGCATTTGAAAGTTGAATGCCCCTAACATCTTCCAAGTTTTCACTCTCATCTTGGAAACCCTTGGTTTCATCAAATTCAACATCATAAACTTCCTCAAGAGTACCACTATCCAAATTCCAAACTCTATATACTTTGCTTGTAGTGGAATAACCAAGTAGGAATCCTTCATCACATTTCTTGTCAAACTTACCCAATCTAGTGCGTTTCTTCAAGATATAACATTTGCAACCAAGGACCCAAAAATATGTAATGTTGGGCTTTCTATCATTCAAGAGCTTATATGGTGTCTTCTCTTTCAATGGGTGACAATAGAGGCGATTGCTACAATAGCAAGCCATGTTGCTAGCTTCGGCCCAAAAAGATTGACTCACATTGTACTCACTAAGCATAGACCTTGCCATACCAATGAGTGTTCTATTCTTCCTCTCAACAAGGCTATTTGAATATGGAGTGTACTTAGATGAGAATTGATGTCTAATTCCAAATTCATCACACAACTCAATTCTAGTGTTCTTGAACTCACTACCATTTGTCACTTCTAACTCTCTTGATGGTTGTTTCAAACTCATTGTGAATGCATTTGACAAATGATTTGAATGTTGTAAATACATCACTTTTGTCCACTAGAAAGAGTACCTAAGTGTATCTAGTATAATCATCCACTATCACAAAGCCATATTTGTTTCCACCGATGCTAGTGTATTGTATTGGCCCAAATAAATCCATGTGCAATAACTCAAATGCTTTACTAGTGTTCATCATGCTTTTCTTAGGATGGGTGTTTCCAATTTGTTTTCTGGCTTGACAAGAGCTACAAAGCTTATCTTTCTCAAACACTACATCTTTCAAGCCTTTAACCAAGTCATGCTTAACCAATCTATTCAATTGTTTCATTCTAATATGACCAAGCCATCTATGCCATAACCAACCCATGCTAGATTTAGTGAACAAACATGCAGATAATTTAGCTTCACTAGCATTGAAATCAACCAAGTATAGATTCTCATATCTAAAGCCTTTGAAGATCAAGTTAGAGCCATCTACACTTATGATATCTACATCATCTACCCCAAATATGCATTTGAATCCAAGATCACATAATTGAGCCACGGATAGCAAATTGAAGTTCAAGCTCTCTACTAGCAACACATTGGAAATGCTCATGTCATTAGATATTGCAATCTTAGTAAGCCCCTTGGCCTTGCCTTTGACATTATCACCAAATGTGATACTATCATAACCATTATTGCCATTAGTGTTGATTGAGTTGAACATTCTTGTATCACTGGTCATATATTGAGTGCACCCACTATCAAGAACCCAATGCCTTCCTCTGGCTTTGTAATTGACCTACAAAAGAAGATCAATTCTTTTTAGGTACCCAAACTTGCTTGGGTCCTTGAAGGTTAGTCACTAGCTCTTTGGTACCCAAATGGCTTTCTTCTTTAAGCCCATCCATGGTGCACCAATGAACTTAGCCTTCACACCATTTGTACCCTTAGTAAGCATATAGAAAGAATTAATCTTAATTGAGGATACATTAGCATTTTTGCTCTTGTTCTTGCACTCATGCTCTTTATGACCAACTTGCTTGCAACTAGTGCAAACCCGACCATTGTTCCTCACAAAACTAGTCTTGTGAGGAGCAAAGGCTACCTTGCCTTTTCTTGGAGGTATAGCCCAATCTCTCTTTGTAGAGAGAAGTTCTTTGGCTACCCAAGCACATAAGCAAGCGGTCCTCATCACCATAGGCCTTAGCCAAGGTGTGAGTGAGCTCATTGACCTCCTTCTTGAGGGTCTCATTCTCAACCATTAGTGAGGCATCACAAGTGAAACCATCACTACTAGATGAGGTGGAAGTAGAAGTGCTACAAGAAGGGTTAGCAGGAGCAACAATGATAGGCTTATATAATAATTTATCAATTATATCACAAGTTAAGCCTACATTCCAAGTCTCAACATGCTTCTTCATATTTTGCTCATCAAGCAAAGAGGAATGAGCTTTTTTAAGCTTCTTATGAGCCTTGTCAAGCTTCTCATGGGCTTCCTCTAGCCTATCATGAGTTGCTTTGAGCTCATCAAGGGCTTGCTTAAGGGCTTTTACTTCCTTATGCAAGCTTTTGCATTCTCTTCTCTTAATGTCAAAGTGTTCTTTAGCATCATCTAGCATGTTAAGTAGTTCATCCTTAGTTGGTTCACCATCATCACTATCACTTTCATTTTCATTTTCATTATCATGTTCCTCATTACTTCTATCATCACAAGTTTATACCTTAGTGGCCTTAGCCATGAAGCATGATGGAGTGTCAAAGAGAGAAGGCTTCTCATTGATAGCAATACTTGCAAGTGACTTCTTCTTGGTGGTCTTATCATCATCACTATCATCATCATCACTTGAGGAAGCATCACTATCCCAAGTGACCACATATGAACCACCCTTCTTCTTCTTCTTCTTCTTGAAGGTCAACTTGTCCTTCTTCTCTTTCTTTTTACTTCTTGTCCTTCTTATTCTTCTTGTCATCATCTTTGTCGCTATTGTATGGACATTGAGCAACAAGATGATCTTTGCTTCCACAATTGAAGCACCTTCTTGACTCTTCCTTGTTCTTGGATGAAGACTTCTTTCTTCTAGCATGGTAGCCCTTCTTCATCATGAACTTACCAAATCTCTTAACAAAGAGAGCCATTTTCTCATCATCCATCTCATCAAAGCTCAAGTCTTTATCTTCACTTGATGATTCTTGCTTTGCTTTGCCCTTGGATGATGTGGCCTTGAATGCCACACTCTTCTTCTTGTCATCCTTCTTCTCCCTCTTTTCTTCCTTCTCATCATCATCTCTATAAGCATCATCGGTCATGATATCTCCCAATATTTGGTTTGCTGTCATTGTGTCCAAACTGGTCCTCACTAGCAATGTGACCAACATGCCAAATCTTGTGGGTAAGCATTTCAAGAACTTATGAGAGAAGTCCTTGTCCTCCACCTTCTCACCAAGTGCTTTGAGATCATTGACAAGCACTTCCATCTGATAGAACATGTCCAGCACACTCTCATCTTCCTTCATCTTGAAGCTAGCAAATTTCTCCTTGAGAATGTATGCCTTTGCACCCTTCATTGCCTTGGTGCCCTTGAATGATTCTTCCAATTTCTTCTAAGTCTCATAAGTCATCTCAATGTTCTTAATTTGCTCAAATGTTCTCTCATTAATTACATCATGAATGGAACTTAGAGCAATGTCATTATTTTGGAGAAGCACTTCTTCGGCCGCGGTGGGATTCTCTGGATCGGCAACCTCAATTTTGGTTTCTACCACCTTCCACACCCTTCTATTGATTGACTTGATATCTGTGGTCATCTTTGACTTCTAATATGGATAATTTATGCCATCAAATTGGGGTGGCTTCTTGATGTTGTTGATTTGAGTCATTATGACACCGAAGGTTGTTAAGCCTCAAATCACGGTGACCTCGGCTCTGATACCACTTAAAAGGTCCTAATAGCTAGAGGGGGGTGAATAGCCTATCAAAAATTTCTACAACAACACTTAATAAACCGGTTAGACAAATATGAGGCGAAGCGAATGTTGCGCTAGCCTACTAAAAATGCAAGCCACCTACCACAATTCTAGTTTCTATAGTCTCTATCCACACAATGGCTATGTCACTACACTAAGTTAGTATGCTCTCAAATGCTAACTAAAGAGCCGAACTAACCAAACTAACAAGCTCTCATGACTAGCTATACTAGAGAGCTTGACAACTAGTTTACGGTATTGTAAAGAGAGAGAGCAAGATGGTTATACCGTCAAGTCAAGGAATGAACCAATTAATCAAAAGAATGAATACCAATAAATACCAAACACCTCAGAATCAAATGTTGACATAATGATTTTTACCGAGGTTCACTTGCTTGCCGTCAAGCTAGTCCTTGTTGTGGTGATTCACTCACTTAGAGGTTCATGCACTAATTGATATCACACGCCAAACCCTAAATAGGGTGCCACACAACCAACACAAGATGGGGATCACACAAGCCACGAGCAATTTACTAGAGTACCTTTTGGCTCTCCGTCGGAGAAAGGTTAAGAACCCCTCACAATCACCATGATCGGAGCCGGAGACAATCACCAACCTCCGCTCAACGATCCTCGCTACTCCAAGCCATCTAGGTGGTGGCAACCACCAAGAGTAACAAGCGAATCCCACAGCGAAACACAAACACCAAGTGCCTCTAGATGCAAACACTCAAGCAATGCACTTAGATTCACTCTCAATCTCACAAAGATGATGAATCAATGATGAAGATGAGTGGGAAGGCTTTGGCTAAGCTCACAAGGTTGCTATCTCAATGCAAATGGCCAAGGGAGTGAGCTAGAGCCGGTAATGGGGCTTAAATAGAAGCCCCCTACGAAATAGAGCCGTTGTACCCCTTCACTGGGCACTGCTCAGGACGACCGGACGCTCTGGTCAGATCGACCGGACGTACTTGGTCTAGCGTCCGGTCAATGGATGCACATCACGTGTCGCCTCCATTCAACCTCAGTCACTTGATCTCAATGGTCAAGTGATGACCGGACGCAGCACAGTGTTAAGACCGGACGCACTTCTGCCGAGTCCGGTCATTTCCAAAGAGGTTCCATTCACGCCTAGACATGTCAGTTTGATCACGACCAGATGCAGGAGGGGCAACATCCGGTCGAGTCCAGAGAGCTCCCAGAGCTGCTCAACTGCGACCGGACACGTCCGGTAGGTCACGATCGGACACAGTATCAGTGTTCGGTCCTTCTCTTTTCTACACTGCCACGTCAGTGGGACCAGACGCACCCACCAAGCGTTTGGTCACAAAGTGACCCAACATCCGGTCGAAGACTGACGCCTATGCCTTCACTGCTGCCATTGACTGGACACGCCGGTCCAGTTGAGGCCAGCGTCTGGTCACTCACAGTGACCACCTTTTGCCTCCGTTCTTCACCGAGTTGATCTGTTTCAACTCTAACTTCTCTACCCTTGCTCAAATGTTCCAACCACCAAGTGTATCACCATGTGCACATGTGTTAGCATATTTTCACAAATGTTTTCAAGGGTGTTAGCACTCCACTAGATCCAAAATACATGTGCAATGAGTTAGAGCATCTAGTGGCACTTTGATAACCGCATTTCGATACGAGTTTCACCCATCTTAATAGTATGGCTATCAATCCTAAATATGATCACACTCTCTAAGTGTCTTGATCACTAAACTAAAAAACTCCTATCAATTTCAGCTTTGCCTTGAGCCTTTTGTTTTTCATTCTTCTTTTCCAAGTCCAAGCTTTTGATCATCACCATGCCATCATCATCATCATGTCATGATCTTCATTTGCTTCATCACTTGGAGTAGTGCTACCTATCTCATAATTACTTTGATAAACTAGGTTAGCACTTAGGGTTTCATCAATTCACCAAAACCAAACTAGAGCTTTCAGCATGGTAGAACTCCCCACAGCAAGGGCCACCTCGCACATCCAAGCCGAAGGGCCCCGGAAGGAGAGGGGGTCGTAAAGCTGTGGTTCCGATAACCATGCCGCCCATCCTACCCTTCTCGCAAATCACCTTCTAGCACCAGTTGTTGGAAAGGGCACCGTTGGCTTCTAGCCACCACAAACGACCCCTAGCGGGTCGCATACTTGGAACATCACGGTTCTCTTTAAAAATTCTCCCTCTTATCCTTACTCAAACTCAGCCTCACAAAAGGGCTAAAGGCAATACGTAGACATGGTTGGAGGTACTTCAAATGGTAGGAAGGTCTCTATTTATAGGACCAACGATGGACTGAGCAGCCTGAGATCCCCACGCCGTGTGGCACACCATGGGAGACCACAACCAATGTTAGATGCTCATGTGAGGTTGGGGAAATCAAGATCCTCCTAAAGGTGGAGCTAGTACAGCGTCGATGAGACCACTCGGCCTCGCCTAGCTCACAAACCCCAATACGTAGCACACTAACACGGCAGGGCTCAGCAGTCACATACCGCATCATTAGGGCGTCCTAACGGGGTGGGACATAACAGCCACCTACCGCATTGAACGCACTAGCCCGCAAGGGGTCGAGCAATGGAGCTCGAATAGGCCACGACTATGAACCCACACTTAGCACATGCGCATCTTAGTGCTTTCACAATCACTTCATGATTGCAAAAATGCTCGGGGGCTACTATCGGCGTTATGATACCTCGGGTATCTCAAGGCAGCAATTAGATAGCCACTCGAGCAGGCCATGGTACGCCAGCTGGTATAAGCCCAAACGATCGAGGCCTAACTGAGCTAAGCGGACCAGGCCATACACTAAGGCCAAGGGTCACCACGACCCCTCCAAGATGCCTTAGTCGCACACCGCACAAGGACTCACGACCACTCCACCATCTTGGCCTTTGGGAGGAATGGGGAGAGATCAAGTCTAGCCAAGCGTGTCTGCTCCATGCCACACTGACCCTACAAGGACCGAGGGGATAGCGGTCACCTTGGTCTAGTCAGACGCCATCCCTGCACCATGCAACAGAGACAAGACAACACCGACAAGTGGTGATGACCAGTACGGTGACCCACCGTCCAAATATGGCTCGATGAGATACACGTACGACTCCACCCACTATGGGATGAGATCCATGACAGTGGCCTTGACTTAGAGGCCATCTAAGATAATAGGGGCCATGACCCTAGAGCCTGGGATCATGGCCACCAACTCCATAGGCTAACAAAGATGACCAACGGCCTGGGGAGGCTACCAACTCATGTACGATGCCCCTAGGAGATCAGGAAACGATGATGAAGCCCATGACAAAGACCACATCGTGTAGGACGGCTGGCGAAACACAATGTGCCCATAGTGCCACCACGAACGACACTATAGCACCACGTCATGCCATGCCATGACATGGGCACAAGACCATGATGACAACCACGTCTAAACGTGCACCACAAGACGGCGTAGCTTGCAAGCCAAGTTAGCTAGGTTCCCTCTCTCAAGCTCATGACCCCTCGGTTGGGAGAACCTCCTTTTTTGTACGTGACCTGGTCCCGGACTCTATATAAGGGCAATCAAGGCACCCTTCTAGACATCTCTAGATCATCTTCACCATTCCTGGACTCTCGAAGCTCTCATTTGGGTAGTCTATCTTCTAGCTCTAGCTCTCCTACCCCTTCCACCATTCTTGCACCCCCTATTATAAGAACTTTAGAGCATTCAAGCGAGGAACATGCACTCGATCATGTTTGAGACTAGACGTAGGGCTCCGGCTTGAACCAATATAAATCCCCATGTCTTTTGGATGCTACCATCGTCTTCTTAGAGCAGCGTGGTAATCGTATAAATTCACTAGTCCAATTTACAAAACACCGACACGGTCCATGTCCTCCTTGCCGATCTATACTGCTATTTTCCACTAGGTAGGCCATGGCCGCGCGACTAACACTGTGTTTCAAGTGTTTCAGGCTTTTCAACCTTTTGTTTCATGTGTTCTATCTGGATGTTGCAAAACTAGATCTAGTGTTTCAAGCGTTTCATCTAGATGTTACAAAAATAGATCTAGATATTGCATATGTTGTAATGACAAAATACGCATGTTGTAAGCTTATATTTCAAGTGTTTCAGGTGTTTCACACGTATGTTGCAAATATTTTATCTTGATATTTCAAAAGTAGATCTTGGTGTTGTACATGTTATAGATGGCTATAGATGCATGTTTCAATCGCATGTTTCAAGAGTTTCATCTGTTTTAGACATATGTTGCATATATTTCATCTGAATGTTTTAAAAGTAGATCGAGTGTTGCACATGATGCAATGGCGCCGGTGGCTAGCGGACAATAGCCTGTCGCAGGGCTTCGGGTCCAACCTCGCATGACGCGCCTCGCCCTCCTCTCCTCTTCCTCCCTTTTCTTCACTTCCCTCCATCTCGCTTCGGCGTTGGTGTTGGCGTTGGGGTGGGGGTGGGGGTCATCGAGCGCGTTGCATTCGGAGGTGCTGGCGTGGAATGAGATGCAGGGCGTAGGATGAGATGTAGGCGCAGGCAGCGTCCGGACAAGTTCTGTAGCCGGATGTCCAAACGCTTGCCCTTCCGTATATCTAGGCAACATAGGAATTCATCCCCTTCCCAGGGCCAGACCTGGACCTAAGGCCCCTAGGGCCCAGACCCTAGTTGTTCGCACAATAATCCTTGTACCCATGTAGTTTTTAGCCCACATGTAAAGTCAGCAGTCTACGAGCCGCGCACAAGAGAAGCAGTCTGTAAAGGCCTAATACTAAAAGGCCCAATACAGATATACTGCTGCCTCGCACGAGAGAAGCAGTCCGCGAGCCGCGAGCCCCACCCACGGTTGCACCGCATGCCACCACCAGTCCACTGCCGACCGGCCGCCAGGCGCCACCCGCCTAGCTCGCCACCGTGCCGGCTGTCGGACGCCCTCCGCGGCTCTACGAGGCAGCGCGCCAAACACCGGCCATCCTCTCGGCTCCGCGCAGGCCACCGCACCTGCCGCCGCCCTCCGAGGCTCCGAGGTTCCAAGATCCTTGGCCCGGTCTGGCCGTGAGCCCCCCCTTGGCATCTGCCCGTTCGGGTCCAGCCCCTAGCCCTGCTGAGGCTGACTCCCTCGGTCCCTCCCACCTCTTTGGTAATTCTGTTGTTCAGCCACTTCATTTATATTCAAATTCTGATGAAATAAATGTATATACGCATTTAGTCGTTCAGTAATCATCCACACAATGTGATTCCATTTTATTTTATAGCATATACAAGCATTATATGAAATGGACCATTAGAATATCGATTAGCAATGTATAATGAATAACTAATTTAATTGTGTGTCTCTTATTTTCATTTACATATTTAACTTCTCTCTCTAAAGACATGCATGGTGGCCTTATATGAAACAAATTTCCAATAATTACGCATTGATTTTGTATCGCTTTATGTTTTCTCATGTTTTTGTATATAGTTTATTATTGGACCAAAAAATATTGATGTTCAAGTATGTGCATTTTCTTTTATATCTCTAGTTTATCGATATGTGGACCGATCTGTATAGGTAGTTTAGTACACTAAGAATGCCAACGTTTGCCACAATTTCTTGTCAAATTGGACTAAGGTTAGTTCATCAAATTGCATTTTGGCTCGCCTAGGGGAATCTTGCACACTTTTTATAGTCACCGACATGTGGGTCCGAGCTAGTAGAAAAAGAATCTTGCCAGAGTTTGTGGCTACAACCAAACAACTGCTAACTTGATCAAACTCGACTAAACTTAGGAGTGGCAAAGTGTGGCAAGGTTTGGCTTCAAACCAAACAGGCCCTAGTCATGGCGAAAACCTAGGTCCACCACTGCCCTTCCCTATTCTCACTTCTCGATCTACTCTATTGTTGCTTGATTTCTTTGCCCCCCACTGAGGCATTTGTCAAGAAGATTGATGCATACAAGACAGTGGGATGCAGGAGGAGATTCTTTTGATTCACTTTGTGGTATTGGCATTCTCGAAGTGGCTGACCTCTCCTCCTTGATCTCTCCCACTTGATGAGCCTGAATTGCAAGCTGTGTCTTTTTGGTTTGGGTGATCTGCGGCTTGATGTTGTGGATGAGAATGAAACAAATGAGGAAATAGAAACTTGACGTGAGCCTGAATGCCTTTTATTACTTTCCTATATTTGAGACTACTATATTTGAGAATTTGAGAGTTGAGACTTGAGACATGCTGTTCTGTAATAATAGAACTTAAGTATTTAAGTAGATTGCAATGTTTTATTGTTATGTCAGTTTTAATATGCGTTATTGTCTTTTTATTTTTAAATAGTAAAACGTATCCGCGTATCGAATTTTTTAGAAAATTGCCGTATCCGCATTTCCACATCCGTGCTGCATAGTTCACTGCAGCTCGCTCTGACCCAATGTCCATAGCACCATGACTACCACAACGTCCTCATCTCCAACCTTACAGGCATATCTCCCTTTCTACTCAACAGAGCATGTCTCCTTCAGCTCCGCCACCACCACCATCACCGTGACTAGAGATCATTGGTATGCTGCTGAATCCAAGAGGGACAGTTAAAGTCGAGCAAAAGCAATAGGCAAACCCTAGACATGAGCAACCGCAGGCATGTGGGAGGCTGATGAAATAGCACACCAGAGGAGCTGTCTCAGATTGAAACATGTGTTTATGGTTCAAGGGCTCCTCAATTAACAGAGTGGTATGACGGAGAGAGACAGAGAGGAGATAGATAGTTCTAAAATTGCATATACAGCTGAAATAGTAGTATGCTAGCAAAACCTCTTCGCCAGGTGTGCTACTGAGACAATATTCCCTTGGATTTGCTAGGTCCACAGCCACCGTATCCATTTGGTTAATGTTATCGTTATGTATGAGACTATGACCATTTGCCAGTTGTCTTGTTGGGTGTCAGTTAAGGTGTGTGCTATGCATTTACAAATACACTGGACTGTTTGTCACACTTTTATGGTACTACTTGGTACTTGCTCCAATTACACAATCACTAATCAAAGTCCATTAGGATAGTCTGCAATTTGATTCCGAATATTGATAAAAGTATATTATCTTAAATAGAATCTATCATGAAACTATATTATCGATAAAAGTATATTATGTTAAATAGAATCTATGATTGATAAATTTTTTATGGAAGTGTACTTCATCATGAAACTCCATCTATGTTGTCTCAACATAGCAGGTCCCAAGCCCTGGTAAAGGAGGAGGGTTGTGATAGGCGTGGCGAGCCAATGTTAAATCTAGCCATTCTAATAAAGATGAAACCCGAAAGAAAACCGTTAGGGTGTAACCCTCTTAGCGACGCGCCATATCGGAACCCGGGTATGGTGTTAAATGGGCAAGGGCCGGGTCATCACCCCCTTGGTGACGCGCCGTGTCGCGATCTGGGCATGGTGTCAAGTGAGCAAGGATCGGGTCGTCGCTTCCTTAGTGGCGCGCTACATCGGCGCCTAGGTGTAGTGAAAAATGAGCAAGGGTCTTCACATCTGAGTCGACGGGTGCGAAGGGTAAGGAAGCTAGTCGAACCAACTAGGATCCGTTTAGGTAGTTGGAATATAGGGTCGCTTACAGGTAAGTTAAGAGAATTAGTTGATATCACGACTAGGAGGCGTGTAAATATATTATGCGTTCAAGAGACTAAATGAAAGGGTCAGAAGGCGAAGGAGGTGGACAATACATGTTTCAAGCTTTGGTACACAGGGATAGTCGCGAATAGAAATAGAGTAAGAGTTTTGATTGATAAGAGCCTCAAGAATGGTGCGGTGGGAGTGAGAAGGCAAGGAGATAGGATTATCTTAGTCAAGCTTGTCGTTGGTGATATGATCTTGAACGTAATTAGTGTGTATGCCCCCTAAGTAGGCCTCAACAACGAGTGCTAAGAGACAGTTCTGGAAAGACTTAGATGGCCTGATTAGAGCTGTACCTAGTAGTGAGAAGCTTTTTATAGGAGGAGATCTTAATGGGCATGTAGGTACTACAAGCGTTGGTTTTGAGGCAGTTCATGAAGGTTTTGGGTATGGTAGTAGGAATTAGGAGGGGAAGGAAGTTCTGGACTTCGCGGTAGCTTTTGGCCTAATGATAGCGAACACTTTCTTTAGAAAGAGAGAATCTCATCTAGTGACCTTCAGTAGCGGACAACATTCTAGCCAGATTGACTTTGTCCTCGTAAGAAGAAAGGACAAACGAGCATGCTTGGGTTGCAAGGTGATACCAAGGGAGTGTGTTGTTTCTCAACATAAGCTTTTGGTGGCAGGCTTTCATTTTTAGGTGCGTGCCCATAGGGATAAACAAGTTAAGATTGAAAGAACAAAGGGGTGGAAACTTAAAGGGGAGACGTTAGAGGTATTCAGGGAAAGGGTTATCAAAGAGGGCTCTTGGAAGGAAGAAGACGACATAAACAACATGTAGGAGAATATGGCAACCAACATTCGAAAGGTGGCCTCAGAGGTGTGTGGAGTAACTAAAGGAAGTGGAGGCGAGGCTAAAGATACTTGGTGGTGGAACGAGGAAGTCCAAAGGGCTATTAAGGAGAAAAAAGAATGCTATAGACGCTTATACCATGACAGGAGTGTGGACACCATAGAGAAGTATAAGGTGGCAAAGAAGACTGTAAAGCAAGCTGTAAGTGTGGCAAAGGGTAGAGCGTACGAGGACCTTTACCAACATTTGAGTACGAAGGAAGAAGAGAAGAACATTTATAGGATGGCTAGGGTTCGTGAGAGAAAGACAAATGACTTCAACCAAGTTAAGTGCATTAAGAATGAAATGGAGCATCTCTTGGTGAAGGATGATGAGATCCGACATCGATGGCAAGAGTATTTTGACAAATTATTCAATGGTGAGAATACGGATACAACCTTTCAGTTGGATGACTCTTTTGATGACACCAATAGGCGTTTTGTGCGGAGAATCTAAGAATATGAGATCAGAGAGACATTGAAAAGGATGAAAGGAGGTAAGACGATGGGACCGGATGGTATCTCAATCGAGGTATGGAGATGCCTCAGGGACATAGCTATAGTATGGCTAAACAAGATGCCTGACGAGTGAAGGAGAAGTATATTGGTACCGATCTACAAGAATAAAGGGGATATTCAAAGTTGTACTAATTACCGAGAAATTAAGTTGATGAGCTATACTATGAAGCTATGAGAGATAGTTATCGAGCATCTGCCACCGAGAAAGGCTGTGGACGCAAAGAAATAAACACCGTCATGGGAAAGAACAATTGGCAACTGCCACCGAGAAAGGCCGTGCAATGGGCGGTTGATGTCGCACATGATCTCTGGAAGACCACCAAAACCCCAAAGCAGAAGTTTGCGGGTGAAGTCAGAGGTAGGTGGAGGGCACCACAAGCAGGGTGGATCAAATGCAATACTGATGGCGCCTTCTATCCAGTGCTTGGGCAAGGTATGGCCGGGGTTGTCCTTTGGGATCAGGCCGGTAATTTTGAAGGTGGGAGAGCGAAGTGGTACCCCTACGACTTAGACTCTTTGTTGATGAGACTCTAGCTTGTAGAGATGGCGTGGCTCTAGCCAAGGAGATGGGCGTCCAAAGGGTGCAAGTTGAAACAGATAGCAAAAAACTGGTGAAGTTGTGGGAGGTGGCGAACATCTAGAGATCGCACATCTCTCCCGTCATCAGAGAAATCAGATATCGTAGTGCTCATTTCTTGCTTTTTCTTTGGTTTATGCCAATAGATCATGTAATCGGGTTGCTCATGTAGGCCCCGTTTGTTTTCGCTTATAAGCGGCTTGTTGGTGGAAATAAGCGAGAATCCCGCCAAACGCTTCGCTTATTTCTACCGATTCTCGTTTATGTGGTAAGCCGCTTCAGAGATTTGAACTTCGAGAAGCGAAAAGCGAGAAGCGAGAAAACCTTCGCTTATAGATTATAATCCAAGTGTGGCCAGGAGAAGTGGAAACAAACGGGCCCGTACTGCCTAAGCAGGTTGCAAATGACGATAGTGTGGGTGAGTGGCAATCAACCCCGGCTTGTATTGCTCGTCTGCTGACGGAAGATTGTATTAATTGAAGCTCCAAGTCAAAAAAAAAAAAAACAGTGCCTAGGAGACTATCTCTTTTGGACCAGGATTGAACATTCGTGCCAAAGGAGCGTCCATCGGCCCAGAGCCTGTTCCAGGCCCAGGTAATTTGCAAATTTCTGGAGGACCTTAACCAAACTGCCCCAGGCTGCGTCACCACTCTCCCTCCCTTCTCTTCTCCCGTTCACCCCGCGTGCTGCGCTCTCTGACGACGACTGGGTGACAGCCGCCGCCGCCCTACACCAGCTGCCCAGGTATTCGTCGGGGCCTTCGCCGGTGACGAGCACCCACCAGGTATGCCCACCCCTTCCCTTCCCTTCCCTTCGCTTCCCTTCCCTACCTGCTGTGCGAAACGGAGCACCCAAACCCTAACTTCAGCTATTTGTATTCGGATCTGATCTAGCTACAAGTCCACATGTATTATGCCTACTAGCTTCCATTTTCGTTGCAAAAAACTATCGGATGTACATGTGTAGGCTCGTGTCCTTTACTGGGTCTGCCCCTGGCTGTATTCTGCAATTCAGTGCTGGAGCCCGTATACGTTTTTGATTGATCACTGGTCACAGAACCATCGGTTTGTAGGGGAGTAGAAACCTGGGAAGCACGAGTTTAATAAAATTATTTGGCATGTGTTGGTGTTTTGGACCGGGGGTCCTCAACCAACTAGTGAATTTGAACTGCGTGCCCCTAATCCTGGATGGTGATGCAAAGAGACACAAGGTTTATACTGGTTCAGGCAATTGGTGCCCTACGTCCAGTCTGAGAGATCGATCTTGTATTCCTTGCACCGAGGTGCTTGCAGTAGGGGTTTACAAGTAGGGCGAGAGAGGGAGCTAGTCCCAGGTCTCTGCGTGGAGCGGCGTAGGCTGCTTGAGACGTTGCTCTCAGGCAGCGGGGGAGCGTGTGTATCTGAATCTACGTGAGACTATGCGTGAGTTCGTCTGTCTTCCTGTCTCTAGAAACGCCCCCGGTCTCTCCCTTTTATAGTTGAAGGGGGGGACAGGGGTGATACATGTGTTCGCTACGCGGCGTCTTGTGAGCGGAGGTGGCGTGTCTGAGCCCTGTAGCTTGCCACTGTGTACTGTGGTCAACGGGGCGGTTTGTCCTTGATGCACTGGAGCGGCGTGCCGGTCACGCCTAGTCCTGTGAAACGTGGGAGCTCCTGTGGTGGCAGGCGCGTCTCCCTCTGCCGGAGGCGTGCTAGTTGCTGCATGTTTGACTGGCGCGGAGTGCCGAGGCTGGGCTGATGCGATGGTGCGGGCGTGCTGACTCCGAGGATATAGGAGCTTGGCCCTGCGCGTGACGTGGGTGCAGCTTGGCGCAGGGTACGATGCGTACCGTAGACGACGTGCCGGTCGCTGTGTGTCGACAGCGTAAAGAGCCGAGGCTCAGTTGGTGCCGAGGCTGAGCCATCGTGGGGGGCTCGGCGGGCGCGAATCCCCAGGCTGCCGAGACCCTGAAGTGGATTGCCGAGGCTTGGAGGGAACATTTGGTCCTGTACACTGATTTCGAGGCTACAGGGACCCGGACCTGACTCCCCACGCCGCGTTGTCCTTAGAGCAGGAGTTAGGTAGCACAGTGCAGTACGGGCGTCAGCAGGGGACACAGTGCCGAGCACAGTGGCCGGTAACCCCTGCCCAGTCCTGTCTCCCGTCCCGTCAGCCACTCCACTGTACTGCGCCGACGTGCGGCTGACGTTGCGGGAGTGGTTGGACGCGTTAATTGGACGTGACGTTTTGTCAGAGAAGTTGGTTGAGACGGAGGCGACGAGGTTGTTGCCGAGCCGGTCTCGAGCGAGTCGGAGAATCGGTACTTCGTCCGAGGCCTTATGCGCGGGGCCTCGGGCGAATCGGAGAATCGGTAACCCGTCCGAGGCCTTGCGGGGCAGGGCCTCGGGCGAGGGGGCCTCGGCGAGGCGGAGAGTTGGTTTTCGTCCGAGGCCTTTTGCGACGCGGGCCTCGGGCGAATCGGAGAATCGACCGAGGCCTCGTGGTTTGTCCTTTGACTTTGATATTTGCAAGGTCTAAGCAATTTTTTTCGGTTCTTGCTTAGGGTACCCCTTTTTATGGTATCCGACAGCATGAGTGCTAAATTTGCAGGGGTGTAATCGAGGTGCTTCCTGAATGGCTGGGTGATGATTTTCGAGCTGGCCATCATCTTTTTTTTTTCATCTGTTCATGTATCGCTTAGACCTTGCAGCTTTATTTAGTGGCGAGTTGGATTCTGCATTGCAGACATGATGGATTGTAAATCTCAGATCAGATAATTTTGTAAATTGGACCTTCTATAGGGAAACCACATGGGCACCAAAACCAGCCAAACAATTCTTTTGTTGCGAGCCTGCACAGAATTGGTTCCTGTGGAGATGAAACTATAGGAAGAGAAGTCATGAACATAGAAGTTTATTGTCTTGTGTATCAAATCTGCCAATCCTCTGTCCACCTATATTCCGATGTAGCCTGCCAGTTTCAGAATTTTCTTTGTTCTTCGTGCTTATCCTAACATGTTATTGGGTTAGTACTACATAGATAATTTCTGTGTAGATTGTAGACATTGTATGGTGATCCATAAACATGAGGGTCCTCGGAGCCAGTTGGGCTGTTAAAAAATAATAAAGTTTGCATACTATAGTTATTATTTGATTGGTTGATAGTCCTACTTCCTACACTTCAGCAAGTCATGAGTTCTAGTCCCTTTCTGCTTCAGCAAGTCATTCCAGAAGAAAATCCCCCCCCCCCCCCCCCCCCCCCCCCCCCAAAAAAAAAGTTTCTTTCACTCAGTATTTTCTTTGACTAAATTGTTTTGTAAGTTCTTAGAACATCTGGTTTGGCTTCTATATATCAGTCAGCTAGTATTCAGGTTGTAGTAAACCTGGAAATAATCGTGATCTAATATTTGTGTCCTTTTTGGCTTCCCAATTTTAAGTTTCAAAGTTATGGTTGCATTTTTGAAAATGCTAATTTGGACCTAAAGGTTGCGCACACCCTTATCATCCTAAATCAGGTCTAATACTTTGTTTCTGTCTTCGTAGTTTGGTAGTACCTGTTAGTGTTTTAAATTAGAAATCAACTTTTGATCCAGCTTTGCATCTGTTAAGTAATCTGGCCATGTTTTACTGATAAAACTTGCTAAGACGATGTGCTTGTTTAGCTTTCCTTTTTCTTTATTTGAAGTAAAAATGCGTTTTGTTGAATATGGTTTTATAAATAACTTGTCTTTTTGGACTTCAGATTGGATAAACAATATCATGCCATTAGGTGGATAATAATATTTGACGTGCTCCTGGCTTGTTCAATTTTGGGCATCATCAAAATGTCAGGACCGCTGAATGTACGTCATCACCCTTACTAAATTAATATGGTTATGCATTTCATCTTTTTTCTATTCAGTAAACAATCACAGTCTAGTTTCTTAGATCAGTTGTATGTTATCACTTATGAGTGGCTCATATAGCCTCTCCTTTTTCTAGACATGGTAAATTTTTTGTTTGTTTCATTAAGGATGAAAGGGAGCATCTCTTGGTGAAGGAGGATGAGATCCGACATCGATGGCAAGAGTATTTTGATAAATTGTTCAATGGTGAGAATACGGACACAACCTTTCAGTTGGATGACCCTTTTGATGACACCAATAGGCGTTTTGTGCGGAGAATCCAAGAATCTGAGGTCAGAGAGGCGCTGAAAAGGATGAAAGGAGGTAAGGCGATGGGACCGGATGGTATCCCAATCGAGGTGTGGAGATGCCTCGGGGACATAGCTATAGTATGGCTAACCAAGCTGTTTAACCATATTTTTCGATCGCACAAGATGCCTGACGAGTGGAGGAGAAGTATATTGGTACCGATCTACAAGAATAAAGGGGATATTCAAAGTTGTACTAATTACCAGGGAATTAAGTTGATGAGCCATACAATGAAGCTATGGGAGAG
Source organism: Miscanthus floridulus (assembly GCF_019320115.1). Lineage (NCBI taxonomy): Eukaryota > Viridiplantae > Streptophyta > Magnoliopsida > Poales > Poaceae > Miscanthus > Miscanthus floridulus. The sequence goes on along the minus strand of NC_089596.1, from coordinate 84,815,123 downwards.
AGTTATCGAGCATCGCTTGAGAACAATAACACGAGTCTCTATGAACCAATTTGGTTTCATGCCCGGAAGGTCAACCATGGAAGCTATTTTCTTAATAAGACAAGTTATGGAGCGGTATAGGGAGAAGAAGGACCTACACATGGTTTTTATTGACTTGGAGAAGGCTTATGGTAAAATACCAAGGAATGTTATGTGGTGGGCTTTGGACAAATATAAAGTCCCAACGAAGTATGTCGGGCTCATTAAGGACATGTACAACAATGTTGTGACTAGTATTCGAACAAGTGATGGAGACACGGATGACTTCCCGATTAGGATAGGACTACATCAAGGGTCAGCTTCGAGCCCTTATCTGTTTGCCTTAGTGATGGATGAGGTCACAAGGGACATAAAGGGGACATGCCTTGGTGTATACTTTTCGCGGACGATGTAGTGCTAGTTGATGAAAGCCGGACAGGAGTGAATCAGAAATTGGAGTTATGGCGGGAGACTTTGGAGTCCTAAGGTTTTAGACTCAGTAGAACTAAAACTGTGTATATGAGATGTGACTTCGGCACTACTACTCGGGAGGAGGAAGATATTAGTTTGGAAGGTCAAGTAGTGCCTAGGAAGGATACATTTCGATATTTAGGATTAATGCTACAGAGAGATGGGGATATTGATGAAGATGTTAGCCATAGAATCAAAGCAGGGTGGATGAAGTGGCGCCAAGCATCTGGTGTCCTATGTGACAAAAGGGTACCACAGAAGCTAAAAGACAAGTTTTATAGGACGGCGATTAGACCTGCTATGTTGTATGGTGCAAAATGTTGGCCTACGAAAAGACGACATGTTCAACAGATAAGTGTTGCGAAAATGCGTATGTTGCGTTGGATTTGCGGTCATACAAGAAGGGATCGAGTTCGGAACAATGATATACGTGATAGATTAGGGGTAGCACCAATTGAAGAAAAGCTTGTCCAACACCGGTTGAGATGGTTTGGACATGTCCAACGGAGACCTCTAGAGGCACCGATGCGTAGTGGAATCCTAAGCCAGGATAGTAACGTGAAGAGAGGCAGAGGAAGACCGAAGTTGACTTGGGTAGATGCAATAAAAGAAGACTTGAAATGATGGAATATACCCAAAGACTTAGCCTTAGATAGGAGTGCTTGGAAAACAGCTATTCACGTGCCTGAACCTTAATTGCTTCTGCTGGGTTTTAACTCTAGCGTACCCCAACTTGTTTGGGACTTAAAGGCTTTGTTGTTGTTGTTGTTGTTGTATTTCATCATGAATCTAGAAACATCCATCCTATATTACTAATCTGTATGAGTTTTTTTTACATGTTGGTAGTTCAAGCTAAAAAAATTAACAAGAACAAAGCTAGCACCCTGTTCGCTTGATCGTTTCTGTGGCTTATAAGCCGGCTGATGCTATGGTTGATACGATCAAGCGAACAGGGTGATTGTCTCTTACATTTGTGATTGGAAGGAGTAGCGTTTTTCAGTATCCAATTCTAGTTATAGACATTTGTTGTGCTCATGCAGCTTCAAATATTTTGGGATGTTGCCATGTTAAGGTATAGCTTTTTGTTGTTTCAGTATCTGGTATTGGCTTCCTAAAGGATCAATGTCGACTATCTCTGATCAGAAGAAACGCACGTTGGAAGCCCTTCAGCAACAGTATACTGCTGCAAAAGCTAAGAAATTGCAAGATGAACAGGTGAAGAGTCAGATGAAGAGCAATTTTAATACCCCTAAGCCTAAATTTGATGCACCAAGGAAAGGCAAAGGTCCAGAAATCACTCCTCGTCAAACATATGCCCAGCCTTCTCCTCATAAAGGTTTTGTTTTCTTCATTATTCTTTTTTATGCAACCAGGCAAGGTTTTGTTTACCAGCATTTTCCATCATGCTGCTGCTGCTTTTCAGGTGTAGCATTTTCCAGTTCTAATCGTCAACAAAAGCCTTCCGCGTCCTCAGGTAACCTCCCTACCTCTCTCTCTATGTGTGCACATGTATCAAGTGTATGGCTGTGTACCTGTGCAACAAATACTTTGAACTTTGTAGGTGAAGAAATCAATCCTGTGTATGCCGAACTTTGTTTTGCCTTTCATGACAATTTGTCCAAAGATGGTGTCTCGGTAAATATTCCTCTCATATGGGTTCGCGATATAAAATTTATTGTTATATGTTATTTTACAACCTCTAATATTCGCTATGGTGAACTTTGGTTTAGGATTTGGATGGCACAGAGGTTGTTCACAGTGTTATATATGACATCATTCAGAAAGGCGGAGATGCTGTGAAAATTACAAAGGGAGCCAAAAAGTTGAAGCTGGAGAAAGGGATCCTTTTGGATAATTATGTTCAGAGGGGTCCTAGATTAGTGGATGCCCAAGCAAGATCTTTGCTGATTCATTCAAAGCGATCAAAAAGGCACATGTCTCTCAAACAACATAAGAAATGTGGTTCATTTGATTTAGATGGTACATTCCACAAGTAAGTTTTGTTCTGGTTGCCCATAGATTGATACCTCACCACCAAAAAACATGACCTTTTTTGGTTTCTTTAGTTTACACGAATGGAAATAAAACAGAGTTTTTTAATGAATGAACTACAGTTTATATCCTTGCTCAAATCTCCACGTAATACCCTTATTACCTTTGGAGTCTAACGTTAAGAAAAAAACCCTTTGGAGTCTACCCAAGCACCTGATGTTCTTGGTCTTGCAGGTATGACTTCTATAAACCAATGCATGAGATGTGGAAGGACTATATCAGAGAGCTTATGAAAGTAACCCCGTACGACTCCACAATAATCCTTCTGTCTGTTATTTTGGACCTCTTATCTGCCTTTTTATTCTTTACGTCTTTTCAGGGAAAATAAAATCCATGTGTTATACTGAAACTCAACAAGATAAAAGGCAGTTAGTCTTTGAATGTTCTGCTGCCATAACTTTCCAGTCAGTGGCGGAGCCACTTCCCGGCCATCCCGGGCCGCCGGTCGGGCTCGTCGGCGAAGTTCAAAAGAAAATTTTCTTTATATCAAAGATGAATACTATTGTCGGATACCATAAAAAGGGGTACCCTAAGCAAGAATCGAAAAAATTACTTATACCTTGTAAATATCGAAGCCAAGAGACAACCACGAGGCCTCGGCCGATTCTCCGATTCGCCTGAGGCCCGCGCCGCAAGGCCTCGGTCAAGGTACCAACTCTCCGCCTCGCCCGAGGCCCCACCCCGCAAGGCCTCGGACGAGGTACCGATTCTCCGCCTCGCCCGAGGCCTCGCCCGAAAGGCCTCGGACGAGGTACCGATTCTCCGCCTCGCTCGAGGCCGGCTCGGCAGCTACCCCGTCACCTCCGCCTCGACCAACTTCTCTGACAGGACGTCACGTTCAACTAACGCGTTCAACCACTCCCGCGACATCGGCCGAACGATGGCCTGATACAGCGGAGTAGCCGACAAGGCACAAGTCACATCGACGCCATGCCGCCCGGGACAAGACGGGGCAGGGGTTATCGGCCGCTATGCTCGGCACTGTGCCCACGACTGACGCCCGTGCTGCACTGTGCTACCTAACCCCTCCTCCGAGGACAGCGCGGCGTGGAGAGTCATGTCCGGAGCCCTGTAGCCTCGGAATCAACGTACAAAGACCAACTGCTCCCTCCGAGCCTCGGCTATCCGCTTCGGGGTCTCGGTAGCCTCGGGACTCGCGCCCGCCGAGCCCCCCACAATGGTTCAGCCTCTGCACCGACGGGGCCTCGGCTCTCTACGCTGTCGACGTACAGCGACCGGCACGCCGTCCACAGTCTGCGCCATGCCCTGCGACAAGCCATCACAGGAGCCCCCACGTCGCACAGGATCGGGCGTGACCGGCGCGTCGCTCCAGTGTACCGAGGACAAGACCGCTCCGTCGACCATGCCGCCACAGTGACAAGTACAGGGCTCGGACACACCGCCTCCGCTCACAAAACGCCACGTAGCAATCCATGTACCGTCCCCGTGCCTTCCTTCGACTATAAAGGGGAGTGACCGGGGCCGCTTCTAGGCATCGAGACAACACACGAACTCACGCATCAGGACTTAGACGCCCACGAACACACACGCACGCACGAACAACTCACACCCGCTTCCTCACTGCGAGAGATCAACATCTCAAGCAACCCACGCCGCTCCACGCAGAGACCTGGGACTAACTTCCTCTCTCGCCCTGCTTGTAAACCCCTACTACAAGCACCTCGGTGCAAGGAATACAAGATCGCTCTCTCAGACTGGACGTAGGCCACCTATTGCCTGAACCAGTATAAACCTTGTGTCTCTTTGCATCACCATCCGGGATTAGGGGCACGCAGTACATTTTCACTAGTTGGTTGAGGGCCTGCCGGTCCAAAACACCGACAACTATAATTTGCTAGCTAAATATTTTTGCATAATGAGGATCGCCCGGGCTCCTAAAAGCTTTTGGCTGCGCTACTATCTCTAGTTGAACTTTTTTCCCCTTGAATGCGCAGGCAGGACAGCTATGGATCATTGCATTAATGAGAAGAAAGTATTTAGAATACAACCCACGCAAGCACACACCCAAACACCCAAACATATACTGAATTGGTTCTATTTAGAATGCTATAGTGATAGGTTGATCATATAACATGATGGATTTTAAACCCACTATGTCTACTGTACCAAATAGTTAAGAGTTACACTGATTTCCAGACTTCATGCAGTACAGTAAAAAAAGGCTTGCCTCGGTTTTTCCCTTCCCAGACCCGACTCATGTGGGTGCCTCCGGCACTGGGTCTGCCCATGCAGTACAGTAAAATGCGCTTTCTTATATAAGCTACATCGAGACCACTCAAAGACCCTAGTAGTTCCTTGAACTGAAATTTGTTGACCGTAGGGACTAAACTAAAAGCACCAAGTCATTTGTTACCATAAGCATAACGTTTTATGAAATATTAACGAATTTGAAGATTTGAACAAACAAGAAAGGCAATGATTATCCTGAGTGCAAAACAAGCGCACTCAGAGAAGGGGACCAACTCGATCTTTTGGAAAACTTGGATGTAAACCCTATCATTGTGCTTGTTCCTGTAATCTGTACCCTATATGAGCTAATTACATGTCCTGTCTTCCCCACAGGAAAAAGAAGTTGTCTGAAAACCTCCTTTCAGCAGATCTTCATGGGGCCCTTCTAATAGGTGATCCATATGCTGACTTACTTTATTCAACTTTCTTTTAATTCAATCATGCTTACATGTCTTTGAGGTATCCAGTGGCAGAATGCAAAGCTGCTTCATATGAAGGTGTAAACGGCATCATGATTCGGGATACTGCAGAGACATTTGGAATTATATCCGAGGACAACCGCTTCCGAGGTACCTATCCTTCTCTTCCTGGTGCTGTATTGTGAATCACTTGCATTAGCTGTATTTTATTTTGTGTAGCAAAATGGCCCTTAAAGTGATTAATCAGCCTTGTTCTATTGTTAGATTCCATCTACTGTAAATGCTGTTAGACCATTCTTCTATAGCTCTACCTCCATAGGATACTCGTTGAGTTGTGAAATAATTGTTTGCGATCCATAGCCTTTGTTCTGAACGAAACACCTTTACGGCTCATGAAATTTTTCATGATCAGAGGTTTCTAACTGTAGACTTTCAAATGTTATTATCAAAGGCTTGCCGTTATTGATATCTCTTGCGCATGTGAAATTCTGTTATACTAAACTGTAGACTTTCTAAGCAACCTACTACTTTGGAACCTGCAGTTGTACCAAAAGCTGGTTCAGTTTTCATACTTCAAGCAGACTGCTGGAAGATCACACTGATCGGCGACAAGCTTTCGCCCAGGGAGAAGTTGAAGGAGGACCAGCGCCAACACCGTGCGCAATCGCAAATCAGATAGCTTCCAATGTGCCAGCTGTTTTGTCACAAAATTTTTGCCTCACGGAATATTTGCTTCTGTTTAGGTCCTGCCACTGAAGCATGGCAGTGTTATCGTTCTAGACTAGAGGCGTTGACATTTCCTAGCGACTGACTGACAGCTTGAGCTGATCTCAGGTGTGTGATCATGAGTCCTGTACTCCGGTGATTGATTATTGATTATAGGCGAAGCAAATCCATTTACGCTTGTTTCATCTAGTCACACAAACCTGTGGCAAATAATTAGTACGCCTTGTTTCTGCCACCAATGATTGCTCGAGAAATACACCCCGGGTGAATCGGTGTCGACTCCTATTGTCACAACTCACAAGTCACAACTCAACCGAGAACCAAAACTGATTAGCAAATCATAAATTACTGGACTGATGTAGCATAGCTAGATGGTTCAAACTATTTCTTACCATAAAACAACCGATTAGGTAAACTCTTAAATTGGCCGACTTAATTTTACACTGGAGAACTCAAATTTACTCATCATTTCATCAATATATACTATGCCATCCCCTCAAAAAAAAAAAAAAAAAAAAACTATGCCAACTCAAATTAACCCTTGTCTCTGGCCTTTATAGTTAGCTGAGAAATCAGAACTGAGGACCCTTCGAGATCGCAGTGTGTAGTGTAGCAACAAACTCATGATCAGGAAAAAAGAAGTGAAAACAAATCAAAAGCTCCATGCCACCATCGGAAAACGACCAGCACCATTCCCTTCCCCGCCCGCCATCCTCCACCGCGGCCGCCGAGGCGCCAACGCAGCAGCCGTGGCCGCGACGGTCCGCTTCCACTCCAAACCCACCCACCCACCCGCCCACCCGCCCGCCGAACCCAACCACCCGCCACTGCCGCCTTCTTCTTTCACTCCTCCGGTTGGTTCCACTCCCCAAGGCCCAAGCAGATCACAATTCAACGCCGCACCAGTGACGCCGCGGAGGGGCGATGGCCGTCCCTTCCTCCGACCGCGCGAGGCGGCCCTTCCTCCTCTCGCTCTCTCTCTTCCTCCTCATCTCCGCCATCCTCGTCCTTCTCTTCCTCTTCCTCGACCCCTCACCTGGATCGCTCGCCTTTCTCCCCTCCCGTCTCTCCGCCTCAGCCCCTTCTCTCGCACCTCCTCTTCTTCCCCAACAGCAAAACCACACCCCTACGAGAAGCCCACCTCACTCGACACCAGATGGCTCGAGCGCCACCGGAAAAGCGGAGGAGGGCACTGGTGCTAGTGCATTGCAACCAGTCGTCACAAAAGCCGATGCCAACAGTAGCGCATCGGAACCATCCGCAAAGGAAGCCAGCGGTGGCAGCGGCTCGCCGGGAGCAGGCGATAACAGCGACGCCAGGGGAGTCGGGGCGGACGGGAAGACGGATACAAGCGTCGCCCCGGTGGAGAAAGGTGGGTACGACGAGGTGCCGCCGGTAAGCGTGAGGTGGCAGACGTGCAGCAGGCTGGGGAGGGGCGTGTCGTCGACGGACTACATCCCGTGCCTGGACAACGTGCGGGCGATCAAGGCGCTGCGGTCGAGGCGGGACATGGAGCACCGGGAGCGGCACTGCCCCCTGGCGCCCCGGCTCAGATGCCTGGTGCCGCTGCCCGCAGGGTACCGGACGCCTGTGCCGTGGCCGCGGAGCCGTGACATGGTGAGGACCTCCCGCGCTACCGTCGCTTGCCTTTGTCGGTAAGGGAGGGAAGTGGCTCTGGTTGTTGATCCTCTTTGGTTTATTCGTTTATAAAATTCAAGCTCTTTTGCTTACAATGATTCGGCAATCGGCATTCATGAATCATGGTCAAGTTGGGCTGCTAGCGTTATTTTAATATACTAACTACAGGCCATGGATCGGGACCCCCCAAAAAACTTTTGATTCTCATATTAGAATACTCGATTTGCACTACAAATTAAGGACGTTCTCTGTTTTTAGAAGTTGCTACTTGCTATACCTAAACAGCACAGTGAGAGTATACGTCTGGGGATCTGGAATCTCTATAGTACAGAATTGATAGAGGATAGTCTTTCTGCACATGGACTCTATGACAAATAAGTAAATAACTTATGGGGCTACTTCTTTCAAATCTGATATATCAGTTAATGCATCCTTTGGTAAGATAGTTAGTAAATTCCTCTTTATAATTATGTTTGTCTGACAGATTTTTTTTTTTGATGCCATTAGGTGGCTGACTATCTGATTGTATTTTTCATTTAACTGCAAATCCAGATTTGGTACAACAACGTCCCTCACCCAAAGCTGGTGGAGTATAAGAAAGATCAGAACTGGGTTACAAGGTCTGGTGATTATCTTGTTTTTCCTGGAGGTGGAACTCAATTCAAAGATGGCGTGGGAAGATACATTCAGTTTGTTGAACAGGTAAACATTACCAAATCACTTTTCTCTATGCTGGGACAGCTTAACTCTGCAGAGGAATTTTGTTAAGTACTTTGATAGACAAGTGAGTTGCATGCATCGTGCGAATTTAGGTGTTTCTCTTGTGTATTTCCTTTGATCAATTTCACTGCCTTGCTCGCTGCTCAGTCTGTTCAGTGCCATTTGAGTCTTTGCTGGTTAGGGTTGAACATAAAGGGCGTGCTTGGGTTGCTAAATATAATTTCTTATGCTGGGGTTTAGTCATTTTATACTCAAGTACATCAGTTTTGTAACAACTTGCTGTTTCTCTTTATCTCCTTGTAACTTACTGTTGATAACTTTCATGTTTAGATTATGCCAACCATACAATGGGGAAGGCGCACAAGAACTATCTTGGATGTTGGATGCGGTGTTGCCAGCTTTGGTGGATACCTGCTTGACAGGAATGTCATTACTATGTCATTTGCCCCAAAAGATGAGCATGAGGCTCAGATACAGTTTGCACTAGAGCGTGGAATTCCAGCATTTCTAGCAGTAATTGGAACACAAAAGCTTCCACTTCCTGATAATACGTTCGATGTTGTACACTGTGCAAGGTGCAGGGTCCATTGGTATGCAAATGGCAAGTATTCTATTTCTTCACAATATTCATAAAAGCCAAAATAATGTAGTATTTATATTTTCTTTCCTGTTTTGTAAAGTGTATTCTTATTTTCCTTGATTTTGTTTAATTAATCTTCCACTTTGAATGGCAGGTGGAAAACCACTGTTGGAGCTTAATAGAGTACTAAGGCCTGGAGGATATTTCATTTGGTCTGCAACCCCTGTCTACCGTCAAGGGAAAAGAGACCAAGGCGACTGGAACGGTTCGTGGGCTATCATATATTCTATCAAGAATATACAACATCCTAGAGATTTTATCTGAATTTTGTCATTTGGTGAATATTTTTTCATGCTAATTGAAATGTCCGTTTCTGCTTGTGCAGCAATGGTTACTCTGACTAAATCAATCTGCTGGAGAACAGTTGTAAAATCTCAAGATGTCAATGGAATTGGAGTTGTTATATATCAAAAGCCCGTATCGAATTCTTGTTATGCTGAAAGGAAGACCAATGAACCCCCTCTATGCTCCGAGAGAGATGGATCACGTTTTCCTTGGTAGGTCACAACTTATCAAACTTGTCTTGTCGCCTCCAAATGCGTATTTCTGATTATAACTTTACTGGTTCACTGACAAATAGTGTTAACATTTTTTCGAGAAAAAAAAACAAATAGTGTTAACATGATGTGTGCTATTCAATCTTTCTATCTAATGTCATGTATACCATGGCCCTTGTTTTTTCTTTTGCAGGTATGCTCCTCTTGATAGTTGCCTTTTCACAACTGCCATTACCACTTCAGATGAAAGATACGATTGGCCTGTTCCATGGCCTGAAAGACTTGATGTTAGATATGCAAGTCCTGATGATTCTGCTTCTAACAAAGAGAAGTTTGAAGCTGATACAAAGTATTGGAAACAGCTCGTTTCAGAAGTATATTTCAGTGACTTCCCGCTTAATTGGTCAAGCATTCGCAATGTAATGGACATGAATGCTGGATTTGGAGGGTAAGTAAAGACAGATTTCTACTGCTACTTCTGTTATATAGTTAAAATCAATTTGTATGATATGAATATTAATGCTCGTACAGCATCTTGCCATATCTTTCAATTGTTTCTGATATATGGAGCACAAGGGATTATAAACGGATAATGTAACATGAGATTTTTGCAGTCCAGTCCTTTTTTTTAATGGTTGGCAGATCTGCCGAGCATATGTTGGTAAAGCAGGGTGCTGCCTTTCAATCTGAAAGTTTTTGTTAGTGAAACTGGGATAACTTATGCTGAACCATAGCCTGAAGCCTTGAATATAATCATCCTTGCTTCAGCAATGCCTTAAGTGGTTACTCCTTTTTTTTTATTCTATTACTTTCTGGCTTACTGCAAAGTCAGTAAGGCAGAGGCCCCAGAAGCGTACTGTTACACTGGTACCAAAGACCTAACTGTTTTGTTTTTATGCCAATCTGCATAACAATCACTTGGTATTAAACTAATTGGAGACCCCATTTCATGATGGGAATGCTAATCAAGCTTCTTTTGTTGAACCAGGTTTGCGGCAGCACTCATTGATCGACCTTTATGGGTTATGAATGTTGCGCCAATTGGTCAACCAGATACCTTGCCACTTATTTTCAACAGAGGTTTGATTGGGGCATATCATGACTGGTGCGAGTCTTTCAACACCTATCCACGTACCTATGATCTTCTCCACATGAGTAATCTCATTGGAAGTCTTACAAATAGGTTAATTCTCACACCTTTATAACTTCTGCTACCCATTCTGTCAGAAACTTGCGGTGATATTTGTGTCTTTTATTTAGGTGTGACCTCATCGATGTGGTGGTTGAAATCGACAGAATACTGAGACCTGGAAGATGGTTTGTGTTGAAAGACACATTAGAGACGATAAAAAAGATGCGCCCAATCCTGAAGTCTCTACACTATGAAACTGTCGTCGTGAAACAGCAATTTCTTGTTGCTACAAAGAGTTTCTGGCGTCCTGGCAAATTCTGATCAAATTAATTCTTTCTACCACACAGCCAATGTAGATTATTACTTATGTAAGTATAGAAAATACATATGACAAGTTGAGGTAATACTTTTGTTTTGCCAAAGCATAATAATAAGGATGTATAGCAGTTGGCAAATTCTGACAAATGCATACAAAGGGATCATGAAACCTGTTTTGTATACTTGCTCATCAATAACTTTTGTACACCGAACAAAAGAATCTTGAAATAACCTTGTACTCCTCATGATTCTGTAACGCCAGTGCATTCTGACATTAGTAAGCTCCCAGCAGCAATTTTTATACCTCTGCACATAGTTTTTTGACGAATACCTCTGCACATAGTCAGAATCAGAATGTGAAACCTAGTATTGAGCACCTCCTGTTGGCTCGCAGATAGACAAGGTGCATTTGGAGTTTGGTTGGTGTGTGTGGAGTATGTACCCCTAAGGTTCATCCAGATTCCAGACACCTGATCACCGGGCGGATCAGTTTCCCAAGAAAGCGATCCAAACTCTCATCTTGCTCATCTATCACCGTTTCCCGGCGCGTCGGACGCCGCACGTATATAAATAGGTAACAACAAGAGATCAATCAATCAAGCAATTTTATTCTCTCAATCTTGTGTTCAATCTTCTCGCTCGACTTACATTCTGACTTCTGAGTACATCGATTCAAACATATTATCAGTCACGTTGCTTACACTAAATTCACGAGGAACTTGCAAGTTTGCCAAGCACACGACGAATTTGCTGAGAGGAACTCACACAACGAACACGAAGAAGAAAGGAAAGGAGAAAGACGAACGACACTGCTGGCCTCAGCATCTGCATTTGAGCAGCACCATGGACGAGGACAACTACGGCTACGGCTTACGTCACCAACGCCAAGCCTTCATTCTGCTGCACTCCACTCCAACGGTGTTGCTCTTCCCATCACAAGCAGCTCCCACCTCCATGGACGCCGGAGGCCACTGCACTTCCACACCGGCGTTGCCAGCTGCCCACGAGGCCATGAGCCCGCCATATTGCAGGGATCGAAAAATATGATCGAACAAACTTTAATCTAGTATATACTACTTCACCCATAAATTGGGTCTGTTTGCAACGCAAGAATCGAAAATACAAGAATAGGAAAAAATGTAGGAATGAGGTGAGTGTGTAGTGGTAAAACAGAGGAAAGGAAAAACACAGGAAATAACTAAGAAGGGGTGTTTGGAATGCATGAATCCATAACACAGGAATCATAAGACTGTGAATGATAAAGAGTCATTATTAATGCTTAATGAAATGATATACTGTGTTAGTTGCACATTTTTTTCCCATGACCCCCTTACATGTGGTGCCACTGGACCATGTTGCTACAGTGGGGCCAAATAAAAATCTAGACAACATCTTTCTCCATGCACTTAGCGCAAAACCAATAATCAAACTACACGTCAGTAGTTACCAGGCTCTTTTTATAATTGTGGGACCCATGCACTTACTCATCCACCCGCTTTTAGCCGTAGACAACCATTCTTCCGATGAATTATCGCCGTAGTCACCTTGGGCTTCCGCGAAGGAATCAAAATCCAGAGATTGGAGTGGAGTTTTGCTTTCCCGTGAAACAGCGAAGAAGCTACAGTGTTCCATAGGAAAGGAAAGATTACTTTCCTGTGTTCCAAACGCTCTAGTGTCCTCTCGTTCCTGCGTTTTTGTTTCCTTTGATTTTCCTACGAAAACCCTTTGTTCCAAACGGCCCCAAAGCAAGAACTAGCCCTTAAACTTCTATAAAAGCACACTAAAACGAGTCCTTAGGCCATGACACTGACCATGTCCTTAATTAGAAGATATGCATAAAGGAAACTAGCTAGAGAAACATACTAAGCAAACCTATCATAAGATTCACACAATGATTAACATACAATAAGATAGGCGACAAGAGTAAAATTCATGAAAATAAGAGAGGAAAAGGGATAGTTGGTTTTTTCGTATGGTTTCGAGTAGTTGCCACTGCAACCTAATCCATGTTTGCTCCCTTGAGTCACCAAGGCTCAAGAACCACTAGAAGTGCCCATTATCCACTCTAGATTGGCAGGTCTCAACTAAACACATCTCTAAAAGCCTCTGTCGGTGTTTTGAGTAAACACCAACGAGTAAATTTGTATATTACGCATCTGGCTCGGATGGTGTGCTAAGAAGACACAAGGGTTATACTGGTTCGGGCCAAATGTCCCTACATCCAGTTTCGGGTTGCTCGTGTTACCAACACTGAGTTTGTAGTAGGGGGTTACAAACTGGTGAGAGAGGGAAGTAGCTCCCAAGTCTCTGTGGTTCGATTGCTCGGTGTCTGATATGGTGCGGTGAACCGATGTTGTGTGATGCACTTGTTCGATGATCGGTCCCGGGGTGGGACGCCCTCCTTTCCCTTTTATAGGCCAAGGGAAAGCAGGGGTTACAGCCGAAGGAAAGAGGAAAAAAGAAAGAGAAATAAGGCTCCTAGAGATGTGCCGTCCTCCTCTTTGTGTGGGTCCTGCTGACCCTGTAGATCGTGGTGGCAGCGGCGTCGCTCCAGGGTCCTGTTGGCCGCTACAGCATACATGCGGGAGTCGTGTGTCATCCTTGTCTTTCGTCCCATCCGAGCGGACGGAATGGTCAAAAGGGTCCCCTGACAGAGGCCATACGGGGGGCTGGCGGTACAGTGCCAGCCACCTGACGCCGGTTGACTGATGTTGGACGGTGGTCAGGCAGGGAGTTGACAGCACAGTGGTGGCCTATTGATGCGGTGGGCGACGTGAGTCTTCCAGCATGGCCTAATACGACCGCTAGTTGCTTCAGGATGCGTCCGAGACGTGCTCCCGGGCATACGCTTCCATGCCGTAGTGGTTGAAGCGGTTCGGGTCCCACCCTGGGGCCACTGCTTTTGTCCGATAGCAAATCCGACCCCCAGGGAACGGATGAGGTGGAAATCTCGCCCTGGGGGCCAGGTGAGACAGAATCCGACCCTCGGGGGTCAGGCGAGGCGGAGCCCTCCCCATGGGACCGGATGAGTTGGAGCCCACGCCTTGGGGTCGGATGAAGCGAAAACCTCATCCTCGGAGTTAGACGAGGTGTGGCCCGACCCCTAGGGGTCGAAAGAAGCGGAAACCTCATACTCGGAGTTGGACAAGGCGTGGCCCGGCCCCTGGGGGTCGGATGAAGTGGAAACCTCATACTCAGAGTTGGACGAGGCATGGCCTGGCCCTTGGGGTTGGATGAGGCGAAAACCTCATACTCAGAGTTGGACGAGGCTTGGCCCGACCCCTGGCGGTCGAACGAGGTGGAAACCTCGTCCTCGTAGTCAGATGAGGTCACAGTTGTGTCCTTAACCATCGGATGAGCCGACGTGATGCTCATTAATCCTTTGGCTCGGATACCCAGGTATAGATATCCGGTCGCCCGCTTCACGTCGGGCGCTCCTTCAGTGATGTCCTTCTCGATAGCTGCGAGCTCCTCAAAAGCGAGGGTTGCTGAAGCGAGCTCATAGCTCTCGACCTTGCACTCGTAGGCCCTCTGGAAAGAGGTGCTAACGGTGATGACCCCGCTTGGGCCTGGCATCTTGAGCTTGAGGTAGGTGTAGTTGGGGACGGCCATGAACTTCGCGTAACATGGTCACCCCAGAATAGCATGGTAGATCGAAGGGAACCCGACTACCTTGAAGGTGAGAGTCTCTGTCCTATAGTTGGATGGATTCCCGAAGGTGACAGGCAGGTCGATCTGCCCGATCGATATGGCTTGCTTTCCCAGCATGATGCCGTGGAAAGGCGTCCTGGTCGGCTGGATATGCGCTCGGTCGATGCCCATAGCGTCGTGCGTCTCGGTGTATATGATGTTGAGGCTGCTGCCACCATCCATTAGTACCTTGGTGAGCTGCTTCATGCAAATGGTAGGGTCGACCATGAGCGGGTACTCGCCTGGGTGTGTGACGCTATCCGGGTGGTCAGATCAGTCGAAGGTTATGGGAGACCCTGACCATTTGAGGAAAGCGGGTGTGGCAGGCTCAACTTCATAGACCTCTCGGCGTGCGAGCTTCTGTCGGCGCTTGGAGCCGTATGCCTCTGGCCCACCGAAGATCATGAGGCAGCCATCCGATGATGGAAAGTCGCTGTCCTTCTCTCTGGTGTCATCGGCTTCTGCCTCGAGCTTCTTCTGCTCCCATTTCTTAGAGCCGCCGGTGAAGAAGCGCTTCATGAGGGAGCAGTCCTTGTACATGTGTTTAACAGGGAAGGCGTGGTTTAGGCATAGCCCCTTGAGTAGCTTGTCGAAATGATCGGGGGTGCCCTCGGCCGGCGCTCGACCGGCTTTTCATTCGGCGGTAGCCACGAGCGAGCCCCCACGCCCTCTCTGGTTCTTCTTCTTATACGAACGGTCAGAGGGCCCTTCGTCGGTGTCCTCATCCCGCTTTGCCTTGCCTCTAGAGCGATCAAAAATTGCTCCAACTGCCTCCTCACCGAAAGCGTGACTGGTCACGATGTCGAGGAGTTTCTTAGTAGTCCGTGGGCCCTTACTTCCCAACTTATGGACTAGGGACTCGCAGGTGGTCCCTGATAGGAAGGGTCCGATGACATCAGCATCGGTGACATTGGGAAGCTCGTTGCACTGTCGGGATAAGCATCGGATGTACTCGTGGAGAGTCTCTCCCAACTTCTGTCGGTAGTTCTTCAAGTCCCAGGGGTTCCCAGGGCACGTGTAAGTGTCCTAGAAGTTCTCCATGAAGATTGTGGTGGCAGCGGCGTCGCTCCGGGGTCCTATTGGGCGCTGCAGCATACGTGCGGGAGTCATGCGTCGTTCTTGTCTTCCATCCCATCCGAGCAGACAGAATGGTCAAAAGGGTCCCCTAACAGAGGCCATATGGGGGGCTGGTGGTATAGTGCCAGCCAACTGACACTGGTTGACTGATGTTGGATGGTGGTCAGGCAAGGAGTTGGCAGCACAGTGCCGCCCTGTTGATGCGGAGGGCGACGTGAGTCTCCCAGCATGGCCTGATGCGACCGCCAGTCGCATCAGGATGCATCCAAGATGTGTTCCTGGGCATGCACCTCCATGTCATAGTGGTTGAAGTGGTTCAGGTCTCACCCTAGGGCCACTGCTTTTGTCTGATAGCAAATCTGACCCCAGGGAACAGATGAGGCAGAAATCTTGCCCTAGGGGCTGGGCGAGACGGAATCCGACCCTCGGGGGTCAGGCAAGGTGGAGCCCTCCCCGTGGGACCGAACAAGTCAGAGCCAACGCCTTTGGGGTTGAACAAAGCGGAAACCTCATGCTCAGAGTTGGACGAGGCGTGGCCCGGTCCCTAGGGGTCGGACGAAGTAGAAACCTAATACTAAGAGTTGGACGAGGCATGGTCCGGCCCCTGGGGGTCAGACAAAGCAGAAACCTCGTACTCGGAGTTGGACAAGGCGTGGCCCAGCCCCTGGTGGTCGGACGAGGCGGAAACCTCATACTTGGAGTTGGACGAGGCGTGGCCTAGCCCCTGGGGGTCGGACGAGGCAGAAACCTCATCCTCAGAGTCAGACGAGGTCGTAGTTGCACCCTTAACCATCAGATGAGCCGACATGACGCTCATTAATGCTTTGGCTCGGATACCCGGGTATAGATACCCGATAGCCTCCTAACAAGATCTCCATTGGAAAGGTCACGTAGACCTCCACTGAGCTATCTAGGAGCAGACAAACTCCAAGAGTACTAGGTTTTCAATCTTCACATGATCAACCTTCATGCCAAGAGTGAAAGGATGCAAACTAAACCACTCTCAAGTCTCGAGCACTCTTCTTCACTTGAGCTACCCTCAAACCCTGCACAAAGCTTCTCTATGTGTGTGGAACTATCTTGGGTCAGAGAGAACTCCAAATGATCTATTGAAGTTGTTGAAAAAAGGTTTCAAAGAAACACAACATCGAATGATCCACCATGCCTCATAATGTTCATCTTGCTTTCTAATCATCACTACTGAATATTCTCGAATATTCCTCACCCAATGTGACTAGTACTATTCATGTCGGATCATATTAGTGCATCTAATTAGTAAGCTAGCCATTGCATAGTGCCACCAGATGATCCACCGGACCCACTAAGGGGGTGTTTGGGAATGCTTCTATCGGGTTCATAAACCTGGGGTCCCTCATGGACCTGCTTCCCAGTAAAAACTCGACCCAGTAGACGACGTTGCGAATGACGTGCAACTCCGACTGTAAGGCCTGGCTAAGGAGGACCGGCGCTCGCCTTCGACTCTAACCCGCTCTCTCCAACTGGAAGGCCTGGCCAAGGAGGACCGACTCTCACCTCTGACTCTAGCCCGCCTCTCTAACCGGAAGGCCTAGCCAAGGAGCAACGATGCTCGCTTTTGACTTTGGCCCGCCTCTCTGACTGGAAGGCCTGTCCAAGGAGGAACGATGCTCGCTTCCATCGCTTCTGACTCTAGCCCACCTCTCTAACCGGAAGGCCTGGCCGAGAAGGGACGACGCTCACCTCCGACTCCGACTCACTTCTCTGACTAGGAGTACGTTGAACATCTGCTTACAGCTCTTCTTCGACCGGGAGGCTAGAGCCAACTGGGGAATGACCAACCGGGGACGCTCGCTCGGTGAAGACCCAGGAAACAGGTAGAGCAAGTAAGGCAGGGCGCTCCAATCAACTGCAATATCAAGGACCATACTCTGCACACCTGCAGGATAGTACTATCAGGACATGTCTAAAGGGTACTTTATAACCTTCTAGACATGTCAAAACACCAACAGTGTTGTGGGCACTGACGTTTGACCTATAGTATGGTAGGCGCCGACATTTGCCATACCAGAAGAACGTCATGGAACCGACCACATGCATCCAACCATCAACAGTATTGTGGACGCCAACAAAACCGCCTTGTACCCAACGGTGTGTGCAACAAGACTAGATAGCACACACACACTCTTTCTCTCACACTCTCTCTTGTAAAGCTATCTCCTTCATCTATAAAAGGGGATGCGCTCTCTCCAAAATGGGGATGATCGATTCGAACGACTCGAATGACTTCGACAGACAACACATAGATCATTCTGATTCTCTCTGCTTGGTTCTAGAACTCTAAGGCCAAACAGAGCATACACTCGAACACTTAGCGCACGTTGAGGCTCCCGTCACTCTTGGCCCTTTAGTCTAGAGTCCGACCGAACCTCTGATACCCCCATCTTACTCCCTCTCGTTTATAACCCCACAACAAACTTTGAGCACCTGGGCTCAGGAATAAAGTCACCGACCGACTCAAACTGGACATAGGGCTCGTTGCCTGAACTCGTATAACCCCTGTCTCATTGAGTGATAGGCCACATCTGATCATAAGGTATGGTAAAACTACAAATATTTACATGTTGGCCACTTTTTGCATCGACAGTTGGCGCCGTCCGTGGGCAGGACGCCATACATTCACACTTTTGGTCATCGGATGGCCCACCTTTCCGCCATCTTCGACATGGCAGGCTCAAGCGATACGACTTGCTTTGGCTCACTGGAGTTTCCTATGCTCTCACCTATTGGGATGTGGGTTCCTCCCATCTTCAAGCCATCCCAAGCCTTCCTCTTCGGAAGCCTAGACTTCATCGCCGATAGGCTTGGCATGCTGCACCTCCGCGAGGAGGCACTTATTCTGGCACTCATCGGAGGAGGAGCATCCTTCGTCGGCTCTGGGACTCCCGACGACTTCAACGATGAGGCACCTACACTTCGCTCTGAGCCTATGGTAGGCTCAAACCCCACTGTGAGTAATGTACATACTGTTCTTTACTCACCATTTTACATTTTCTGCCAACTCTCCGGAAGGACCCCATTGTCCCTGCCGCGACCGCCATACGACCGGTTCCCCTATGGCCTCGCATCCCCTACAGATGCGTATGCCTAGGGGCTCCAAAAGATGCTAGTGGCACCCCCTAATTCATGGGGATGGTGGGCTATGCTCCCACCTCTTTTCACGACCTCATGGATGATGATGTTGAGAGCGACGGCTCTAGCATCAGCGACGTCATGGCACCTAGCCACCTTCTATCCTGGGAGTGCACTTGGCGGATGCCCCGGGATAGCCGTCGGTGGTGGCGGAGTCTCTATAGACCCACAACCCTTTGGACCCTCGCGCGGAGGCCCTCGCGTGTGCACAGGAGCACGGCGAGGAGATACGACAAAGGTGGCAGAACCAGCCACCACCTATGCTGGCGCGCTAGGCGTAGCGCACTGTGCCCCGTGCGCGTAACCCGGCGAGCGGCGCCTAGGGTCGCGCCCGCCAGGTTCACTGCAACATCATCGACGGGGGGAATGATCCCCCATAGTTCACTCGGGCTGGCCAGAACATCGCCATGGCAGCGATGCTTCTGCGCGGCCTTCCTGAGCCTGTTGACCCACAGGAGCAGGCGGTCCACTAGAACCTCCGAGCGCTGGTGGAGACCGCCGCCGTTCAACAGGTGGAAAGCTCCACGTCACGCCACCAACTTACAGCCTCCTTCCCTACTATAGGAATGGGGACACGCCAGTCCAACCGTTCCATCCGCCCACCACTATGGCCACCGGGCGTGGAACAGGAGGGCATAACTTTGCCATGGCCTAACCTGGTGCCCGCTCCGCACTGGCCACCTCTACGTGAACACGTTAGGCCAAACCGAGACGCTCACTGTGTCATCAGCAACCGGCATTAGGCCCAGCATGATGATGACGTCTATCGGGCGGCGGTGAGAGCAGGTGACACGGGCCTCGGTTGGACCATCGAGGGGAGCGGTGAAACGTGCCCTAGGCATGGTCACTGACCCGACGATCGGAGTCCTAGCCTAGATGGCCTAGGACCACAAGCCTTTGGCCGACGCATCCAGAGAGCGCCGTTCCCGCAGCGCTTACGACCGCCTACCAACATCACCAAGTATACCGAGGAGATGAACCCCAATATATGGCTCGAAGACTTTTGACTCGCCTGCCGAGCTAGAGGAGTGGATGATGACCACTTCATCATTCAATACCTCCCCATCTGCATGGGGAACAAGTTCGAGCATGGCTCGAATTCCTCCCACATGACAGCATCTGTGACTAGGCGGACCTCAAGAGGATCTTCATCGGGAATTTCTAGGGGACGTATGTCTGCATTGGGAACTCCTGGGACCTCAAGAGCTGCTAGTAGGAGCCCAACGAGTCCCTGTGGGATTACATCCGTAGGTTTTCAAAGCGATGCAACTCCCTTCCTGATGTCGTCGATGCAGATGTCATTAGCGCATTTCTCTCTAGGACAACCTGCGAGTCCCTAATCCACAAGCTTGGCTTCTTGAAGCCCCGTACCACCCGTGACCTGCTCGACGTCGCCACGAACCATGCCTTCGGTGAGGAGGCAGTCAGAGTGGTCTTCAACAGAGACTAGGACAAGGGCAAGGCCAAGCACGAGGACCAAGATAAGGGCCCCTCCACGTAGAGGGGCAAAAAGAACAAGAAGGATCGGCGCCGACCCTCGAACTCCACATTGGTCGCCATAGCTGATCACGTGGGCAAGCAACCCCAGCCGGTACGGACGGATATCACCGATATTACATTTGTTTTCATATTTCTGTCCGGATTTGGATTCGAATACAGATAGTGTCAACTATGTCGGATAGGATATGATTGGATATTGACATCATAAATATGCGATTTGAGTATTTAGATATGGATATGGTATCGGATGTTGGATATCCGGACTCGGATATGGACAGATCTCAACCCCTCTAAACGGATTCGGTTTTGAATACGGTCGGAAAATATCCGTACCGTCTTCATCCCTGCCAACAGGGCCAGCCTGACCACTTCAACAAGC
The DNA here is from genome assembly GCF_019320115.1 of Miscanthus floridulus. NCBI lineage: Eukaryota > Viridiplantae > Streptophyta > Magnoliopsida > Poales > Poaceae > Miscanthus > Miscanthus floridulus. The sequence continues at coordinate 84,794,428 of NC_089596.1, read as the reverse complement.
TCATGGATAGCCCATGCACTAACCACGCCTACCCCATCAAACACCTCTACAAGGACTGCGAGCTCCTCAAACGCTTCCTGCGATAGGCCAGCGGGCCAAAAAAGGAAAAGGCAAGGAGGCAGCAGCCAAGAAATGAGGCGCAATGGGCAAGGATGGGGACGGCTTTCTCGACCCTAGGGAATGCAACATGATCTTTGGGGGATCCGATGCCATCTACTCCAAGCACTAGCATAAAGTGCGCTATAGAGAGGCATGCATCGCCAAAACAACCGTCCCCTCCTTCCTTTGTTGGTTAGAATCTCTGATCACTTTTGATCAGAGGGACCATCCTTCCCATGTCATCAGACCAGGTCGCTAGCCGCTCATCGTCGACCCCATCATGCACAAAAAGCGCATCACTAAGGGCTGATGGACGGAGGCAGTGGCCTCAACATTCTCTACATCGACACCCTCGACGCCATGCGCATCCCCCGGTCAGAGCTCCGCTCGATGAGCTCTCCCTTCCACAGCATGATTCTGGGAGCATAGGCATACCCGCTCGGGCATATCGACCTGCCCATCACATCTGGCAACCAAGCCAACTTCTGCTTGGAGGTGCTTACCTTCGAGGTGGTGGACTTCCCGGGGTCTTACCACGCCATCTTAGGGTGGCCATGCTACGCCAAGTTCATGGTGGTCCCCAACTACACCTACCTAAAGTTGAAGATGCCAGGACCGAACGGCATCATCACTAGGGGTAGCACCTTTTTGCATGCCTACATGTGCGACCGAGAGCATTACGAGCTCGCCACTACCGTCATCAACTCTTTTGAGCTCCCGCAGCTTGGGGAGTTGTCGACCCTAGCAGTCACAGACTACAACAAGCCAACCTCCTCAACTGCCTTTCACCCACTCGAGGAAACTAAGGCGGTGGGGATTGACCCCACTGGCCCTACCAAGATGGTGTGGATCGGGACCCAGCTCCCGGCCAAATAGGAATGCGAGCTCGCTGACTTTGTACGCGCTAATCGTGATGTCTTTGCATGGAAACCTTCTGACATGCCAGGCATACCGCAGGAGGTCACCAAGCATGCACTACACCTCATCCCAGGCTGTAAGCCCACCAAGCAATGCCTGCGTCGCTTTGACGATGAAAGGCGTAGGGCCATAGGTGAGGAGGTCACCAAACTCCTGGTAGCTAGATTCATCAAAGAGGTATACCATTCCGACTGGCTTGCCAATCCTATTCTTGTTAAAAAGAAGACTGGGAAATGGAGAATGTGCGTTGATTATACTGACCTCAACAAGGCATGTCCGGAGGACCATTTTCCTTTACCACACATAGACCAGATAGTCGACTCCACCTCAGGATCCGAAATCCTCTCCTTTCTGTAGGCCTACTCAGGCTATCAGCCAATCACGATGAAAGAGTCCGACCAGCTCGCGACTTTGTTCATCACTCCGTATGGTTCATATTGTTATGTAACCATGCCTTTCGGTCTAAAGAACGCTTGCTCCACCTATCAACGGTGCATGCAGCAATGCTTCGCCGATCAAATTGACCCGCTCGATCAGCCTGACCAAGTTGAGCGGCCAAAACCAACAATCGCCGTCTATGTTGATGACATAGTGGTCAAAATGGCTCAAGCTTGCGACCTAATCGCAAACTTGGCCGCAACGTTCACGAACCTCCGAAGATTCAACATCAAATTGAATCCCAAAAAATGAGTTTTCGGGATTTCGAAGGGGAAGCTGCTTGGATACATCATGTCTGAACGCGACATCGAGGCCAACCCCGAAGAAATCATGGCCATCTCCAACATGGACCCTATACGCAACATCAAGGGCGTATAGAGGCTCACCGGATGTTTGGCTACCCTGAGCCGATTCATCTCTTAGCTCGGCGAACGGGGGATGCCTCTCTACAACCTTCTAAAAAAGACGGACGCTTTCGTCTGGACTGAGGAAGCACAACAGGCTTTGGAGAGCCTCAAAGCGTCACTGACGTCGGCCCCAATCCTCGTCACTCCCGAATAGGGAGAACCCCTCCTCCTCTACGTCGTGGCAAGCAACCGCATGGTGAGCGCAGCCCTAGTCGTCGAAAGGGAGGAGCCAGGACACCACCTTAAGGTCCAACGACCCGTATACTTCATCGGGGAGGTACTCACTGACCCCAAGGTCTGGTACCCCTAGGTGCAAAAACTCCTATACGCTGTGCTGATGGTGACCCAAAAGCTCCTGCACGACTTCATCGACCATGAAGTCTCGATCGTCACTTCATACCCGCTCGGAGACATCATCCGCAACCATGATGCTGCGGGATGATTCTCCAAGTGGGCACTCGAGCTAATGGGCCACAACATCAGGTATATCCCCTGTACCGCTATTAAGTCTTAGACTCTCATAGACTTTGTCGCCGAATGGATGGAGGTCTAGCTCTCGACCCCAGACATCACCAACGAGTATTGGACGATGTACTTCGACGGGTCTATAATGGCGCTCGACTCGAGGGCCAGAGTGGTTCTGATCTCCTAGATGGGAGTAGGCTCTGCTACACAATTTGCCTCCACTTTTTGGCCTCAAACAATGCCGTGAAATACGAGGCCCTCATTAACGGACTGCACATCGCCATCGAGCTCGGCGCTACGTGGCTCTACGTCCGCGGCGACTCAGAGCTGGTCGTCGACCAGGTCATGAAGGAGTCCTCTTGCAAAAGCCCCCTCATGATAGCATACTGCCAGGAGGTGCACAAGCTCAAGGACAAATTCCAGGGGATCGAGCTACACCATGTCCCCCAAAACAAAAATGATACCGCTGATTTTCTCACAAAATTGGCTGCTAGGCGGGTTCCATCTCCGGAAGGGGTCTTCATCAACGACATCCATAAAATGTCTGCCCACATCCTGGAAGGTCCAATCCAGACACACCCCGATGCCGACCCAGTTCTCGGGGGCTCTGACCCCAGTGCCTCCGTGACGATGTCGCTCGCCGACATCGCCGTGTTGGCACTCGATCAAGCTGACTAGCGAGCGCCGCTACTCGCCTACCTCCCCGAGGAGGTTCTTCCACCCAAAAAGACTAAAGCGCGATGGATCACTCGATGCGCTAAAATGTTCATCAAATTCGGTAACAAACTTTACAAACGAAGTCCATCAGGAGTACTCATGAAGTGCGTCCCTACCGACCAAGGCAAGCAACTCCTCCTCGAGGTCCATGCTAGAATCTACGGACATCACGTGGCCCCGAGGTCGTTGGTCAGAAAAGCCTTTCGCCAAGGTTTTTACTAGCCCACTACACTACAAGAATCAGAGGAGATCATCCGCAGGTGTGAGGGATGCCAGTTCTATGCTCAACAAGCGCACTTGCCGGCACAGGAGCTTCAAACCATCCCCAGCATCTGGTCATTCACGGTCTGGGGCCTCGACATGGTAGGACCCCTCAAAAAGGGACCAGGCAGCTTTACTCACCTACTCATAGCGGTTGACAAATTCATCAAGTGGATAGAGGCCAAGCCCATCACCAACATTCGCTCGGAAGAGGCGATCAAATTCTTCCTCGACATCATCTACCGGTTCGGCGTTCCTAACTGTATCATCACTAACCATGGAATTAACTTCACCGGAAAGAAGTTCCTGGACTTTAGTGATGGATACGACATCAGGATCGACTGGGCCTCGGTCGGACATCCGCGTACTAACGATCAGGTCGAGCGTGCTAATGGCATGGTCCTCCAAGGACTCAAGCCACGCATCTTCGACCGACTCAACAAGTACGTCGGGCAATGGGTTGCAGATGTCCCAGTGATTCTCTAGAGCCTGAGAACGACCCTGAACCAATCCACAGGGTTCACACCCTTCTTCCTGGCCTACAGAGCTAAAGCAGTGCTGCCCTCTGACCTTGACCACGGCGCCCCAAGAGTGAAGGCCTTCGACCATGACCGAGCCGCGAAGACTCAACAAGACTTAGTCAACCTACTTGAGGAGGCCTACGAGACGACCGTCATCTGTTCCCCCTCGGTACCAACAAACTCTCTGCAGGTACCATGAAAGAAAGATCAGAGGGAGGATCCTTGAGGTTAGAGACCTCGTGCTCTGGAGAACCCAATCAACCAAGGAGAAGCACAAACTCTCTCCGCCTTAGGAGAGACCCTATATGGTGACCTAAGTGATCTGATCGGGCTCCTACCGACTAAAGGACGACAATAGCAACGTTCTCACCAACACTTGAAACATCGAACAGTTACGTCATTTCATCCCTTAAAAATTTGGTCTTACCGTTTTCTTCCATTCAATGTTCACTCCTACAAAGCACCCCGGCCTAAACACGTTCGGCCCGGGTCGCTCAGGGGCTCCATGGGGGTGCGATACCACCTATCTTTTTTACTACCACATGGTAAATACTTTTTTCCCAAACAAAAGGGTAGTCCGTTCCTTTAATTACCCTACGTGACTTTGCTTTAAACATTCCGACCGATCGCACCCCGCCACTACCTACAGTTATGAGCAGCTAAGCCTCGCAGGCCACACCTAGGCAATTAAGGTTGCAGCCTATGGGACGAACGGGCAGGTGCAAAAAAGAAAGGATAAAAATAGAGCTATGCTAGGGTAAAAACAAAGAATGGATGGGACAAGCTTCCCCTTATAAAGTGATTCCATCACAAAAACAAAGTTGTTGTATTCATTGATACACAAAAACATTTACACGGGGGCTTCCCCACAAACTTATCCTTTACATATGCTAAGTACTTCTACTCTAATTTCTACTATGGCCACTCGACGGCATCGGCCGACGGCGCAACTGGCGAAGATAAGGGCTGCTCGCCCTCCAATGGGGCGACGTTCGGTTCGATCGGAGGTGGGACAACGTTCGCTTTTGACCCGGGCTCCACTCCATCCGCCGGCTGGGCGACGTCCTCCTGGCATGCGCCTTCATCCGTGCTCGCACGACGAGCCTCCATCACCCATTGCACGAAGACTTGCTCTGCCACCAACTGTGCGTGTGGCAGCAAGCTCTCCCTAAGCACATGGATGGCGTCTGGGCTCCAGCCATCGGCGTACCCACTGCAGATGGTGGTGAAGTCTAGGTCTGGGTGGTGCATCGCCACCGAAGTCAGCACCCTCGATGTCTCATAGAACATCTCATTGGAGATGAGGGCCTAAACCTTATCCAGGACCTCCACCTGTCGGATGGCGGACGTGCTGGTGCTTGACACCGACCCGAACACCTCTGCGATGATGACCTGGGCGACATTGCAAATCTAGTCAAGCTCCCCCTCAACAGCACATCTCTCTTCAAGAGACTTGGCCAGTGCCTCTGCATTCTGACCAATCATTGCCTTGGTCATCTCCAGGTCCCACTCCAGCGACCCAACCCTTCCGCCCAACTCTGGAAGAAGGATGACGAGCTCAGAAACAAGGGAAAGGAAAAGCCAAGACATCAAACAGAAGCAGAACAGGTACATACCAAGGTGGGTGTTCTCGAGGATGGAGAGTCCTTCCTCCTGCTGTGTCACCTGCTTGTGTAGCCGAGCGTTCGACTCCTCCGTCTCACGCATTTGGCCTCAGAGTGCGAGCACTTCCTAGTCAACCTCCGACCGGGCCTTCCGCTCTGACTCCAGGGCCTCTAGGGAACTCTAGAGCGCCGCCTTAGTCTCTGCCAAGGACATTTGGAGCACTGCCTCAGTCTTCGCCTGGTGGACCTTCACTGTGTCAAGTCCCCACTCAGTGGTGGTCGCTCGCTCCACTACAAGCAGTTTCGCCGCCCGCGCTGCCATCGCCTCGGCCGCTCGGTCTTAAGACTCACAGCGGGCGGACTCTAGTTGGCACTCGAGCTCAGTGACCTACCATGATGCCACGGCCTCCCGAGCGTGCTCCTCCTGGAGGAAATGGGACTTGCGGCTCGACATCTCCTCCAGACCTTGCAAAACGAGAAGTAAGCATGCTGAGGCAACCAGCGAAAGACCAAGGAATCAAGGACGAATGCAGAAAACTTACCTCTATGACACAAGGTAGGTCGACCATAACCACCTGATGGATGACCTTGACCCGCTCTAAGGCGTCCTCTAGCCTTGCCCTAGTTTGGGCGAGATCGGACTCCATCGTGAGTCCTCTCCCCCAAAGTACGTCCTAGAGCAGCACCTCCTCCTCATCCTGAAGGATGAACCGCGCCTTCCTCAGGTCGCCAAGGCAGGGCCACACTAGGTCAGTGGTTGTCCCTGACCCACTAGAAGGCCCGGCCAACGACCGGACCACCGCTAGCTCCTGCGACAGCAGGACAGCCGGTGGCTCCACCCTGGTGCTTGCCTCACTGGGGTAGGTGATCTCCACCTCCTTGACTTCATGGCCCGCCGGAGGTTGCTCTGCCTCCGGTTTGGCCGCATCTCCTCCTGGCCCCGACAGCTCCAACTAGGAGGGTGAGCCCTGCGTCCCTCCGTTGGCCGAGGCAGGGAGCCTAGTCTCCCTCCCCTCTTTCACCATAGCCGGTGCAGGAGGGGTCCTAAGGGTCACCTCTGACCTATCCTCCACCACCGCCACCAGGATGGCCACCATCACCTCCGCTGCCATTGTTGCCATATTTGCGATCGGTCGGGAAGGCACCACCCCCGAAGGGGAAGGACGCACCGCCACCAGCCTACTTTCGCCACTGCTCATCATGATGCGCTACAAGGTGGGCCTCCACTCCCCCCACATGGGAGGCGGGGTGATGCTCAACCCCATCAGTATCTGGCTACTATCGAAAAAATACAGGTTAGTCACATTCAAAAAACTCAACTGTGAGATAAAAGAAACAAAGAAAGCCTACTAAGACGCAAGCGGCAGGGCTCTGAAGCCTTGACCCGCTGGCAATGGGCCCACTGGATGAGGGCCACTCGTAGGTCACAAGGCATGCCCCCTCACCTCGACCGGGGGAGAGTCGACCCGGCCGGCTCCCGATCGGCCCGTGAGTCGCCACGACCATCGGCTCGAGGCGCGCCAACAAGAGCAGCTAGCGGGGCATCCCCCCATTGTGGGTCGCGTGCTGGCGCCGGCCCCGATGATGTGGTTGTGTGAGCCCACTCCTCCAATCGCCTGGCCTACCCCACTGCACCCGGAGCAGGTGGGGACAAGGCCGGTGACACCTCTGAACTTGCGGTGCACTTCCTTGGCGCGGGAATGTCGCAACGCCTCTCTGCCTCCCGCCCACCGCCGACGGACGTAGCCATAGGATCGCGATGCTCCACCAAGGTTGCGATGACCTCCTAGCCTCCCTCATCCTTGGAGGAGATCACATCGTCACCCATCTCCGTGGGTTCCTCCGACTCGAGCCCCGCCTCTACATCGCAACTATTTTCGTTAGCCTACACTCGCTGGGCGATCTCCTTCTCCTTCTGGTGCCGACACCGAGCCTTCTCACCTCTCTTCTTCTTCTTGCCATCTACCACCTACTTCAGGGCCACCTACCAAGCCATGCCCTCCAGCCCCTTTGAAAGGTGCAGCTGAGATTTATAACCGGTGAGTCCTTGTGAAACGGATGACTTGAAGTCAAATTACAGGAGAACGAGATTGAAAAAGACATGGAATAAGGAAAGGAGAGCGTACCAAATTGGGTAGCTTCCCAATGTGGAGAGGTCCAGGCTTTCCTTCAAGGGTCTTCAAGGCCTTCAGTTGTAGCACCCGGTCGAGTCGGCTCTAGACTTTGTCCTTTGCCAACTCCAACGGCAACGCGCGGTCGGGGTTCGTTGGGATAGAGTACAACCACATCGGCCATGTCCTTTCTGCCAGTGGAGCGACCCAACGGTGGAAGAAGGTGTGGAACACTCACACCCCATTGAAGCCGTGCTGCAACAGCTTCTGGAGCTCCACCCTGATGATCTCTAGCTTGTTCTATCGGCTAGAGGGGCCCCATGACCAACTCTCCTGCCTCCTACCGATGAATGATGGGAAAGGCACTTCCATCGGGTTCCTTATATAGAACCACTCACCATGTCAACCCCGATTGGAGTCGCAAGGGGTGTACGCGGGGTAGGAGCCCGATGAACTTGGCTTCTTCTGTAGGGCGAAGCCACCAACCGGCGCGGTCCTGGTGGCTTCCCCTCCGACAAGGCTTGCCCGGTGAAGATCCACCAGAAGAAGTCTACGTGTGGCTCCATCCTGAGGAAGACCTCACAGATGATGACGAAGCCTGCAACGTGTAGCACCCCAGTCGAATTGATGTGCTATAGCTCTAGGCCCCACTCATTGAGGAGCCCGTGCAGGAACCAGTGCGTGGGGTTTCCTAGCCCGTGCTCATGGAAGGCGAGGAAGGAGACGACCTCGCCGGCCCGAGGTCGTGGGAAAGCCTCCCCCACGGTAGCCCTCTAGTGCGCCACCTCCTTCGGTAGAAGTAGCCCCTTCTCGGTGAAGGCGGCCAACACCGTGTCATCCATGTTCGATGGCCTTTAGCTCGACATTGCACTCCGAATTCACGAACAGATCTATGAGTTTCTCCTCTCCCTCGCTTTACCCTCTCTCGCTTAGGAACCATCATGATGCACGAACACACTAGGTGAGAAGGACGAAGGAGGAGAGCCAGTAGTTGGAGAATAGGCAATGGAATGGGACGAAACCCCTCTCCCTTCCCCTATTTAAGGAAGAGGCGCAACAGTTGGGAAAAGGTGAAGGATTGGGGTGAAAAACCCTCTCCATTCCCCCATTCAATGTGGATGGGATGCGGTGGGACGCATCCTGACCGATGGGATGCGCCTTGCCCAATGAGACGATGCCTAGTTAGACGGGACGTGGCCTGGGCATGGCCCACCACTACCACACGTCGGGCGTGGGAAACAAGGTGCAACCGCACATAGGCAGCCCTTCGCCTTCCTAGGTAGGACCTGGAAGGGCCCAACAACAGGATCTCCACCCAGGAGCGACCAACGGGCTTCCTAAGTCGATCGGATGGCTTAGGCAAACGCCATGAGATAGGTAAGGAGCAGAGGGATGCCCCATGTGGGCCATGTTGACTCCATCACGAACGACAAATACGGATCCCATTCGGACATATTCGACAAAAACTCCTCAAGCCTGTCACTCGAGTCATCAAGGTAACTCTACCCGATCCCTCTTACTTTATTTTTTTCTGATGCATGATCATTCATTCATCCATTCTCATACATGCATTCACGCATTCATTCATACAGTCATTCATTCATCCCATACATCCAAAGTATCGCATATGCAATTAATGCATCACAACGTTCCGTGTTGCGTCACGAAGCGGTAGTTGCCTCATTCAACATGAGCAACGACCTACTAGGGTTCGAAGGCTGGCCCGCGAAGGGCTCTAGGCCACCTCATGTCAAATAGAGCTAGGTGAGAAAATATAGATGAGCCCCAGCGGCCCTTGCCCAATCTGCTCTGAAGCAGACAAGGTCATCTCAACCTTCTTGTTCGATCCTAACCTCGAGCCATGCTAATAGAATATCCATCGAGGGAAGGCCAGCGGGCCACCTGGGTCGGTCTATGGATGGACCTGGGCATCTGCCAGGACGCGGGTTAAGGAGTAGTGGAATGCCACATAAGGGCTATATCGACCCCATCATGAACGACGGACCCGGATTCCACTCGAACGTGTCCGTTAGCGAGCTCACCGAGCACGTCGCTCGAGCCATCGAGGAAAGCAACGTTAGCTTAGCCCCTCCAGTTGTGGAAACCGCGAACGGGGTAACATATGGCACTAGACGAATCTCTATCAAGCCCAATGAGGCTCAGGGGATCAGGTCATCCAACACCGACTCGGGAAATCAACCGACCGCACAGGTCATAGGCGGGACAAACACAGGAAAACACCCGAACGGCAGTCCGTGGCCCTAGGAAAGAGTACCAAGTTGCTCAGCCTCTAACCGACTCACTCGTCGAACATAGGCTCAGGGGCTACACCCACGGGTGCGTTTGCGCGCACCCACAGTCAAAACAAAAAATTCCCCCACTAGCAAAACGAAAAAGCCCCCAGACGATTCTACCCAAATCATCCAGGGGCTCGAGGGCTACACCCGTGGGTGCGCTCGCGCGCACCCACCGTTAAGATGAAAAATCCCCGAGACGATTCTACCTGAATTGCCTGAGGGCTCAGGGGCTCCTGTCGGGTTCATAAACCTGGGGTCCCTCATGGACCTGCTTCCCAGCAAAAGCTCGGCCCAGCAGTCGACGTTGCAAATGACGCGCAACTCCTAGGCCGACCCAAAAAACCGAACGACAGGCCAGAAGGGAGATCCAGTCTCCAACTAGAAGGCCTGGCCAAGGAGGACTGGCGCTCGCCTTTGACTTCGACCTGCTCTCTCTGACCAGAAGGCCTGGCCAAGGAGGATCGATGCTCGCCTCTGACTCTGGCCTGCCTCTCTGACCGGAAGGCCTGGCCAAGGAGGAACGACGCTCGCTTTCGTCGCTTCCGACTCTGGCCCGCCTCTCCGACCGGAAGGCCTGGCCAAGAAGGAACGACGCTTGCCTCCGACTCTGACTCACTTCTCTAACCGGGAGTACATCGAACCTCTGCTTACAGCTTGTCGGGGACCTAATACCGAGGTACCCCAGAAGGTGGAACCAATAACCACCGAACGTTAAAAACTTCTGGACGCATAAGAGCACCGTTTCATCCCTTGTTCGAATAACAGGAGTTTGGTTCCGCCTCGCCCGATGCCTTTTGAGATAGCTCTGCCTCGCCCAAGGGCTCAGGGTTAGTCTCTGTCTCGCCCGACGCCTTTGGGGTGGGCTCGGTCTCGTCCGAGGGCCGAGGGATAGACTCTGACTCGCCCGACACCTTTGAGGTGGCTTTGCCTTGCCCGAGGGCTCAGGGCTAGTCTCCGTCTCGCCCGACGCCTTTGGGGCGGGCTCGGTCTCGCCCAAGGGCCGAGGGATAGACTCTGACTCACCCGACGCCTTTGAGGTGGCTCTGCCTCGCCCGAAGGCTCAGGGCTAGTCTCTGTCTCGCCCGACGCCTTTAGGGCAGGCTCGGTCTCACCTGAGGGCTGAGGGATAGATTCCGCCTCACCCGACCCCGAAGGGCAGGGTCGGTCTCGCCCAAGAGATAGGGATTGGTCTCCGTTTCACCCAACGGCAAGGAACGAGCCTCACCCTGCTCCATATCTAAAGACTAGATTCACCTTACCTGACAACTTCTCCCCGTTCCCTCAAGATGATAGGGACAGGGAAAGACAAGACGTTCGGGTCAACCATGGCTCCAAGAACCATACCCTACGCCCAAGCAGAAAAAGTACTGCCAAGGGATGACGGGACAGGTGCTTTAGACCCTTCCGGGCGCCGCAGAGCCCGAAAGGTTGTACAGGTGTGTGCTCCTTGCCCTGTAGAGTTGTAGGCACCGCCTTCAGTCCTAGGACATGGAACCCGACGAAGGTATACGACAACCGCTATGCTCCAGAAAAGGATTTGCTATCTCCACGAACGGCGGATATTCTGTCACCACGCTATGGACCCGAGGGAGCGGCGTCTGCTTCCTGACCCCTCAGGTCTACCAAGTCAGAAGGCCTTGACCATGGCGTTACTCCGGACCCCGACCCCTCGTCCCTCCGACGAAGACTCACAGGAACCAGAAGACGTGCGGAGCAAGGCTGGGAGAGGCTAATAAGTCAAAACCACTGTATTACAGCCCATACCCTACGCAAGGCAGCATTCTATGATCAACCTAACATTCCACAGAGACATCGACAGTGTTGTAGGCACTTATCTTCCTTCGCACTCATTAGAATGAAGGACTAGGCCGGGTAGACGTGAACCACAAGATTAGGTAAAGCCCTCATCCTTGTAAACCAGCCCCTTCATATATAAAAGGGGAGGCGCTTCTCCCATAAAGGAAAAAAAACTTTTGACCAAACAATACAAGAACACACACATACACACAGTCAAGTGGCAAGGAAGCTCTTGACCTCCTTTCGACCCTTCCATCAGAGACTTGGGACTAGTCCCTCTCTCGATCGTTTGTACCCCTTACTACAGACCGTTTATGGTGCTAATAACACGAGCAGCAACAAACTGGACGTAGGGACATTCGGCCCAAACCAGTATAAATCTTGTGTCCTTTAGCGCACCATCCGAGCCCAACGCGCATTACTATAAATTTACTTGCCGGTGCTCGTACGAAACACCGACAGTTGGCGTGCCAGGTAGGGGAGCTTGCGCGTTCCAAAAAAGGCCTCGGATGGCCACCCACACAATCAGCTGGGCTCCAGGCGCACACGTGCGTTTCGGCGACCTAGATTTCATCATCACACTAGGAGGAGAGCTGGCGCTGACTCACACAGCTGCCCCATCTCTCTTTTCCATCAACCTCAGCTGTCTTAGGCTTGAGGGCCCACCGGGCAACTCCCTTGGACCCCAGTCATCAAGGGAGGCCTCTCACAACGCCACCCTGTGTCTGGAAGGGTTCGTATGGAGCGCCCTAATAGTGTTTCCGTTCAGTCTCCGCAATGCTGCGGCGACCGCTGGCCACCTTCTGGCGTTACGTATGGTTCAGTCACCCACGGACATCGAGTTCGTGGGGGCAATTGAGCATGATACGGAGACCCTCTATAGGCTCCTCAACGAGGAGCCAGGATCATTCTCCAGCTCGAATTCTAGTAGGGGGAGCCACCACCCTTCCCGAGAATGCTTCATGGCGCAGACCCCCGAGGGTCACATCGAAAGTGTCTCTAGGGAAGAGGTCACCCCTACAAACAACCCTAACGGCGGATCTGGGGAAGAGACGGCAGCCCCATCTCACCTAAGGAAGGAGCAGCTGAGGGCCCGTCAGCAAGAGATCGATGAGGCCGGGCAAGGGCTCGTCTGGGAGTACGCGGACATCAATCGCGAGATTGAACACCGCAAAGACGGGGGGCGCGCGCGCGCCACGGCCCGCACCGTACACCAAAGGATCCTCACCGACGATGGGACCCTTCCTCACTTTGCCCGAGCTAGCCAGAACATCGCCGCAGCAACCGCCTTGCTGCATGGCCTTCCGAAGGCCACGATGTCCGAGGATCATCGCGCCCACCGAGAAATTCGCACGTTGCTCAAGCGTGCGGTGGCGCAGCAGGCGGAAAGTTCGTTGTCTCGACGACGTGAACCCGACACCAGCCAGCGCACGCCCTCAGTGCATCCCACCAGGGACACGTCCGTTCACCAAACACTGCCAGCCGGCAGGCAGCCCTCCGCCGTCCCAGTACATCAACGCATTAGCCATGGCCACGACGTACGCAACATCATCGACGCTCGAAAGCGCGCCCATGGCGACGATGGAGAAGCAGCACGCCATGGCTACCATCCCCGACGTGGCGGACGCTACGACAGCAACGAAGATCGAAGCCTGAGTCCTGGCCTGCCAGGTCCTCAGGCCTTCGGTCGGCACATCCTCAACGCCGCGTTCCCCCTAAGGTATCGACCGCCTACCAACATCCCTAAATATTCTGGCAAAATAAATCCCGGGCTTTGGCTCGAAGACTATCGGCTTGCATGTCAGGCCGGTGGTGCGAGTGATGACAATTTCATTATTCGCAATCTCCCGCTGTTCTTGGCTGATTCGGCGCGAGCATGGCTGGAGCACCTACCGTCCAATGCTATTCAGAGTTGGGCGGATCTAACGGAGATCTTCGTGGGCAACTTCCAGGGCACGTACAAACACCCTAGAAATCCATAGGACCTCAAGAACTGCCGCCAGAAGGCCGATGAAACCCTTCGCGGGTACATTCGGCGCTTCTCTTGGCAGTGCAACGAGCTCCCTAACGTCGCCAACGCCGACGTGATAGGAGCCTTTCTATCCGGAACAACCTGTGAATCCCTGGTCCACAAGCTAGGATGCAGGGGCCCGCAGACTACCAAGGAACTCCTGGACATCACCACCAGTCACGCCTCTGGAGAGGAGGCGGTCGGAGCCATCTTTGATCGCTCCGACGGAAAGATGAGGCGGGACGAGGACGCCGGCGAAGGTGCCTCCAACCGTCCCGCCAAAAGGAAAAATAAGAAGCAACATCGCGACAACTCACTCGTGGCCGCTGCCGACCGCAAAGGTGGTCGGAAGCCCATGGAGGGCACTCTGAACCACTTCGAGAAAATGCTCGAAGGGCCATGCCCAAACCACGCCTTCCCGGCCAAGCATCTATACAAGGATTGCGGCCTCATGCGCAAATACTTGGCTGGGGGCCTTAACAAAGGGGAGCAGGGGAAGGAGCCTGTTCCCGCCATAGACGACACAGAGGAGAAGGACGACGCCTTCCCAACGCCGACCGGCGCCCTCATGATCTTCGAAGGATCGATGGTCTACGACTCCAAGCGTCGCCAGAAGCTCGCGCGCCGCGAAGTCTATACAGCCAGACCGGCCACGCCAGCCTTCCTCCGGTGGTCGGAATCCGCCATAACCTTCGACCGGACCAACCATCCGGATGCCGTCCCACATCCGGGAAGGTACCCGCTTGTCGTTGATCCGATCGTCGGACCAAAGCGGCTCACAAAAGTACTGATGGACGGAGGCAGCGGCCTCAACATCATGTACGCCAAGACTCTCGATGAGATGGGCGTCAATCGAACGAACCTCCGCCCCATCCGAGCGCCTTTCCATGGCGTCGTGCCTAGTAGGCAAGCCGTGCCACTGGGGCAGATCGACCAGCCCGTCACTTTCGGGGATCGGTCCAATTACCGGACTGAGACCCTCACCTTCGACGTAGTGGAGTTCCCAGGGATTTTCCACGCCATTCTGGGACGACCATGCTACGCGAAGTTCATGGCCGTCCCCAATTATATGTACCTTAAGCTGAAGATGCCGGGCCCCCACGGGGTCATCACCATCGGCACCTCCTTCCAGCGCGCTTATGAGTGCGAGGTCGAATGCTACGGACACGCATCCGCAGTCATCACCTCCGAAGAACTCACCACCCTCAGGGAAGAGGTCGTTGAAGAGGCACCCGATGCGAAGAAATCATCCGGGTCGTTCGAATCGGCAGAAGGCTCCAGGGAGGTCCTCTTGGACCCCAGCAGCTCCGAGGGCAAAAAAGTCCGTATCAGGACCACGCTCTCCTCCGAATAGGAAAGCGCGCTCGTCGACTTCCTCCGCGACAACAAAGACATCTTTGCGTGGAAACCCTCGGATATGCCGGGCATCCTGAGGGAGGTCGCCAAGCATACTCTCCAGATCCTCTCGGGCTCCAAGCCGGTAAAGCAACGCCTACGCCGCTTCGACGAGGAGAAACGCAGGGCCATCGGCGAGGAGATAGCCAAACTGCTGGCCGCAGGATTCATTAAGGAAGTATACCACCCAGAGTGGTTGGCAAATCCTGTTCTTGTGCGAAAAAAGAGCGGGAAATGGAGAATGTGTGTCGATTATACCGGCCTCAACAAAGCGTGTCCAAAGGATCCGTTTCCTTTGCCACGAATAGACCAAATAGTCGATTCCACCTCAGGGTGCGAAACCCTTTGCTTCCTTGACGCATACTCCGGTTACCACCAAATCGCGATGAAAGAGTCCGACCAACTCGTGACATCTTTTATCACCCCCTTCGGATCATTTTGCTACATTTCGATGCCTTTCGGTCTGAAGAATGCTGGGGCAACATACCAGCGCTGTATGCTCAGTTGCTTCGGAGACCTCATCGGGCGAACTGTTGAGGCCTATGTCGATGACATCGTAGTCAAATCCAAACGAGCTGACCACCTTGTCGCCGACCTCGAGCAAACCTTTGTGAAACTCCAGGCAAACGGCATCAAACTCAATCCCGAAAAATGTGTTTTTGGGGTCCCGAGGGGCATGCTGCTCGGCTTCATCGTCTCCGAGCGTGGCATCGAAGCCAACCCAGAGAAAATATCAGCCATCACAAGGATGGGCCCAATTCAAAACATAAAGGGGGTTCAGCGGATCACAGGGTGCCTTGCCGCCCTCAGCTGATTCATTTCATGCCTCGGCGAACGAGGACTCCCCCTTTATCGACTCTTGAAGAAATCTGACCGCTTCGAGTGGACAGCCGAGGCTTAGGAGGCGCTTGACATGGTTAAGCGATTTTTAACTAAACCTCCGGTCCTAGTTCCTCCATGCAACGGAGAATCCCTCCTACTGTATATATCGGCCACCACCCAAGTGGTCAGCTCTGCCTTAGTGGTAGAATGAGAGGAAGAGGGGCACGCCTTCAAGGTGCAGCGCCCTGTATATTTCATCAGCGAGGTGTTATCCGACTCCAAAACCCGCTACTCCCAAATCTAGAAACTCCTCTACACCGTCCTCATCACCAAAAGGAAGCTACGCCACTACTTCGAGTCACACCCTGTGACAGTAGTGACGTCGTTCCCCCTCGGTGAGGTCGTCCGTAGCCATGACGCTATGGGAAGAACCGCAAAGTGGGCACTCGAGCTGATGGATCAGGGCATTTCTTATACCCCCTGAACGACGATCAAATCCCAGGTACTGGCTGACTTCATCGCGGAGTGGACCGAGGTTTAGATGCCACCGGCAGCCGTCGATCAAGAGTACTGGACAATGTACTTCGACGGATCGCTGATGAAGAAAGGCGTCGGGGCAGGACTAGTTTTTGTATCTCCCCTTGGGGTCCACATGAGGTACATGGTTCGGCTCCATTTCCCCTCATCAAACAATACTGCAGAATACGAAGCGCTCATCAATGGCCTATGAATCGCCATCGAGCTGGGCATCCGATGCCTCGACGTCAGGGGCGACTCTCAGCTGGTTGTCAACCAGGTCATGAAAGAGTCATGCTGCCATGACGCCAAGATGGAGGCATACTATCAAGAAGTCCGATGGCTGGAGGACAAGTTCGATGACCTCGAACTCAATCACATCCCAAGGCGCCTCAACGAAGCAGCCGACACGCTTGCGAAAGCAGCATCCGGCCGAGAGCCAGTCCCGGCAGGCGTCTTTGCTAGCGACCAACAAAAACCCTTAGTACGCTACATGGGGTCGGAACAAGCCAATGATGGCCCATCTAGTCCGACCCCAGGGGCTAATCCTCCAACTGCTCCGCCCGACCCCGAGGTCATGGAGCTTGAAGAGGACCCAGCAGCGGAGTCCGACCCTCCCGATGACTGGAGAACGCTTTACCTTGACTACCTCCTCCACGACATACTACTAGTCGACAAGACGAAAGCCCGATGGCTCGCACGACGCGCCAAGTCCTTCGTTCTTGTAGAAGGCGAACTCTACAAACGGAGTCACATCGGGATTCTGCAACTCTGTATCCCTAGAGAATAGGGAAAATTCCTGCTGGGCGACATTCACGGTGGAGTCTGCGGTCATCATGCCGCACCAAGAACTTTGGTTGGGAATGCATTCCGACAAGGTTTCTACTGGCCCACCGCAGTAGCCGATGCCGAGCAAATTGTACGCACCTACGAAGGGTGCCAGTACTATGCTCGGCAAACACACCTCCCGGCCCAGGCTCTCCAGATGATCCCCATCACGTGGCCCTTCGTGGCCTGGGGGCTCGACCTGGTTGGGCCACTCAAAAAGGCGCCCGGGGGCTTCACCCACCTGCTTGTCACCATAGACAAGTTTACAAAATGGATTGAAGCTCGACCAATATCCACGATCAAATCTGAGCAAGCGGTGCTGTTCTTCCTTGACATCACCCATCGCTTTGGAGTACCGAACTCCATCATCACAGACAATGGCACGCAGTTCACTGGCAGGAAATTCGTTCGATTCTGTGATGAACAACACATCCGAATCGACTGGGCAGCCGTCGCACACCCCTGGACGAATGGGCAGGTCGAGCGCACAAACGGCATGCTCCTTCAAGGCCTCAAACCTAGAATTTTCAACCAGTTGAACAAGTTCGGCGCGCGCTGGCTCGCTAAGCTCCCGACCATGCTCTAGAGCCTAAGGACAACTCCTAGCCGGGCCACCGGCTACACACCCTTCTTCCTGGTCTACGGTTCTAAGGCCGTTCTTTCAACGGACCTTGACTATGGAGTGCTAAGAATCAGAGCATACGACGAACAGGGAGCCGAGGCATCCCACCAAGATGCCATGGACCAGCTAGAAGAAGCCCGTGACGTCGCCCTCCTCCGTTTGGCCAAGTACCAGCAGGCGTTGCGACGGTACCACAGCCGACGGGTGCGGGGTCGAGCCTTCAACGTCGGAGACCTCGTCCTTCGTCTTGTGTAGAGCAACAAGAACCGCCACAAACTCTCCCCACCCTAGGAAGGGCCCTACATCGTCGCGGAAGTACTTCGTCCAGGCGCCTACCGGTTGAAAACCATCAACGGCGAGGTCTTCACCAACGCCTGGAACATTGAGCAGCTACGTCGTTTCTATCCTTAAAATAAGCATACACTTTTCCTTATCAGATTTTGTCATAACAAAACCCCAATCCTTAGTGACTTCCGACCCCTGCAAGTCGCGATGGGTCAGACCTCACTCAGGGGCTGGCATGTGATCATAACATGTGACATATGTAATACAAGTATTGCGCTTGCAAAAACCTCCTGTGTTATATTTATAAACATTCTCTAAGTTTTCCATTCCTCTCATAAACGAGTCCTAAGGGCTAAGATTTTGGGAACCAATTCTGAATACGACTGGTAGGACTGTGGGACACCCATGCCCCAGCGGCTACAACCTCTTTGCTCACCAGCTCAATCAGAATTAGTTCGCCCATGTTCCTAGTTTATTGTGACTTAGACCGTGAGAGGGGTCGGAAAGCACTAAAATCTTTTCTACAAAAGGAGAAAGATAAAAAATTGCTTGCCATAAGCAAAAGATGTAAATTTGTTCATTTTTTGCATAAATTCGTCACTTACAAAGCGATTTCATTACAAAAAGGAACAATATACTTGTAAATTCAGAGGACTGTTTACTCGGGGGCTTCCCCACAAAATTATTCAATTACAGTCTCTGCTTAGCTCTACTACAAGTACTACTACGGTCGCCGCGCCACGCTCTCCATCGGCGACACCTGGGGCATGTACACGGGCCAGCTCATCTACTGCGGTCGCCGCGCCATGCTCTCCATCAGCGACGCTCGGGGCATGTACACGGGCCAGCTCGTTTACTACAGTCGTCGCGCCACGCTCTCCATCGGCGACATCCCAATATCCCGCTGCTTCGTAGGATCCTCAAAGGCACCGCCATCTGCAACGCCTCCGTCGGGGCGTCCGGGGACTATGCCATCGTCGTCAGCCGCAACCCCGACAGCGACGCCTCCACCGAGGCATCCGGGGACTACACCATCATCACCAGCCACAACCCTGACAACGGCGTAAGGGTAGGAAACACCTCCCGCCAAAGGAGGAGCACAGCGGACGACGGCGCGGTCGACGACGTATGATGCCCACCGGCGCCTTTTCTCCTTTGGCAGCAGCGAGTCCTTAGCAAGGGCGGCACGCACCATCTCATCTACGCTAGATAACCTCCGGCTCGACATCACGCTCCAGATTCACGAGTGAATCTGTGAGTTTTCTCTCTCTCTGGCATTACTCTTCCTCACTCAGGAACCGCCGCGACGCACGGACGCATTCGGCGGAAAGGAAGGAGAAGGAGAAATAGCGGCTCAGAGGCAGAAGAGGAGGTGGGACGAGAACTCCCCTCCCCCTCCCTATTTAAAGAGGAGGCGCTGTAGCTAAGGAAAGGCGAAAGGTTGGACGAAAAACCCTCTCCCTTCCCCTCTTTAAATACGGAATCAATGCTGATTGATACCTGAGGGGACGCGCCGAAACTGACAGGACGTGCCCCGGTCGACGAGGCGTCCCCCTTGGTCAAACTGAACACTTCCTGGGTATGGCTCGCCACTGACCTGCTTCGGACACGGCAATTAAGGCGCCCACATAGGCAGACAACCCTTCGCCTCCCCATGCAGGACCACGGGACGATCCGACGATAGGACCTTTTGGATCTCCTAGGCCGGCCATTCGGCCCAGAAGAGATGGCGAACGAACGTCCAAAGAAAGATAAGCATCTCAGCCTTCTTACTTTACACGTTAAAATTCATTCTCGGGCTTCCGACCCCGTCAAACGGCGGGAACACGAACATCACTTGGGGGCTGCCGAGGATGTCTACCAATCTAGACATCCTCCTCACCCGACCCCCTCTGTACGCTTGAAACTAAGGACGCGAAATACGGGCATAAAACTTTGAGTAAATCTGGACGAACTAGCAGACCCTATGCCTCGGTAGCTACGGTGTTTCTGTTCACCAGAAAAATCATGCTCAACGCCCCTCGCGTCTCCAGCTTTGACATCTGCCTTCTCAAGAAGGGTTCAGAGGGGTCTGCCTATAGAATCCCCCCCAAAGGAGAAGCTGTCAGGTTACCCAAGTTAATTAAACAGCTCGGACCGCCACCGAGATACGAAAAACAAAGAATAGCGATTCTTATGTAGGTTACTCCAACCTCATCACGAACATCAGGGTCCGAACCCCGCACGGACACATCTGGTAGGAGCTTTTCGTCACTCATACCGCCAAGGTAACGTTACCGACCCCACCTTTATTTCGATTATATTATACATATGCAAAACATCCCAACGCTTCGTGTCGCATCACGAAATGACCGTCTCCTCATTCGATATAGGCGACCACAGGCCGAGGTTCGAAGGTCGGCCTGCGAAGGGCTCGAGGCCACCTCATGCCGAACAGAGCCAGGGAAAAATAACCGAGACAAGCCCCAGCGGCCCTGCCCAACCCCGCTCAGAAGCGGACTGGGACGTCTCGACCTTTTCTCGTTCGATTCTAACCCCAAGCCAAACCCACAGAATCTCCATCGAGGAGAGGCCATCGGGCCACCTGAGCCTATCGAACGGCTCGGGCATCTGCCGGGAGGTGGGTTAAGAAGTTGTGGAGTGCCACCAGAGGGCTCTACCGACCCCATCAGCAAATGATGGACCTAGATTCCACATGAACGTACCCGTTAGTGAGCTCGTTGAGCGTGATACTCAAGCCATCGAGGCAAGTGTCGTTTACTCAGCCCCTCCGATTGTGAAAATCGAGGACGGGGTAACACGCAAATTATGGCCGACCCCTATTAGACCCTAACAAGGCCCGGGGGCTCGAGCCAATTAATACAGGGACATAGGTTCGAAGGCCCCACCTTGCCGAGCCCATAGAATCCCTAGTTGGGGATTTCTGTTGGAAGACAGGGCGAGGAATATTGCAATGTCATCCAAGGACTTCGTCGACCCTATCACCAAAACCACAGTTCCGATCTCCAGTAACCCCCGACCCCAGCAAATGCAGGGGGTCGGTTAAGGTACGGCTACCTCCTTTCTTTCTTTCTTTCGAAACAATCTCCTCGCATCAAGACCAGCGGCATGATTCGGGGGAACAGACTGGTAAGATCGCAAAAAATCAAACAAAACGAAATTACGACGCAAAATCACGAAACCGCGTCCAGACTCGAAAAATACCGACACTTGTCCACATATTACATATAAGTTGTTCTCAAAATTATTCGACTAACTACTCCCGCGAAGGGAGAACCATCTCTTTCAGATTATCCGCCAGGTTTTTCGCAAGGGGAGCAACCATCTTCTCCATTTCCTCCAGCTCATCATCCTCATAGGTGGATGGGAAACCTTCGCTCATCACCTTCAGGTCGATTTCCTTCTTGTAATGGGCATGGGCGACAGTGAAGGCCTAGGTGATCCCGGCGTGAAAGGCACTCTCCTCAAGCTAGCCCACCCGAGCCGTGATACCTACGGCACGAGCCGTGAGCAGGCTGGTCTCCACCAGCTCCGTCACCTTCAGGGCATTAAGGACCACCCCGACCGCAGCTTGTAGAAGATCGTGCTCATCGCTCTCAACCTGAAGGGCCCTTCGTGCATAGGCAGCCTCTTTTTCCAGCTTGACGGAGACGTTTTCGGCGCTCAACCTTCGGCTCACCGCGTCACTGAGCTTCGCCCGGAGAGAGCGGACCACCTCGACGTCCTCGTCCACCTTCTACTGAAGGGTCGTGGCCCTACTCTCGGCCTTCCACCGGAGGTCCCGCTCCATCTCTAGCTCCTTCAGGACTTCACCGGCCTTCTCATTAGCCACGGCATTCCTCTGCAGCAGCTCGTCTCGCTCCTTTTAGAGCCTGGCGATCTCCTCCCCATCTAGCTTGGACCTCGCCGACAAATCCTCGAACATCCCATGGGCCTCCTCCGCGTCTTGATGCGCCTGGGCCTCCCGCTCCTGGGTGGCAGCAAGCTGTGCGACCATGTCTGCTCGTAGCCGGGCCTCCTCGGAGAGGCGATCCCACTCCGTCTTCTGCTCGCGAAGGAATCGGGATTTATTCCGGCTACGAGCAACAAGAACCTAAAGAGGAAGAAGACTGGTATCAAAAATGCGAAAACACAAAAACATGCGAAGAAGGAAGAAAATCAAGCAAATACCTGGGTAGTAGGAACAACAATTTCACGCAGGGCTCCTCTAGCCTGGTCCAGGGCCTCCAGCATGGTCGAAATTCTGATGTCAAGACCCTCCCGCTCCATGCTCTCGGAATGATCATCGAGCGAGAACAGAGCTGACATCGGGTCCTGGGCGGCCATCCACTGAAGCGGCGGCTCCCCCCACGTGGGAGAGCGGCTTCCTCCAGACAAAGGGGCCGGGGGCGGCTCCCTCCTGACCCTATGCGGCACCACCGCCGCACTCGAGGACCCTCCGACTGGACCCTCCTCCGTCTGGGCCACTTCGAGCGCCACGGGCGGATCCACCTGGGCCCCCGGTGGCGCGGATTGCACTACGCCCTCGAGCGCCACCACGACTGCGCCCGGCTGATCCTGGCTTGGCGCGGTCACGACCACCTCCACCGGCGGTATGCGGCCCTCGGCCGGCTGTACCATGTCCGCCATGGAGGAGGCCGCCTGCTAAGTAACCTCCGCGGGCGTGGGTGCCACCATAGACGCCGTCAGGTTGGCCAACGCAGATCCAACGTCGGCATCACTCCCGCCCAAAATAGGGGTGACGCTAGGCGACGCCATCTGTCCCACTTGAATGGCGAGACTCTTCTTGGGTGCCAGCCCTAGGGGGTGACCTGTCCGCAAGAACCTACACAAAGGTATTAATCATTAGATCAAAATAGAAATGGAAAAAGGATGAAAACAGGGGAATCAGTAGCTCACGTTGACGTCCTCGGCCGGCGGAAGCGTTTTGGGGACGGTTCCCCAGATCCCTGCCCTGACTCATCTGGGCGAGACCGTTTCGAGCCTACCTCTTGCTCCGGGGCAGGGGGGCTCACCTCGTGGGGCGCAGCACCAGAGCCGCTCCCCTCCATCGTCTCATGGGGCGCGGCACCAGAGCCACTCCCCTCCCCTGTCGCTTCGGGGTCGGCAGTGGCAGGCCCGCTTTCCTCCATCCACCGGTCCTCGATCGGCACCCGTGCGGAGCGGCGGACTCACCGGCCTCCACCGACCTCACTGATTCACTTCCCTCCGCGTGGAACGGGAAGGGTCCCTGCATGGACGGGTGGCCACTTGTCAGAGTGTCCTCGTCCTCCAGGACGTCCCAATCCACGCTGACGGCTACCTCATCATCATCATCATCGTCGTCGTCTTCATCCTCACTGCTCACATCCTCTCCCCGATCCCATGCCTCCTACTTCAGTCGTTTCGCCTTCTTCATCTGCTCTCTTGCTTTCTTGTCCTGCTCGGCCGCGAGTCAATTCGCCGCCGCCATGGCCTTGTCCTTGGGCAGCGGAACCGGACTGTCCTTGAAGACTAGCCCCCTCGGCTGGTTCCAATGTCACGAAGGCAAGTATCAAAAAATAGAGATTCAGAAAAAAGAAAAGAGCATGAGAGAAGAAGGCTTACGAATTCAAAGAACCCAGGCTCCGGCCGCATTGTGGGATGTTCGGGCACCGGATACACAATGTTGAGGACCCTGCTTGTGGAATCCTTCGTCGGCTCCGTCGCCTCCCTAATGCGTTGCGCCACTTCCGAGAAAGGGAGCGCCTCGTCAACAAGCGTCGTCCCCTCGAACGACATCCCGGGCATCATCTGATGCAGGGGAAGCACGCGCGCCATCAGTGGCACCACCCTCCTCGCATGATAGGCGCCGATAATCCCCGTCCCCTTTACACCCCGATCCTTCAGGGCTTGGAGGGCAGAGAGAAGGTCGGAGAGGTGTTTCTTGTCTTTGGACTGGACACCCCAGCTCCACGACTCCAGAGCATCTACAATAAGGCGTCCAGTGTACCTCGGTAGGGTGGCACTCACATCATCCCTAACATAAAACCACTGCGAGTGCCATCCCTTGTTGGATGTTGCTAGATGCATGTATGGGTAACCCCTCGACCGGGTATGGCGTAGATGAATGCTGGCACATCCCATCGGCGCGTTCACATCTTTCCCCCCAATCTTCCTCTTCGATAAACTAATGTTAAAGAAATATCACCACAGATCAAAATGGGGATCGATCCCCAGGAAACCCTCGCACAGGGCAACAAACGCTGCCATGTGTTGAATCCCATTGGGAGTTAGATGCTGCAGCTCCACCTCGTAATAATCCAACAGCCCCCGAAGGAATCTATGCGCGGGAACCGCGAATCCCCGCTCATGAAAGATGGCAAAAGAGACAACATACCCTTCGGGCGGCACCGGCTCACCCTCGTCACCAGGTAGCAGCCACTCCTGGACGGTGGACAGTGGGTGGAGAAGGCCACAGCAGACGAGGCCCTCCAAACGTCGTGAGGTGATGCTAGATCTGCCCCACAACTCCATTAAAGCAATGGGGAAGGAGGGCAGGCGCGAGCTTGACGGCGGCTGCAACACGAGCACAAGCCGGTCGATGGTGGCGATACGGGCGTAGGAGGCTGGGGAGATTGGCAGTGGATGTTTCAGAACGCAAAGGCAGGGGAGCGAAATACGGAACCTTGGGGGCGAACCCCATGGTTTTATAGGGGGCGACGGACGCGAGAAGGGCAACCGACCGCCTCGATCTCCGGGACTGCCACGCTCACCACCGCATCACGTCGCGGGACACGCGCCCGCAGTCCCTATCCTCTCACCCCAAAAATCACAGTGGACGGTTCACCTTCCCCAGGTGAATCCGGACTCTCTACCCACTTGGGAAACGCAAGCCACGAAGGCCCTTTTTTCTCTCTGGCCCACCTAGGGCCCAGAAGCTCGGCGGCCGGCCCAACTGAGGAAGGGTCCGCGAACGATCCGAAATCAAGGGCACAAGCACCAGTTAGGTCAGCTCTGAATGAGTTCCCCACGAACGGGATGCCACGACCCTCTCGGAAAAACATCCAGTTGATGAAAAACTAAGTCCTTCAGCCTTACCCGCGAAGGGACCGATACAACCCCCCGGGCGACTCTACTCGAATCACCCGGGGGCTCGGGGGCTACACCCATCGTGTGCGCTCGTGCACACCCTCTGGCAAAGTAACTTCGACGAAGTCAAAAAACACCCTCCAGGCGGTTCTACTTGAATCACCTAGAGGCTCGGGGGCTACTATCGGGGACCTAATACCGGGGTACCCCAGAAGGTGGAACCAATAACCACCGAACGTTAAAAACTTCTGGACGCATAAGAGCACCGTTTCATCCCTTGTTCGAATAACAGGAGTTTGGTTCCGCCTCACCCGACGCCTTTTGAGATAGCTCTGCCTCGCCCGAGGGCTCAGGGTTAGTCTCTGTCTCGCCCGACGCCTTTGGGGCGGGCTCGGTCTCGTCCGAGGGCCGAGGGATAGACTCCGACTCGCCCAACACCTTTGAGGTGGCTTTGCCTCGCCCAAGGGCTCAGGGCTAGTCTCCATCTCGCCCGACGCCTTTGGGGCGGGCTCGGTCTCGCCCGAGGGCCGAGGGATAGACTTCGACTCACCCGACGCCTTTGAGGTGGCTCTGCCTCGCCCGAAGGCTCAGGGCTAGTCTCCGTCTCGCCCGACGCCTTTAGGGCGGGCTCAGTCTCGCCCGAGGGCTGAGGGATAGATTCCGCCTCGCCCGACCCCGAAGGGTAGGGTCGGTCTCGCCCAAGAGATAGGGATTGGTCTCCGTTTTGCCCGGCGGCAAGGAACGAGCCTCACCCTGCTCCATATCTAAAGGTTGGATTCACCTTACCTGACAACTTCTCCCCATTCCCTCAAGATGATAGGGACAGGGCAGGACAAGACGTTTGGGTCAACCATGGCTCCAAGAACCATACCCTACGCCCTGGCAGGAAAAGTACTGCCAGGGGATGACGGGACATGTGCTTTAGACCCTTTCGGGCACCGCAGAGCTCGAAAGGTTGTACAGGTGCATGCTCCTCGCCCTGTAGAGTTGTAGGCGCCGCCTTCAGTCCTAGGACACGGAACCCAATGAAGATATACGACAACCGCTACGCTCCAGAAAAGGATTTGCTATCTCCATGAACGGCGGATATTCCGTCACCACGCTATGGACCCGAGGGAGCGGCGTCCGCTTCCCGACCCCTTAGGTCTGCCAAGTCGGAAGGCCTTGACCACGGCGTTACTCTGGACCTGACCCCTCGTCCCTTCGACGAAGACTCACAGGAACCAGAAGACGTGCGGAGCAAGGCTGGGAGAGGCTAATAAGTCAAAACCACTGTATTACAACCCATACCCTACGCAAGGCATCATTCTATGATCAACCTGACATTCCACAGAGACATCAACAGTGTTGTAGGCACTTATCTTCCTTCACACTCATCAGAATGAAGGACCAGGCCGGGTAGACGTGAACCACAAGATTAGATAAAGCCCTCATCCTTGTAAAGCCAGCCCCTTCATCTATAAAAGGGGAGGCGCTTTGTCGCAGAACCGACCAATTTATAAGAATACAAGTACAATGGCAATCCGCAAGCGGTCGCACTGTCATACTTGAACCCATATAAACCCGGTAGTCCGTCGAGTACCACGACGGGTCTCGATAAACGATTTACAACAACCAAGATCGTATAGGATTCAACATACATGCCACATATTACATAAAGTTCACAGATACTTTTCATCATCAGAGTACGAATAAAAAGTTATTACAAACCGAGTTTGATAATTAAAGCGGAAGCAAATAAGTTCGAAGATAAAGTTCCAACGTAGTTTGATACAGTGCCAAGCCAGATCACGGTCCACAAAAGCAAAGATAGGAATTACTAAAGAAGCCTGCCCAAGGCTTACTCCTCATCCACAGCGGGATAGAAGCAACTCTTGCAATAACCATGATACACAGTGCCATCTGCAACAATGGGAAAATAAACCCTGAGTACGAGAAGGTACTCAGCTAGACTTACCCGTCATGAACCAGAAATAAAATGACTCCAAGGATTATGCAAGGCTGTATAAGTGGACGTAACTTGACAACATTTTGCGTAAAAGGCAATTACCCGTTGTACAATTATGATTCCTTTATCAAGTTAAGTATAACTATCCATTTCTAGATTAGCAACTATCCTGTGCCAAACATGTGGTATATCATTTAGAAGCATACAATAGTAACCATAGCAGGTATTGTAATTCCATATTCATCTGAACCATCATGTTTCATAATATAGCTGCTACGATGTTGGGACTAGTCAAGTTTCTCACTATCCGGGAGAGACGGCGATTCGAATCGATTTCAACCAGCTGGGAATTTATTCCTAACACCAACCCAGATCTACCAGACACGATAGTCTTAGGTCACCTTTGGTACAACTCAGGTACACATTTCGCGGGTCGGTACCGCGCCGCACAATCTGGAACACCAGATGCCAGGATGCTCAGGCCAAACCTGCCCTTGGGCTCAGTCTGATCGTTCCCCGGAAGGAGCGCACAACAGAACGGTTCCCGGCCTGAGTTGAATTACTCGGCTTCGCGGTCGGAACGAGTTATCCGGCCAGCTAAGTGAGAGGCATGCGTTCAATCTTGTCAGAAGCGCCAACAACGGTACGGTCCTTAATCGACACAGACGGGGATAAGTCCACACCCAAGACCTCCATGCCTTGTTGCTTCCCTATCGACTTCCCGTCCGGTCTCAATTTACTTTTACCTCATGGTTCTGTTCCACGATAGCAGATATAGCCAACCGTGCTCCGGTATCCACCTATATCTCGTAGGTGACAGGACATCACCTGACTTCTACCGGTCTAAGCATGGCTAAGCATATATATTCGATCCTGGACCTATACCGGTTAAAGGTGTAATATCTGGACAAGGAATGTACATGCATCAAGTAGTTTCATTCAACTCTTATAACCTAATGCATCAATCATAAATACGTAAGTAAACATTTGTAAATTACTGGGAGACTTATAATGCTCCGGGGCTTGCCTCGTAGAAAGGAAGTAGGGCGATGATCAGGGCACTCCGGAAGCTCTTCAGGGTTCTGCTCCACGCCTTCGGGAGCTGCGGCTTGCGGATCCTCCTGCGGGTTCCCTTCCTCTGCTTCTTCGAATTCCAGCAACGTGATCTCTTCCTCTGATCCTAGATGCATGAGTATGGTATAAGTATTACGAATGCATATATGTTAACAAGTGCATCACGTTGTTTGAGTAGGTGCATATCTCTTCTCGATTACTACTTAACTACTTCTACAATGCATCGACTATGCCACAAACAGTAGCTACATGTTTCACTCATAACTGGAGTTCTACAAATCCAAAAACAGTGATCTAGGACTTTCTGGAAAGCTTATCAAATTCTCTACAACTTTGTTATTAACCATTTTTACAGTCTACATCAGTTTCAACATGTAACTCCTCACACTCTAGAATCAGTCCGGAAATGATTTAACATGCAATATAAAGTAAGAATACTTCTACTTTATGTAATCATTCAACATTTGACAAACTAGAACCTACTAACAGTTTAAGCATACCAAATACAGTTAAGATGATATAATGGTGAAGCCCAAACTATTTATTAAATTGCCTTTATTATTTTATTTAGATATCTAGGTTAAATAATAATTATATATCAGATGTGCTTAATAAATTCTCAAAAATTTACAGAGTCTTACTAATGCTATCAAAGGACTACTATAAAAATTTCATGTCATTTTACTAAGTAGAACATTCTATACAAAAATGATAAGGAAGCAAGGCTTGAAATAGCATAAATGGAAAATCCTATTGAAAAGTGTCAAGCAACAGATTTCTTATTTTTCTTAACATTCATAAGGTACTAGGATTATCTCCAACAAATTTCATGAATTTTGGACTCATAATTAATTTATAAAAATTCATGCAAGGATTAACTATTTATAAAAAAAATCTATAACTATAGATCTACACATGCAATGGTCCTCAAATTTTTACCAGAGTTCACATATGCTAAGACTAGCTTACCACAAAAATTTCATAATTTTTGGAGCACAGGAACTCTAGATATAAAATAAACAAATTTGAATGCATTCAAAAGCACATTTCAAATCCCTATTTAAATCTCCAGAAATTTCTACTGTTGAACCCAAGAATATATTTTTCTTAAATACTACACTTCCTAAGCAACACAATCATATTTATTTCAAAATTTTAGGAGCTACCAAAATGAAGATACAAAATTCACAAAATAAATCAAAAACTGGAATCAAATGAGTTAGCCTTCAAACAATGAGTCGCTGACTGGTGGGACCCGCTGGTCAGGGGACCCCACGCGTCAGTGACACGGAGCAGAGCAGCGGCGCTGCTGGGCACTGCGCGGCTGCGGCTCGTCGACGGTGAGCTTCGCCGGCGGTGAGGTCATCACGGTATGACCTACATGACCAGGCGAACCTACTGAGCCGCATGGCCGGACCTATTGCCGACCCTAGAGCTGACGGCGGCGGCCATGGCGGAACGGCGGAGCTGGACCACGGCAAAACGCCGGTGATGACCTCGGTGGCGCGATCTAAGGCTCGGACGAGCACCAGGGTACTACGGTGGACCTAGCGCACCAGCTATCGCGGAGAATGGTAGACTACAACGGTGTGGCCACTACGACGGAACACGGCGGCGAACTCCGGCGAGAGCGTGTGTGTTGCTGCGGCTTACCAAGCTTGGTCAGCGAGCACGGGAGGGAGCAGTGGATCGCTGAGAAGACGGTGAAGCTTTGGTGGTGGTGCTGGAGTGGCTAGGCGTGAGCTCGAGCACGGTTATGGCGACGGCGGAGCAGCGGGAGCTCGGCTGCTGCTGCGGCGATGAAGAAAGGCCGAGGCGAAGCAAATGGAGGCGTGGAATGGCTCGGGCGGGTGCTGGCGACGTTAAAGCCGCGCTCGGGCGCGTCGTGGCCTGGCTGGGCAGAGCAGAGGCGACGCGCGGCCGTCGCCAGGGACACGCGGCGCGCGGGTTCTGAAACCGGTCGGCCATTGAACGTCGCGATTTAGTTCGTCAGTCGCCCGATGCAGTGCCTGACGACGAGTTTTCCAATCGATTTAACTGCTAACCCGTGGCTCCAACTCGTAAACCGTATTAACAAAAATCCTAGCCCTATGTACCAGCTTCAACTTTCGTTCAAGGATCACGCTCTAATTCTCAACAGAAATGGAGTAAAATTATGATCAAGTTCGGCTTGTCAGGCTGTCAGTCGAGCAAACACTTAGAAAATTTTTGGAAGTGTTGAAAACAGTGAAAAGCTGATTTTTGTGAGTCCAATTCAAACATGTTAGAAGCTAAATCAGTCCATGACATAAAAATAAAAGTTGTTCCTTATGTCAAACACTACAACTTTGCCTTAGTGAACTCCTCCATGCAAGGTCTCTAACACCTAGTTCAACTTTAGTCAAACATGTCACTTTGAAATCATGGTACATACTCAAACCTTGACTAAATGACCAAACTAGCCTTAGCACTAAATACCAAAGTTGTTCCTAATGATATCCTAAGCATGTTTGAGCAATTTGCAAGGTCATTTAAGCATTTCATGTAGTAGTCACTCATATAGCTATCCCGGTCAACACATGAAATATTACTTAAGTGCTTGATCATGAAATGTGGCCTTCATGAACAAGGTTCCTTTTGTTAACCTAAGTGTAGCTAAAGTGTTTTAGTGACCAACATTACCCACTTGCCTTCATTTGCACATGATCATATGCATATGTTCCAAGAAACACGAGATAACAAGCAATGTTTCATATGTTTCGATCAGATGTTTCAATTGTAAATGATGATTTATGAATGCTTGATGCTCATGCTCATGTTATACAAGTCAAGTTATGCAAGGCTAACACCCGAGGTGTTACACGCTTCTCCCATAAAGGAAAAACAACTTTTGACCAAACAATACAAGAACACACACATACACACAGTCAAGCGGCAAGGAAGCTCTTGACCTCCTTTCGACCCTTCCATCAGAGACTTGGGACCAGTCCCTCTCTCTATCGTTTGTACCCCTTACTACAGACCGTTTACGGTGCTAATAACACGA
Organism: Miscanthus floridulus; assembly: GCF_019320115.1. Lineage (NCBI taxonomy): Eukaryota > Viridiplantae > Streptophyta > Magnoliopsida > Poales > Poaceae > Miscanthus > Miscanthus floridulus. The sequence continues at coordinate 84,763,217 of NC_089596.1, read as the reverse complement.
GCAGCAACAAACTAGACGTAGGGACATTCGGCCCGAACCAGTATAAATCTTATGTACTTTAGTGCACCATCCGAGCCCAACGCGCATTACTATAAATTTACTTGCCGGTGCTCGTACGAAACACCGACACAGCTCTTCTCCGATCAGGAGGCCGGAGCCGACTGGGGAACGACCGACCGGGGACGCCCGCTCGGTGAAGACCTAGAAAACGGACAGAGCAAGTAAGACAGGGCGCTCCAGTCAACCGCAATATCAAGGACCATACCCTGCACACCTGCAGGACAATACTGTTAGGTCATGTCAGAAGGGTACTTTATAACCTTCCAGACATGCCCGAACACCAATAGTGTTGTGGGCATCGACATTTGACCTATAGTATGGTAGGCGTCGGCATTTGCCATACCAGAAGAACGTCGTGGAACCGACCATATGCATCCAGCCATCAATAGTATTGTGGGCGTCGACAAAACCACCTTGTACCCGACGTCATGGGCAACAAGATTAGGTAGCACACACACTCTTTCTCTTACACTCTCTCTTGTAAAGTCACCCCCTTCATCTATAAAAGGGGATGCGCTCTCTCCAAAACGGGGATGATCGATTCGAACGACTTCGACAAACAACACACGGATCATTCCGATTCTCTCTGCTTGGCTCTAGAACTCTAAGGCCAAACAGAGCATATGCTCGAACACTTAGCGCACGTTGGGGCTCCCGTCACTCTTGCCATTCGGTTCGGAGTCCGACCGGACCTCTGATACCCCCCATCTTACTCCATCTCGTTTGTAACCCCCCAGCAAACTTCGAGCACTTGGGCTCAGAAATAAAGTCACCGAGCAACTCAAACTAGATGTAGGGCACGTTGCCTGAACCAGTATAAACCATATGTTATTGAGTAATAGGCCACATCCGATCACAACGTACGGCAAAACTATAAATACTTACGTGTTGGTCACTTTTCGCATCGATAGCTTCGCTCCACATTTTCAGCCCCGCTCCTCGTTTTTTGTCAAACAGTTTCAGCTCCACGCACTCTGTTCGAGGAAAAAAGGTGGGGTTATGGGTGCTCTACAAACTCCAGGTTTTTGTGAAGCTGCTCCACGGTGGAGCTTGTGGAGCAGAGTTCGTGGAACAGTCCTAAACACCCCTAATAGTGGTAAAGTTATGTTTGTAGCTAGATGCACCCACAAAAAATTGAAAAACCAGTATTATAATCAAAATTTCACTGTTCACACCTACGAGATAGCACACCCTCCCTTTAATTTGCTTAGCTTTGCCACTGCTCATTAAGATGCGATTAGATTATTCTGTGCACTCTAGCAAGCGTGCCCGACTTCAAATCACAGCAGTGTCATTGGATCATCTGCTAGTCCACACAGGACTTCAACGTATATTCCGGTGGTTGACACTGCCTAACACACAATATAACACAATGCTACCGGACGATCCTTATTTTGGTAATGGTGATGAACTAATCACTACATTGATGATGCTTATTTTCGTAATGATAATCTAATAGTAACATTGATGAACACGAATAATTCGTGACTAGTTCGTTATGTTTAACTCAATGATATTGTGTTTGATTCGCAATTACTATAGTTCACTAAATGATCGTTGATGATCTAGTTCACCGAATACTTTGTAACGATCTAATAATTCACTGAAAATTAAAGTGTACTCCTAACACGCATACAATCTGGTCCAGTATTACTGTGAATTCACTTATTCCAACAAAAAAAACCAAAAAAAGTCCAGGCCAGAAAGCAACCACGGCAGATATGCTGAGTGGCTCTCCGGCGTGCCACCTTATCACCACCCATTCAAGCCTGCCGCGGCTGCCCCCATTTCTCTGGCGTGGCCCTCGCGATAAGCCAATCGGGAGAGCCTTCTCCCGATAGTTTTTCGGGAACAAGGACACTTCCCCAATCCGTAGTGGTTCACGTCCCGGTTCCTTGCCGGCGGCAGCGGCGCTGGGCGAGGTTTCATCTGCGCTTGGCCGGCGACGATCGTCCACTAGGTACGCCGCCCTTTCCCTTCCGTTCCTGGTGCGCGGAACGAGCACCCTGCACCCCGAACTCAACTAGCGCGTGCGCGTGCAAGCGGAAACGCCCACGCATGCTAATCTTCACCTCCTCTTATCTTCTTCCCTCCACCACGCTCCCCCGCTGCCGCCGCCGCTTGCCCGCCCGGCTCGGGCAGTCAGGCGTCGCCGCCCTCGCCGCCGCCCGCGAGGCCGCGACCGCAGCCACCGCTAATCCCAGCATCTTCTCCGTCTCCGGCTCGAGCTCCCCCGCCTCCCGCTGGCTCCCGCGTCGCAACGCCGCCTTCTCTTCTCCGGGCGCCGCCCACGCCACCTGCACCGCCCAACCGGCCTCTTTATTTTTTTCTTTTTTTTTTCACATTTTTTCCTTGTCGTCCAGTGTGTGCAGTCCATAAGCTAAATACTGCTCGCTCGCAAACAAGCATTTAGGAGAAAGGATATTTATCTGGTGTGTTCACTGAGTTCGATTACTGATTCAAATTTTGGTCTTTCCGCTGATTCTCTTGGAATTGAAATTTCCTAGCCACGCATTTTATTCTGGGGCTGTTAACTGAGCTTGAATTTTGTTACACAATTTGATTTTGTATTTGATTCTCCAACAGGTAGCCCTGCTATCAAACACCTTGTGTTCTCAACATTTATGAGTGCAAGGCAGTATTGCTAAGAGTATATTGCCATGGCATCTCCTGCTTCCGTCACCAACCTCGGAAGCAATGGGAGGTCTGGCCCACTCCCGGCTGCTGCTGCTGCAAGGAGGGCGCACTTGGTCACAAGGATCAGCTTCACGGGGTTCGACGGCATAAGGCGGTGGCAGTATGAGCCTGGGAGGCTTTGCAGGTGTATGGTCATCACTAATCTGATTGAGGAGAAGGGTGTTCAGTTCTCGTCAAGAGGGAGTGTCAGTGTGAAGGCTGATGGTGACAGTGATCTGCTTCTGAAGCCGCCACAGAAGCCAGTACCACCACAGAAGCCAGTCCAGTCAAATGGACCACCGGAGAGCATGAAAACAGCATCACTGCTTGATCAGAAGTCATCAGGGGCAACTTTAGATGACAGAGAGAAGGTCAGGGAGTCATTGGACGCTGTATTGGAGAAGGCGGAGAAGCTTGAGGCCTCGAGCTTTGGTAATGCAGATGGTGGCAACCTTAGTTCAAGGCAGAATAATGTTTCGAGTAATGGCCCAGGACCAACATTAGTGGAGGAAGGTGGGAATTCGAGGAAGACCAAAACACTAAAGAGTGTATGGCGGAAGGGGAACCCTGTGCCAACTGTACGTAAGGTCATTAGAGAGCAACCACGAACTGAAAGTAGGAGTCAGTCTATACCTGTGGCTAAACCTTCAGTGTCATCTCCACCGAAACCTGCCCCTCCGCTACTATCTAAACCTTCTGTAGCACCGCCTCCTCGTCGGCCTGTCAAGTCCGATACATCAAAGGAGAAAAAGGGACCCATCCTTATTGATAAATTTGCTTCCAAGAGGGCAGCAGTTGATCCGATTGTACCTGAGGAATTGTTAGATCCTCTAAAACCAGTGCGACGCCCACCAGCAAAAGTCAGAGTTGATCGTCGCAAAAAACCAGACACACAAGCTGGTTCCCGGCGACGTATGCCCAATGATGATGGATTAGTTGATGAGGATACTGCTGATGTGCCAATTTCTGGTGTTGCAGTGCGCAAGGGTAGGAGGTGGAGCAAGGCAAAACGCCGGGCTGCAAGGCTAGAGGCTATGCAAGCTGAAGAGCCAGTCAGAGTTGAGATCCTTGAAGTTGGTGAAGAAGGTATGCTGATTGAGGACTTGGCATATGACTTGGCAGTTAGTGAATCAGAAATTTTACGATTCTTATCGGTGAGAGGAGTTATGCTTGACAATGTTCAGACTCTGGATAAAGATTTGGTTAAGATGGTTTGCATGGAATATGATGTTGAAGTACTAGAAAGTGGTCCTGTGAAAGTGGAGGAAATGGCGAAGAAGAAGGAGTTCCTTGATGAGGAAGATTTGGATAAATTGGAAGTGAGACCTCCCATTGTGACTATCATGGGACATGTTGATCATGGGAAGGTACCAAGTTTGATGCTACGTTTTGGAACTCTCGACTTTTCTAAAGTATTGGTTGTATGACACTGCTATTTTTTGTTTGCAGACAACTCTGTTGGATTATATACGCAAGAGCAAGGTAAACTTATAATAGCTTATCTTTGATGTGTTACTTCTGTCAGTGATATATGGAGGTTTTTGTATTTTTTATTTTTGAATAAAATTCCTAATCTCAGCAATCATTGATATAACCCAAGTTCCTTACAGGTGGTGGCATCTGAAGCTGGTGGTATTACACAAGGGATTGGAGCATATCAGGTTCTTGTACCAGTAGATGGAAACCCTCAAGCCTGTATTTTTCTGGATACTCCAGGACATGAGGTATATAAATATAACTTCTGTTGTCATGTAGTCCACACTTCACCCTTTCTGTTGTATGTACATTTATGCATATGACATTGCCATTCTTAATTCTTTGATATGTCAGGCATTTGGTGCAATGAGAGCTAGAGGAGCTAGAGTAACTGATATCTGTATTGTTGTTGTTGCTGCGGATGATGGTGTTCAGCCACAAACAAGTGAGGCAATTGCACATGCAAGGGCAGCCGGAGTGCCAATTATAATAGCAATAAACAAGGTCTGTTTTCAAATCATTTCCTTTTATTCCATCCATTGGTATAAATTGTTACAAGCCCCTTCTTAGAATTCATTGAACTCACATGGAAGCAGATAGACAAGGAGGGAGTTAATGCAGAACGAGTTATGCAAGAGCTTTCCCAAATTGGGCTAATGCCAGAAATGTGGGGTGGTGATACCCCAATGATTCAGGTTGCTGATTGTGCCAATTTTAAAGCAGTAGTTCAATAGTATAGCATCTTATTACCTATTTGAGCCATTTTATTTTATATCTACCAGATAAGTGCTCTTACTGGGGACAATGTTGATGAACTTCTAGAGACTGTCATGCTTGTTGCAGAGGTACGTTTCTGTTTGCGCAATGTTTTCCAGCAATCTATTAAGTTCTTTTTTGACCTTTTCTTTTGTTGCAAATTTGAAGTTGCAAGAATTAAAGGCCAATCCACATAGAAATGCGAAGGGCACTGTTATTGAAGCATGCCTTGACAAGGCCAAAGGGCCTCTTGCTACCTTAGTTGTTCAGAATGGAACCCTAAACAAAGCTGATATTATTGTGTGTGGTGAAGCTTATGGAAAGGTTGGTCTCCTATATCCTTATTCGTTGCATTTGTTAATATGTCAAGAATACAATGTAGCATTAGGAAAACATAATCTAACACATATATTTGTGGATTGATTGGTATATAACATCACACCTATGTTATGACAGATCCGTGCATTGTATGATGACCGTGGGAAGCTCGTTGACAAAGCAGGACCATCCAATGCCGTGCAGGTTTTTCCTTCCCTATTTTCTTCAATTTTCTCTTCTGTGATTCCTTCCTACTTTCTCCTTATTCTAACATATTTATGTTTTATGTCAAAAGATTTATACTGGAATTGCATTGTCCTGCTTTTGCTGCAAAATATACATTAGCTCTTGTGAATATGAGTCATGTAAAGTTATACTATGAGAAATTGAGAATGCACCGAATGTTTCTCCTTTATTAAAATAAGGTTATTGGAACAACAAAACTGGATCTTGACAACTGACATATATCACCATGATTACTCTGCTTTATTTTTCTGCATTAATTGTTTTTTTTATTGAGGACTAAATGCCAGATTTGTTATGAATTACACCTCAGTACATATTATAAAATCAGGTAGGGGGCTCCCCCACTGTTCCTGAAAAAAAAACTATAGATTTCAAGTGGATAAGCCTGGACTTTAGAAATTCGCTGTGTCAGTCATGGATTCTCCAAAGCAGTGTGACAAAATGAAAATAGTAGCTATGTGTTTCAAGCTTGCATTATACCTTCAAAGGATGATTCCTTTTGCTTTAACCAATGGTTGAACGCTCATGGAACACCAGTGATATAAGCATCCTGATTTTTTATCAAAAACTCTTGATAGGTTATTGGCCTCAATAATGTTCCCCTTGCCGGCGATGAATTTGAGGTTGTTGACAACCTTGATGTTGCACGTGAAAGGGCGAATGAGCGTGCTGAAGCACTGCGCCTAGAAAGGATATATGCAAAAGCTGGGGAAGGAAAAGTCACGCTTTCATCTATTGCAGCATCGGTTTCATCTGCGAAGCAAACTGGAATTGATACACATGAGCTAAATGTTATCCTTAAAGTTGATTTTCAGGTAGTGGTGATACATGTAAAGATTTTGTTTATAATAATGGCTCTTTCTTTCTGAAAATACTAACGATTGATACATAGGGTACAATCGAGGCCATTAGGCAAGCCATCCAAGCTCTACCACAAGAAAATGTCTCTCTGAGGTTCCTCCTTCAAGCTCCAGGAGATGTGAGTGTTAGCGATGTTGATCTGGCTGTTGCTTCAGAAGGAATTATATTTGGCTTTAATGTCAGAGCACCAGGATCAGTTAAAAACTATGCTAAGAAGAAAAGTGTTGAAATTCGTCTGTACAAAGTGATCTACGATTTGATTGATGATTTACGGAATGCCATGGAAGGTCTTCTTGAACCTGCTGAGGTAACAGACACTTTTGGGACTTTAAATCAGTTGACCGAAAGAAGTCCATAAACTGTCATCATTAATTGTAGTTCAACATCTTTCCAAAGTTGATAGATCCTTCGTCCTTTCAATTAAATGAGTATTCATTAATTTCTCCATTAGGATTCTAACTGGGAGTTTTTCTGTTTTGTAAAGACTGAGTAACTTTAGTGAGCTACTTTTTTGTTTATCCTGAATACATGTTTCTTCTCCAGGAGGAAGTACCAATTGGTTCTGCAAAAGTTCGAGCTGTTTTTAGTAGTGGCAGTGGAAAGGTGGCAGGCTGCATGATTACTACAGGAAAAGTTGTTCAAGATTGTAATGTTCGGGTTCTCCGCAAAGGGAAAGAAGTATATGTGGGTTCGCTTGATTCCTTGAGAAGGGTAAAAGAAGCTGTAAAGGAGGTATGGAATTTACGCTTGAGTCTTCAAATCTTTGTACTGCAGTTCACTTCCTGGTTAATAAGCAAATCGAAGATGCACATTTCATCTTGTCTTGAACAAACAAAAATTACTTTCTGAACAGGGAAAACTAATTATCTTAGTGATACAGCATTACTTTGTGTTATGTTCATGCATCCTCTGTTTGTACTGTGAGACTACAACCAGTGCTAACAATGTGAACTGGAATTTTCCTTTCCACTAGGTTGGTGCTGGGCTAGAGTGTGGTATTGGTGTAGATGACTTCGATGAATGGCAGGAAGGTGACATCGTAGAGGCATTCAATACTGTGAAGAAGGCAAGAACTCTCGAGGAGGCCTCTGCTACCGTGACTGCCGCGCTCAAGGGTGCAGGTGTCCAGCTGTAGAATTGGCAACGCTGATAAGAAACAAGTGGGTTAACAGTTGCAGCAGCCTGTGGCCAACAATTTTTTGGCAACGAATCTGGAGGCTACTGGTCGAAGTTCTGAAGAATTAACAAGCATGTTGCTGTACAGACTTAACATATGAAGATCAATTCTACAGCACCGGTGTCTGAGCTCGACCATCTCGCGCCTGCCAGAGCTGCATCTGCTGCTGAAAGTTGATGTACATAGAGAAGATGGGATCAGCTGTTCTACCCTTTTTAGTTTGCCTCTAACAGTGACAGGTAGATAACGGGTGTCTAGTTTTGCAACTATTAATTTTATTTTACACAAGATGTAACTGCAACGGCGATGCCGTCATTGTTGAACCGTCATTCATACTCTTCATGATAGATATAGAGTTAATAGGAATGGGAATGAGGTTGCCCTACTAATTTGTTACTACAGAATCTGCCTTCAACAGTCCACTAAAAGTTTATAGTATATATATTCTTGAACTTTTGGAGCCCTATTGTTGTCACTTTTCTCGGTGCTTGCTACAGTCTTCGAGCCAAGTAAGCTCAGTTTAAGTTGGATTGCTGAGCGAACCAGGGAGTAGGATCCGCAGTGCATGCCGTTCTATATCAAGCGCTAGGAAATTTTAAGAACATTTATATGGCTGTATCCTATATGCTGCCAACACTGTCAGTGTAGTAGATGAAATAATGACGGCGAGAAAACATGTGTCATTCGTTTTTACATGCAAACTTGTAAAACGTTGATGGATCAAGTCATTACTATTCAGTAAAATAGTTTTGAGTGCAAAATTTGCACTAATTATCCTCTCCTAACATAATCTTCTGATGACCATGAGTCGAGGGGGTTGCTAGCAAACGTAACCAAACAAAAGTGTTTATACCCTATATAAAAGAAAGGGAGCTGCTATATCTTAGGTGTCTGATTTTTTTTTTTTTGGAGTTTTCATGCAACAACTCACAAGAGACAGCTACAACTAGTATGATTAAAATGTCAATCACAAAAGACAATGAACAATTTTTTCTATAGCCAAACAATGACAAAATTGCATGTCGTCTGAACCAAAAAATAATAATAATTAGGCACCTGAGATATAGGAGAAGTGTAAAATAAAACCACCAAGCACATTTGTTGCCAACTTAACAAATCTATTTTTTTGGACCAAGATTATTGAGCCTTCAATAATAAGTGTGTATTGTTTCTACACTTATTAAGCTTAATTATTCGTGTGCCTAGGTTGAGTAAGAGCAACTCCAAAAATTTCTTTATATCCCTTCTTAATTGATAGGAACAGAGACTTTTTGGTGAAAAAATTACCCTCCAACAACTTCTTTAATTAGATCTCCAAATATAGACATTCTCTATTTCAGATTGCTCGCTAGCCAAAGACGAAGAGCGGAGATGACTCTTTAAAGTGTGCAAAAAATATAAAGAAGTTGTTAGAGGGTGGAAAGACTTAGAGATCGATTTTTATTCAAATGACTCTCTAAAATAATAATTTAGAGAGTGTGTTAAGACGGAATCTTTGGATATTCCCTAAAAAAGCCAAGGTGAAATAAGGATCCATATGGACTAAAGGAAAAGCATTGTATTTAGGAGGATTGTAATCTTATAGGGAAATTTTTGATATGTTCCTTTAGAACAAAAATTTTAACCTTATGAGGTTCCTTTGGATTAATATGGTACGTATGAACCCATAGAAATTTTGAAGCATAACTAGCATGAGGTTAGACCTTTTTGAAACTTTTCTTTCTATCTATCTCAATCTCTTTTGATGTTTCTGGAATTTTTCTATGTTGCATCCAAATAACACAATGAAAACTTTTCTACATTTTGAATTATCGTAGGAGTGTAAGTTCCATGTAACTTCAATCATACCTTTTTTTTCTCATTCCAGCGTTTTGAGAGTTTTACATTCCAAAGAGGCCCTAAGCGTATATTACACCGGCCCCTCTTCTAGCATGTGTAAATCATTTTCGAGAGACAATTCATGTAATATACACTAGTAGAGAACCGAGCTTTACTTCCGGTGGGGAACCCCCTCTAGTCCCGGTTCCCCACCCGGGAGCAAGCATCCGGGACTAAAGGGGGGGTCCTTTAGTCCCGGGTCAGGAACCGGGACTAAAGGAGGACCTTTAGTCCCGGTTGGTAACACCAACCGGGACTAAAGGTGCCTCCTGACATGCCACGATGGCCGGCACCTTTAGTCCCGGTTGGTAATACGAACCGGGACTAAAGGTTTTTTTCTTTTTTCTTTTCTTTTCATTTTTTTGTTTTCTTTTCAAAATAGGTTTTCGAAATCGTATTGTACGCTGCTAATTATACATTTATACGCGCATATAGTATGTTTCGGTTCAAGCACAATGAACGTATTAAATCACACAATTCAAGCATAGAAATATATATATATATATATATATATATATATATATATATATATATATATATATATATATATATATATATATATGAATGCATGCATCATATATATATTTACATGCATGCATGCATATGTGTATTTTACATTATATTATTTCATGTGCATATATTACAAAAGATTGCATTACAGTTGTTGTGACATAACAAGTTTCCTCTCATCCTCTAGCTTGGCTTCAATGGCAGTGTTGGGTCGAAGTAGAACTCGCCCTTGGAATCGATGACTTGCTCATTAAAAAATCCAGCTATAGACTCTTGAATTGCTTTGATTTGGTCTTGCCGTATGACCTTTTCCTCCAACCATCGAGTCTACAGGTTTGAATTAAAGGAAAATAAATTAATATATGTACATATATATATATAAAGACATAGTAACACAATCAATAATAATAATTAAATGAATATATAGTGTATTTTTAACGTACTTTGAGTCTCTCTGTAGGAGTTCTTTGGGAGAGCACCTTGATAAACTTGCAAACATAGTAACCACAGTAGTTGTTCCCCTGTTCCTGCCTTAGACACCACTTTACGAGAAAAAGATTTGTCATCCAATCTGGTGATCCGGTGAAAGCTATATGTTTAATTAATAAAGATGATGCGATTCAGGGGACTTACTTTCAAAGGGATTACATTCAGTGGCGCTTTGTATTTTTCCATGTGTTGCTTCTCAATAAAGGTTTTCCAAACACTGCCCAATAAAAAATTTGCCACGTCATCAGATATAGTTAATCATCATGTTTGTGTGTATATATAGTTGCTAGAGATCCCGAAATTACCTCTGGATAATATCTATCATATCTTGGTAGTCTTGTTGTGGTTTTCTCATCGAGTCATAGATTATCAAGTGACTTTTCACCAGATCGATGTCCATCAATATCCAGTGATTGCTGCATGTGTTTATAGGATATAACGCATAACACTCATTAATTAACTAGAATCAACATATGAGCCATTAAGGATATGATCGACATGATTAACACTCACTTGAAGTTATAGGGAAAGAGTATATCCTTCTTGTGGCGTTGGTTCACTAAGAAGTTCATGAGGTTACTCTCTGACTCAGACTTCCAATTAGTCTTTGGAGTAATTGGGTCTTCGAATACTATATGGGGATCAACAAAACCAATTTCATTGCAGCCTTCCTTTCTGAGCTCTGTCATTGTAAATCTGCATATATATAGTACTTGTTAGGATAATTTATATGCATATACACACATATGATGAGTTTAATAATAGATCAAAAGAATTATTACTTACAGGCAATAGCAGCTAATGATAACTTTGTCCAGAGAGGTCAGGTGGCATAGTTGATGAAATTCTGCAAAGTCAACATACATAACATCATCGCCACGGAACCAATGTTCGTCTCTAATTCTGACACCAACGCAGAAGTCTCCACTGGTAGACGCCTGCATGTACCACTTGTTTAGCAGGTACATTTGCGTCCCCAGATCAGATAAGGCTTGAGGGTTGTATAGACTCTGGCCTAGTACAAATTTTTTCTTCCAAATATCAACCTCCGCCGCACTCTCAATGTTTCCATCACCAAACATCTGGTAAAGGTCGAGACCAGTCTCATCAAGAAATTCACCAAGGTGATCCAAATCGACATCCGGAGGTATGTTTGCCTGATGCATTAATCCTAAATTCGAACCATATTCATTACCAACAACTAGCGGGGAGATTGATTGGTGCGCTTGTTGTCCGAGTTGGGCAATGCCTTTTCCTGCCCGCTTCTTTTTCTGTGCCGCCTCAATTGACTTGGTGAGAGTGCGGTCATAGTCTGATAACGTTGATTTGGACGGCTTACGAGATTCCCGCTGTTGTTGCTGGTAAGAAGTCACCTTTTTTCTTAGAATATCTGGAGCTACGAAGAAGTACGGTTTCTCCGGGTTTCTCCTTGCTTCTTGATTCATTTTAAGTTTGTCATAGAATCTAGACATGTCTTTTTTATATGCATCAGTTCCTTCTTCCTTCTCTTCAGATATTATTTTGGGAATAGCCCTTGGTTTCACGGTGGCTTTCTTTGCAGGCGGGGACTGGTTCTTCGTTTGAGGGGTTGGCCTCTTGCTAGGCTTCTTGGTAGGCGGGGGCGGGGGAGGCGTTGGAGACCTCCTTGGAGGTGTTGGCAGCAGCGTTGGAGACCTCCTTGGAGGTGGCGGCTGCGGCGTTGGAGACCTCCTTGGAGATGGTGTAGATGCAGCCTCGTCTTCCAACATAATGTCATCGTACTGAGCACTATGATGATCTGGCGATTGAACAATTGGATTTAGGTTGGGGGAGGATCTGCTACAAAAAAAAGGAATGACATATTATTATGAGCAGATTGTTAATTATTTAAGCCAATACAAATTAATGATGTAGTGTTTTCATCCGCACGTACCTATGGTGAGGTAGTTCAGGAGGAGGTGGAGCCGACATCCCTGGAATGATGATGTAGCGCTTGCGCCATAGAATGAATGTCTTCTCCGCTTCTCCTAGAGTCTTCTCGCCATCACCTCTAGGAATGTCAAGAGGCAAATCACTAAAACCTTTTTTAGCTTTATCTACCGAGATGGTAGCATATCCTTCTTGGATTATATTCCCATGAATCCTTGGTGTCTTGGTTCGGTCGATAGGATTAACAAGACCGATAGCCACCTTGATTGTAGAATTCTCCTTCGGAATGTGTAGCTCACACGTTGTACAAGGTTCAGTGACGTCATCCACAGGGAAGCGCAGTCCTGTGTCCCCTTGATTTGGTATCTCCGTGGAAGCGCAGCTGCTTTTCAACTGAACAGATTGGCTAATGTTGATTTCTGGCTCTGATGCCTGCTTACTTGCACTCACTGCTATTTGCACTTGCCTTCTGATTTCCTCCTGCATTCTCGCTTCAAGGTTTTTTTCCCGCTCCTGTGCTTCACGCACCACTTCCTCCAATCTCTGAAGCCGCTCTGCCTCTTCTTCCTTCTTTCTCTGGCGACTTCTGTAAGAAGGTCTGTTCTGAGGGAATCCATGCTCCCACGAGACACTTCCTTTGCCTCTAGTTCGGCCACCATGTTCAACAGTCCCGATGGCGTATGTCAGCTCATCCTTCTCTCTGTTGGGCCTGAACGCACCACTAGCAGTAGCTCTCTGAGCATAAAACAATCTTTCTGCTGCTTCTTGCAGTCTTGCGCCATAAACGCACTTCCCTGTCTCCTGGTCTAGTGTTCCCCCATGACCGAAAAACCAATTCTTTGCACGTTCTCCCCACTCGAGTGATTCTGGTCTGATACCCTTGGCAAGAAGGTCTGCTTCCATTTTGTTCCACTTCTTAATGGCAGTTGGGTAGCCACCTGATCCCAAGGTATGGTGGTATGTCTTCTGTTGGGCATTACGTTGGTTCTTTATCACCCGACTCACACCCTCTTTCGAAGTCTTGTACTGTACAAACTCATCCCAATAGGGCCTCTGCTTTGAGATCGGGCCTGGGACAGTAAAATCTGGTGCTATGTTCTTCTTGACATACGTCGTGTATAGGTGTTTCTTCCAAGTCTGAAACTGGGTGGCCATCTTCTTCATTGCCCAATCCCTAACTCGCTCCTTCAATTCATCACCATCTATTATATCATCATAACCATCTGTTTGGAGCGTGAAATGTACCAAGACATCATTCCAAATTAACGCCTTGTCACGATCGGAGACAAAACTGATATGAGGAGCATTGGTCTTCTTCTTCCATTCACGGGTACTAATCGGGAGCCGGTCCCGTACAAGGTAACCACAGTGGTGCACAAATTTCATTTTATTCGGCCCCCTCGGTTCTCCTGTATCCACATTGAACTCCGAGATGATGAAGCGGCCCTCCAATGGCTTTTTGGGACCTCGAACATTTTTACTCTTCGTTGTAGTTGTTGATGTCGATCCAGAGGGCTACAAAACATAAACATTATTTTTAATGTCATGAGCACACATAAAGACATATGATAATATATATAGCTAATAATAAAAAATATATACTTGGCCAATCTGTTGTTGCTCATTTTGTTCAAGAGCTAAGTACTGACTCCCGTCATCTACATCCTCTTGCACGTTATTTTTAGCACCATCATCGCCGGCAACTTGAGTGCCAGTGTTGATCAAATTCATCATCAACTCCTCCTCATCCATGTTTCTCGGGTCGGCCATCTAGCTTCAAAAAACAAAACCAATATATAGTACATCAACAGCGCGGTTCGCCCTGGTGTGATTGTTTAGCATTAACGATAACGATAATACGAATGTTGATCAACTAGGCCACGAGAAAGGGCGGTGTGACAAGAGTGGTGGTGCTCCACTCCGCCGTATATATGTCTGTACACATGGGTGAACGAGGGCGGCGGTGCTCCGCCGTATACATAGAAACGCATGGACGAACGAGGGCGGCGGTGCTCCGCGACGTATATATACATGCATATGAATACAAATGATGTATATATACGTGTCGGCGCGGTGGCCGGTGTGCTGACGACGACGACATGAGGCGGGTCGGCGTGCTGACGACGACGACGACGTGAGGCGGGCCGGGGCGGTGTCGGTGCGTGATGTTGTGATCCTATGTACCATGTGAACCATGTAGTCATTCATCATATGAGAAACGTATAAGTCATTATGAAATGTAAGTATATGTGTCATTCATCATATTACTTTAGCAACATTAATATATTATATCTGTATATTCAAAGTTCACAAATGAAGAAACGTTGAAGTTTTCCTTCATTTGTCTGTAGCCATGCATGCAAGTCCAACCAAAACTGCTTACATCATCACATGTGATATTTTTTATAAACTAAAAAACGCTTAATTTTTATAAACCAAATAATATATAGTGTGTTTATTATACAAGCCATGGATTTACATCGATCTAATTAATTTCTAAAGTAATTTCATATTGGTGGTCCTTAATTAAACTTGTCATGATTTTGTGATTCAAATATTCATTTTCAGTTCCTCGCTCGCTGCATATATAGAGTTCCAAATATATAGAGTTCCTCGCTCGCTGCATATATACAGTTCCAAATATTCATTTTCAGTTCCTAGATTTTGTGATTCAAAATTTGGAATTTTCAATCGACCTCGAGCGTTGACATGGCTTCCACCAAAGTTTTACGTAGTTTTCGACGTGATCTATGATTCGGCAGTGGAGGGCTCGGGCGAATGTACAAAGACATCGACGAACATATCACCTCGAGCTCGGCAGGGGAGGGCCTCGGGCGCGGTGGAGGGGCCTTGGGCGCGGAGGAGGGCGTGGTGGAGGGCCATGGGTCACGGAGGAGGGCGCAGTGGAGGGCCACGGGTCGCACGGAGGAGGGCGCGGTGGAGGGGCCTCGGGCGCGGAGCAGGGCGCGGTGGAGGGCCATGGGTCGCGCGGAGGAGGGGCACGGGCGCGCGCAGTGGAGCCCGCACGAGGAAGAAGAGGGCGGCGCCGGTGTCACGGAAGGCGCGGTGGGGCCACGGGCGCGGTGGAGGGGCCTCGGGCGCGGAGGAGGGCGCGGTGGAGGGCCACGGGTCGCGCGGAGGAGGGGCACGGGCGTGCGCAGTGGAGGCCGCACGAGGAAGAAGAGGGCGGCACCGGTGTCACGGAAGGCGAACGGACACGGTGGAGGCGGCGCGAGGAAGAAGAGGGCGGCGGTGTTCGACGAGGAAGAAGACGAGCGGATCGATCTGCGCCAGGCGCTGGAGGTTATATATCAGGGAGAATTACTCCCGGTGCCAGCCACCAACCGAGAGTAAAAACCCTTTACTCCCGGTGCGTATTACCAACCGGGAGTAAAGGTAACACGCACCGGGAGTAAAGGTATACCTTTACTCCCGGTTGGTAACACGCACCGGGAGTAAAGGGTTTTTTTTGGCGGGCCACGAAACTGCAGCCCACCTTTACTCCCGGGTGGGATTCCCACCCGGGAGTAAAGGTGGGCTGCAGTTTCGTTTCCCGCCTGTTTTAAGCAATAGTCTTGTTAAATACAATAGAAATGCAATAGTTTTTGTTAAATACATAGTAAATTAAATAAAAGGCATAAAATTATTTTGTTAAAAATATGAATTTTCTTTTTGTTTATTGCACATAGGAAAAATCTATAACCTAACTTTTTTTTTGTTAGAATTATAAAATATAATGTAACTAATATTTATTATGTCGTTAATGCAAAAATGTAGTGTTTAATTAAAATTATTAAAACTATTGGTTTTGGACAGAAAATTTGTTTTCACGTCATTTTAACGTTAATATTTTAATTTTTCATCACTCGGTATCCTAATTTACCTTTTTGAGAGAGAAATCCCACCAAATCAAACATTGATTTAATTTGAAACATGGCATAATAAACATCTGAATTCACAATTATTACATAATATCTCAAACACACACTATATTAAATCACTATATCATCAAGTGGGCACAGCAGTGAACTTCTTCTTTACGTATGTCCCTTGGTTATGATCGCTTCGTAACCATGGAGTGTCCTCATTATTTACCAAGATGCTAGGGTCTTTGTTCACTTTGAAGGGCGGAATTCGGTCATCCTTTTCATATTCTTCTGACATGTCTGACTTGTCCTCAATTCCCACGATGACTCTTTTCCCTGAAAGAACTATGTGACGCTTTGGCTCTTTGGTTGAGTCATTATCGTTTTTCCCTCTTTTTGGTTTGGTAGACATATCATTGACATAGAACACCTGATTCACATCCTTGGCAAGGACGAATGGTTCGTCTTTGTACCCAATATTACTAAGGTCTACTGTTGTCATTCCATACTCGTTGTCTACTGTTACCCCGCCTCCGGTCACCTTGACCCATTGGCACTTGAACAATGGGATCTTCAAAGTAGGTGCATATTCTAGTTCCCATATTTCATCTATGCGTCCATAATATGTCTGCTTATTCCCATTCGGGTCTGTGGCATCTATGCGGACACCACTGTTTTGGTTGGTACTCCTTTTATCTTGGGCTACTGTGTAGAATATGTTCCCATTTATCTCGTACCCTTTGTATGTGACGATATGCCATGATGGTTGCATAGCCAATAAATACAGTTGCTCATGGATGCTCTCATCACCTTGACATTTTTTTCGCAACCAACCGCCGAAAGTTTCTATGTGCTTATGCGTAATCCAAGCTTCAGTCTTCCCTAGAAACTCGGATCGTAAGAGATCCTTGTGTGTCTCAATATACGAATCTACCAAAGAGGAGTTCTGTAGAACTGTGTAGTGCGCTTTATTGAAATAATCATCATCCGTACCAATATATGTTTTCCTCCCTAGTGTCCCCTTTCCGCTTAGTCTCCCCTCATGTCTCGATTCAGGAACACCAATCGAGTCAAGGTCGGGAATAAAGTCAACACAGAACTCAATGACCTCTTCTGTTCCATAGCCCTTGGCGATGCTTCCTTCTGGGCGAGCACGGTTGTGAACATATTTCTTCAGGACTCCCATGAATCTCTCTAAAGGGAACATGTTGTGTAGGAACACAGGACCGAGAGTGAAAATCTCCTTGACTAGGTGAACTAGGAGGTGTGTCATAATATCAAAGAAGGAAGGAGGGAACACCAACTCAAAGCTGACGAGACATTGAACCACATCATTCTGTAGTTTAGCTAGATCAGTTGGATCAATTGCCTTTTGAGAAATTGCATTGAGGATTGCACATAGCTTCACGGTGGCTAGACGTATATTTGGAGGTAGAATTCCTCTTAATGCAACTGGAAGTAATTGCATCATGAGAACGTGACAGTCATGGGACTTTAAGTTACAGAATTTCTTCTCTGGCACATTTATAATACCCTTTATATTCGAGGAGAATCCAGATGGTACCTTGATGTTGTTTAAGCATTCAAACATGATTTCCTTCTCCTCTTTGCTTAGAGTGTAGCTAGCAGGACGTAAGTAATGGCGTCCATCATCTGTCTTCTCTGGATGCAGGTTGTCTCTTTCTCTCAAACAACGCAGGTCCTGTCGTGCTTCAAATGTGTCCTTAGGCTTTCCATACACTCCCATAAAGCCTAGCAGGTTCACACAAAGACTCTTCGTCAGGTGCATCATGTCGATCGAGCTACGGACCTCCAGGACTTGCCAATAGGGTAGGTCCCAAAATATGGACTTCTTCTTCCACATGGGTGCGTGACCGTTAGCGTCTTTTGGAATAGGTTGGCTTCCATGTCCTTTTCCAAAGACGACTTTCACATCATTGACCATATCGAGTACATCCTCACCGGTTCGATTGCGAGGCTTGGTCAGGTGGTCTGCCTTCCCTTTAAAATGCTTGCCTTTCTTTCTTACGGGGTGATTTGCAGGAAGAAATCGACGATGGCCAAGGTACACGACCTTTCGACATTTTTTCAAGAATACACCTCTAATATCACCGAAGCAGTGTGTGCATGCATTATATCCCTTGTTTGACTGTCCTGAAAGATTACTTAGAGCAGGCCAATCATTGATTGTTACGAACAACAATGCTCGCAGATCAAAGTGTTCCTGTTTGTACTCATCCCACACACGTACACCTTCTTTATTCCACAAAATGAGAAGTTCGTCAATAAGTGGTCTCAGGTACACATCGATGTCATTGCCAGGTTGCTTCGGGCCTTGGATGAGCACAGGCATCATAATGAACTTCCGCTTCATGCATAACCAAGGAGGAATGTTGTAGATACTTAGAGTAATAGGCCAAGTGCTATGACTACTGTTCTGCTCTCCAAAAGGATTGATACCATCTGTACTTAAAGCAAACCTTAAGTTTCTTGCGTCATTTGCAAACTCCGGGAATTCTCTGTCGATTGCTCTCCACTGGGACCCATCAGCAGGGTGTCTCAACATATTGTCTACCTTACGGTCTTCTTTGTGCCATCGCAATAATTTTGCATGTTCTTTGTTTCTGAACAGACGTTTCAAGCGTGGTATTATAGGAGCATACCACATAACCTTGGCAGGGATTTTCTTCCACGGACGTTCGCCCTCAACATCACCAGGGTCATCTCGCCTGATCTTATACCGCGACGCATGGCATACCGGGCATGCATCCAATTTCTCGTACTCTTTGCCACGGTACAGGATGCAGTCATTAGGACATGCATGTATCTTCTCTATTTCTAGCCCCATAGGACAGACAACTTGTTTTGCTTCGTAGGTAGTGGCGGGCAATTCATTGTCCTTCGGAAGCATCTTCTTTTGAATTTTTAGTAACTCTCCAAATCCCTTGTCAGATACACCATTCTTTGCCTTCCATTGCAGCAATTCTAGTGTGGTTCCCAACTTTTTCTGCCCTGCATCACAAGTTGGGTACAACAATTTCTTGTGATCTTCTAGCATCCGCTCGAACTTGATCTTCTCCTTTTCACTTTCACATTCTCTTTGTGCGTCACGAATGACCTGAGAAAGATCATCAGCCGGCTCATCTTCTGCGGCTACCTCTTCTTCAGCTTCTCCCATTGCAGTATCATTGAAGCACGTACCATCGGGAATAATATCATTGTCGTCCCATTGTTCTTCTTCACCTTCTTCCATTACAACACCGGTTTCTCCGTGCTTTGTCCAACAAATATAGTTTGGCATGAAACCCGACTTGAACAAGTGTGAATGAAGAGTCCTTGAGCAAGGATATTCCACCGTATTCTTACATATGGCACATGGGCAGCACATGAAACCATCGCGTTTGTTTGCCTCGGCCGCACGTAACAAAGAATGCACGCCGTCAATAAACTCTTGGGAGCGGCGATCAACATTATACATCCAATGACGGCTCATCTGCATTACATGACATAAATACCATATTAAAACCTAGATCATAATTAATTATTTATACAACATGCGTGCCACCACAAAAGATACAAATTTATGAAAGCATCGCTACAATGTAGACAATCCCAACTACCACTAAAAGAACTAAAGCTAAAATACATTTCAGTAGCAGTAGGATTTCACGACCAATCTCAACTAAAACAGACAGATCCCCCGATTGTGCAACATCTTTGGGCTTCTTCGGCTGGATCACTGCCTCATTAGCCGTCGTATCTGCCTGTTGTGCAAGATATTTTTGCATGAGTCCAACATACTCTTCCTCCCAGTAGAAGCCTGAACATCGTCCACTGCCATCCCACTGAAATTAAAACAAAAAATTAGAACTTTAATCACAACCATCATGAAAATAGGTATAAACTAACCATAATCATTAAATACGATAAAATAACTCACATTGCGATCCGGACACTTGTAGAAGATACGATCCTTGTTGGGACCCTCCTTCTTCACTCGGTACTCCATCACAATCTTCGTCTCATCACGACACTTGCCGCATGGAATGAGAGGGAGGCCCGGCCTAAGTCGCTTTGGAAACCCATGAGAGGCCGAGGACCCGGAAGCAGTTGCCATCTACTCTCTATACTCATTTTTTAATACACTATGAATTTCTCCTTTTATAAACAAATAAAATTAAGAAACTATAAAATTATCTAGATCTCTAAACAATGATATTTTTAATGGTCATTGTGTTCTCGTCTTTTACTGCGGCAGGTAAGTAATTCACATGATATTTCTGCAAATTAACAGAAGAATGGGAGTGTACACACATAACAGACTACTGCGACGATATCGGGACGTGTGAATAAATAACCATCCATACTAGTTGACCTTGCTTACGTGATCATCTCGGCGAGCATTTCTCCACCGGACGGCACCGTACTTGGCCACGGAAGAGCTCCAATTCTACGAGGAAGGGAACACGGTCTTCCACGACCGTTGCCGCTCTCCCTCGTAGAATCAAAGCTCCTCCTTAACGTCCGTTACCGCTCGGCAGAGAACGTGCTCGCCGAGATGAACACGGTCCGCAAGTTCAACTAGTATGGATTTTCTATAATTTTCTAACTATTTTCTAAGTTTATATTTATATATATACTACGTTTGGGTACGGTGATTGACAGACTACTGCGACGATATCAGGACATGTGAATAAATAACCATCCGTACTAGTTGACCTTGCTTACGTGATCATCTCGGTGAGCATGTCTCCACAGGACGGCACCGTACTTGACCACGGAAGAGCTCCAATTCTACGAGGAAGGGAACATGGTCTTCCACGACCGTTGCCGCTCTCCCTCGTAGAATCAAAGCTCCTCCTTGACGTCCGTTACCGCTCGGCAGAGAACGTGCTCGCCGAGATGAACACGGTCCGCAAGTTCAACTAGCTACTTTAACCTTATTTCATGTAAATATGCAAGCTTGAAGTGATTTTGAGCTCAAATTGCTTACAAATGAAAAAAAAACCAAAATAAAGAACCATATA
The DNA here is from genome assembly GCF_019320115.1 of Miscanthus floridulus. Lineage (NCBI taxonomy): Eukaryota > Viridiplantae > Streptophyta > Magnoliopsida > Poales > Poaceae > Miscanthus > Miscanthus floridulus. Next base: position 84,741,969 of record NC_089596.1, on the reverse strand, counting down.
TATATATATATATATAGTGAACAAAATGAGATAAGACAATGGTGAAAAATAAGAGTATGAGATTGGTAACCTTTACAACTGAAGAATCGATGGAGGAATCGAAGAAATCGATGGAGGAATCGAATAATGGATGGAGGAACAATGGAGGGAGGGAGGAAGCAAGAACACTACTGCAGTGAGCTTCAAAATGTGCTGAGCTCGGGCTCGGGGAGGAAGGAGGAGCCGGCCGGGATATAAAGGGGGGACCTTTAGTCCCGGCTGGTGGCTCCAACCGGGACTAAAGGTAACTTTCCAACCCCGGGCGCAGCCACGGCCCGGGAGTAGACCTTTACTCCCGGTTGGAGCCCCCAACCGGGAGTAAAAGTATACCTTTAGTCCCGGTTGGTGGCTCCAACCGGGACTAAAGGTCCCTGGCCACCTCTGTCTGGCGCAGTAGCCGTTGGGGCAGGGACCTTTAGTCCCGGTTGGAGACACCAACCGGGACTAAAGGTATTTCTAATCCCGGGCGCAAAAAATTCCGGGACTAGAGCCCATTTTGGCCGAGGATCAAAGGCCTGTTCTCTACTAGTTGCATATAGCCATAATTCTTTAGACATTTGAATATGTAGTAGTTAAATTTTATAAAATAGTTTATAGCAAAAAAATATAAATAGTTTGATGGCACATATTTCAGGAAGTCAAACAAAAACACTTTGTAGTTGATCATTAGAGCGACAATAAATAAATCACCACGATAAACCCTAAACTCTAGCTACTAAAGTTGATGGTATCTATATCTTATACTACCAGCATCCAAAAGAGAATGCAATCATAGTTTTGTACTAAGTCAAACTATTGATAAGATTATAGAAATGTGTATAAACATTTATGACACCCAATAGGTATACTATAAAAATATATTCCATGATAGATCTAATTATACTTTGGTATACCATATATGATACATCTATTTTCTTATATAAAATTTGATCAAACTTAAGATGGTTTGACTTAAGGCTAAACTAGTTGCATCATTTTTTCAAAAGGAGATAGTATATAACAAAACTAGAGAAGTGTCAATTCTTCTTTTTCCTCTGATTAATCTTATAATTTCTAACCTTTTGAAGATGGTGTCTTATTTTAAAAGTATATTGTAATTAAATAATATTAGATAGATAACAGATTTGTCCTATAAGGGTATAAAAGCTCAGAATTGATAGCTGCACATTAAGAACTTGCTCCAAGAGCCCCCTCTATACCCTTCCTTATTGATAACAATAGACTTTGTTAAAAAAAACCTCCAATAGCTTCTTTATATGGATCTTCAAATATTGTCAGCCTCTATTCTGGATTTCTTGCTAGCTAAAGATGGAGAGCACAAGAAACAGAAAAAGTCATTGGATGACATAAAGATATAGAAAATGATTTTTATGCAAATGGTTCTCCAAATGATGATTTGGAGAGTGATTTTAACAAAGACTCTTGGAGATGCTCGGAGGTTGTTTAGCTGCACATAAATCTACCTCTATCCGTATTGGGTTAAAAAGGATTTATAGGTGAAAAAATAACTAATCACCTCATTAACTCTGAAACCATGTAGATTAAGGTGAATTAAAGTACATCCATATAAACCCTAACCGTGCTGTCTGCTGATGCTGATGGGAAGTGCGCGCGGAAATTGAAACCCGAGCACCCTGTCTGCTGATGCTAATGGGGAGTGCACGCGGAAATTGAAACCCGGGCACCCTCCGCCTGCCCGGTGACGATGTGGTCGGGCTCCAGGGAAGAGAGAAGCCAAGAACCCTGCTGAAGGTGAAACGCCGGCCGCCACCCGCCGCCGGGGCGCCCGGCCGGGCCGGCGCAGGCTCCAGCCCGTGGTTGCCGCCGCCGGCCGCCTGCATGCGCGCGGCCTCCGCCTGAAGAAACACACACCCGCAGGACGTACCTACGTACGCCTGAAGAATTAAAGCTCGTCCAGCATTGCGTCTGCGGTACGGTGCACCTCCACCAGCCAGCAGGAGATGATCAGACGAGCACGTTCTCTCTCGCGAGCTAGTGGTTCGCAGCCGGCGGCCATCCATGCACGGTGCACGCACCGATGTCGACGCATGGGCACGGCACGTCCGTCCGTGCACTACGTAACGTACGTGTACGTATGATCACCTGCTTGCCCCATCACCATCAGGTTAGCGTGGACCGTACTGCGCTCCATCGAGTGTTTCGGGCGCATGCCACGGCCGAGTCCGTCCCATATCATCGACCGGCCGGCCGGTGGCCGTGTATAGGTCGGCCGGTACTAATGATCATCTCTCGGGCCGGGGTGCACGGTACGGTACGAGCGAGAGCCGGCCGTAGTGAATAGTCTTGTGGTTCGGCAAAAGCTGTCCTTTAATTCTGATGAACTGATGGGTAGTTGCTACTGAACAACGCACCAGAGATACCTGCAAACACGCATGCATGATCGTCTTTCACCATTGTGAAACCTAGGGCACATCCGGGTACACCAGTAGTATTTTGCGCACTGATCGAGAGCAGCAAACAAACACATTGCTCGTTCGCTGGTCTGGAAGAGACCAGCCAGCCGGCTGGTCCCCCTCACGTGTTACTGTTTATCAAACCGGTCAACAGTATTTTTCTCTCACAACAAACCAACCGGAACAATGTTTTCAGCCAAGTTTCAGATCAGCGAACAGGGCCCAGTATTGTGCGGTACAGTAATCACTATATTTCTTTTGACAAAAGAGCAAAAAGTGTGCAACGCGTGAATAAAGTGTATATGTTACGGAGTATTAGCTAACGTCGGTTTTCGTTATTACAAGCAATTTTTTTTATTTCACTTTTTGTTCTTATGCAGTGAAAGAACAACGCCACACGACCATGGCCCGGGGTGTATATATATAAATATAAATATAAATATGCCGCGCTAACGCTGACACAAATTCTTCTAGAGTTGTTCCTATATACCATGCTCTCATAAAGCGTCCGTACCATGTTATCATAGCGCATAATTTCAGAAAAATAATTAGAAATGATCTTGGTGACATGGTCGGACCCCACAATTAAATTCGCCCCTGAAACATATACGAGTGCTCGCTGCACTGGAGAAAGAATCATTCTGCCTCTCAATGCAACCCTGCTAAACTTTGGGCCTATGGCTATTATTCTATATCTTATATCTCTCTCTCGTATAGGAAGCTATTATATGTATATATATATAGTACAGTACTCTCAAATAAAAAAATGAGTAAAAATAAAATAGTACACACAACATGCATTATCCTGTACTGTTTCCTATATATATGTGCTAAGGAATTTACAGGGAACCTACAATACAAAAAAAAAAGTGTGACAGTACAGTATGTAGTCTATTAATTTGAAAGCATAGTAGTTCCCTCACAAATAAAAATTGAAAGGATAGTAATGGGCGATCAACCAGTACCACTAAAAAATTCCTACTCGCTTATAATTTATTGGATTACACATCTCTGTCAAATCTTAGGGGAAAACAATAGAGCCAATGAACCACTAGGGTGGATTGAAGTAGAAAACCAGAAGCATAATGGAATGCATAAGCATTATTGCTAGTTGGATTTGCACATACGTGCATGTGCGGTGGTTTATTGTAATAATCACCTTCTCCTACCACTAAAAAGAACAAAGTGTGGATATTTTTTGGTGCGGCATTTGTTTTGTTTCGTCCGTCTCACTAGTAAAAAAATGGTTTCTATTCCCAGCTGCCAACCCCATTTATTCCCGGTTACGCAACCGGGAATAAGAGTTCGGGAATAAAGGGTTAGTATACCAACCGGGACTAAAAAGGTAGCCACGCCAGCGCCTGGGCTGGCCCCTTTATTCCCGGTTGGTATTACCAACCGAGACTAAAAAGGTAGCCACGCCAGCGCCTGGGCTGGCCCCTTTATTCCCGGTTGGTATTACCAACCGGGACTAAAGGGTCTTTTTTTTCTTTTCCTGCTTATTTCAATTGATGATTCTTTTTTGTTTTAATTTGGTTTTCGAATACGCATTATTCGCTGCAAAGTAATATACGTATACGCGCGCGTACTGTAAAGTTTTCGCTCGATCAATGCACGCAAGCAACACAAGTAAAAGTAAACTAAAACATAATATTACATTTCATCGTCACATGTAAAGTTTGCATTAATTGTACATTTCATCATCACATGTTCTTTGGATCAATATGAAATTTGGCTTTCATCATCACATATTTGGGTCATAGTAAAACTCGCCGCCGGGAGTTAAGACCTGATCATTCAGAAATCCACCTATTGTCTCTTGGATTGCTTTGAGATGGTGTGTGTCCAGGGTTTTTTTCTTCAACCAACGAGTCTTTAATTTGAGATATGAGATAAAGAAAAAGTATATTAGTATATATATATATATATATATATATAAATATATGTATATATATATATAAATATATGTATAAAAATATATGTATGAAAAATATATATATGTGTACACTTATCCTTTTTTCCTCTAGACTAGTTCTTTTTTAGCACACTCTCATGAACTCGCAAACATAGTATCCACAGAGATTGGTCCCCTGGGGCTGCAGCAGAACCCACTTTACGAGAAAAAGATTCGTCATCATCCGAGCATAGGGGAATTGAACTAAGGTAGGTATATAGTACTTACTTTGTATAGCACTACTTTCAGTGGCACTTTGCGTTTCATATGGTGTTCCTGACAGACCTTTTCCCAACAACTACCAAATAACATAAAAAAATATTTGGACCATTAATTTGCATGCAGAGAGACTGGAATAGTTTTGCTAGTGAGACTGCAATTACCTCTGAATAATATCTATCATCTCTTGGAACTCTTTTTCTCTTTTTTCATCGAGTCCCAGATGCCTAGAAGACCTTTCTCCAGATCGAGTTCCATCAATATCCAGTGTTCACTGCCATATCCATTAACACTCATTAATTAGCTCACAGGTACAGTGAACATATATATATGGATACACGATCGTCGACATTATGAACACTTACCTGAAGTTGTAGGGGAAGAGTATACATTTCTTGTCACGTTGCTTCTCTAAGAACATCTTGATATTGGCCTCCGTTTCTGCTTTCCATGTTGGTTGGGGTTTAGGGTTTTTGAATACGATATGTGGATCAATGAAACCAATATCAGTACACCCTCTCTTTTTGCACTCTCCCATCTCAAACCTGCATCATATATATAGAGTGAGGATAATAAACACAGACATGTACGTACGTAGCGACTTATTATTAATTAGTAGAAAGAATCACTTACAGACAATAGCAGCTGATGAGAGTCTTGTCGAGAGAGTTCCGGTGGACTAGTTGGTGTAATCAGCTAACTCAATGTACATAACGTCATCGCCATGGAACCAATGGTCATCTTTGATTCTGACAGAAATATAGAACTCTTTCCAGTGACACGCGTCGAGGTACAAGGTGTTTAGCTTGAACAATTGTGTACCCAGTTCATTGATGGTCTTAGGATTCCATAGACTCCTGCCATGCTCATATTTCTGCCATTCATCCGCTACCAGCGCACTTTTGAAGAGAAAATCGCTAAGGTCGATACCTCTCATAGCATAAAAGTTAGCAAGTTCCGCCATATCCACTTCTTTATCAGCAGGTATTTCCATCATATCCAGCATATCTATGTTTGAACCATATTCATTAGCAATAACTAGAGGAGGGACTGATTGCAATTCTTGTTCTCCGAGTTGTGCAACAGTTTTCCCTGCTTTAGCAGCTTTCTTGATTATCTTGCTAAGAGTGCGGTCAAAGTCTGATGGTGGCGAGGGCTTACGAGCTTGCTGCCTCTTTTTTTGCTCAGCTTCCACCATCCGCCTTAGTTTAGCTGGAGGTAGGTGGAAGTGCTTCTGCTCCTGCTGCTTCCTCTTCCCTGTGCCTGAGAAGAATGCTTCGACGTTTTTTTAACCGCGTCATCTAACTCCTCTTTACTCATTTCACCAGGCAATTTCTGTGGAATTGGCCTTGGTTTCACGGGGGCCTTCTTGGTCGTCTTCGCCGGTGGGGCAGATGGCTTATTTGTTTGCAGCCGTCTTCCCTGGTTCATGGGAGGAGGTGGGGGAACAGGCGTTGGAGACCTTCGAGGTGGCGTTGGGGAACACCTTCGAGGCGGTGGCGGTGGCGGTGGAGACCGTCTTGGAGATGGTGGGGATGCAGCCGTGCCTTCTACCCCATCGTAACCACCGCCCGGAGCACTATGCTGGTTTGGTGATTATACTATTGGACTTAGGTTGGGGAAGGCCCTGCTGTGTGCGTACAGAAGACAATGAGTCAATTGTTATTTAAGAGGCAATATAAAATTAATAAAAAAATTTGTTTCGTTCACTTTCATCCATACCTATTGTGCGGCAACGGCTTCCCAGGAATATTGATGTAGCGCTTGCGCCATGCAATGAATGACTTCTCTGCTTCTCCCACGGTCTTCTTCCCATCACCTCCATGAATGTCAAGAGGCACATCGCTAAAACCTTCAATAGCTTTATCCACCGAGACGGTAGCATATCCAGTTGGTACTACTGCCCCATGGATTCTTGGTGTCTTGGTATGGTCGATAGGGTTTACAACACCAATAGCCACCTTCACTGTGCCATTATCTTTTGGAATGTGCAGCTCACATGATGTAAAAGGTTCAGTGACATCATCCACGGGGAAGCGCAGCTCTGCATCTTTTATGGCATCAGGCAGCTCCGTAGAAGCACAACTGCTTCTCAACTGATCGGAGCTAATGTTGATTCCCGGAGCTGTTGTAATCCCGTGGGCACTCAATTATATTTGCACTTGCCTTGCGACTTCCTCTTGCATTTTTGCTTGCATTTCTTTTTCTCGCCTTTGTGATTCAAGCACCGCTTCCCGTGACTCAATAACATATTGCTGCAAGATGCGGATCCTCTCGGCCTCCTCATCCTTCCGTCTCTGGCGGCTTCTGTACGAATCGATCCATTCAGGGAAACCTTGCACCCACGGAACGACCCCTTTGCCTCTAGTTCGTCCATAATGCTCAGCAGTCCCGATGGAATATGTTAGTTCATCTTTCTCTCTGTTGGGCCAGAATATTCCACTATCTCTAGTTTTTAGAATTTGAATCAACCTTTCTGTTGCTCTTTCGAGTTTTGTGCCATGGACGAGCTTCCCGATGACTGGGTCCAATCCTCCCCTATGACCTAAAAACCAACGCTTTGTGCGTTCAGGCCACGGTGCTGATTCAGGTATGACCCCCTTGGCAATAAGGTCTGCTTCCATTTTTTGCCACTTGGGAACGGAAGTCGCGTAGCCACCTGATCCCATGTTATGGTGGTATTGCTTTTGTCTAGAATTCTCTTGGTTCCTTCTCGCCCGTTCCGCACCCTCTTCTGATATCTTGTACTGTACAAATTCCTCCTAGTAGGGCCTTGCCTTCGCGATTGGGCCCTTATCGTTCCAATTTGGAGTCTTGTTCTTCTTGACGTATGATTTGTACAGTTGCTTCTTCCAAGATTGGAATTGGGAAGCCATCTTCTTCATTGTCTAGTGCCTAACTCGCTTCATCAACCTTTTCATGGGTGATGTCTTCATGATAATCATCTGTTTGAAGCGTGAAATGTGCAAGAACATCTTGCCAAATCAGCTCCTTGTCCTTATCAGAGACATAACTAATATGAGGAGCATTGTTATTTTTTTCCATTCACGGGCATTGATCGGGAGCTTGTCCCTTACAAGGTACCCACAGTGGTACATTAATTTCTGTGCATATTGTCCTAGTGGTTCGCCTGTAGCCACGTTGAATTCTGAGATGATGTAGCGGCCTTCCAACGGCTTTTTGGCCCCTCGAACATTCTTTGTGTTCCCCATCGTCGTCGTCGTCGATCCAGACGGCTATGTACGCATAGAAACACAAAAAGTATTATAAAACGAAGGTCGATCCAGTGGGCTACATGTATGCATAATAAATAAATGAGAGCTAGATATTGAGAAATATATACCTCGTCGGAATTATCTTCATGAACAACTTCCTCAACAATATGATCGAGATTCAAGTATTGACTCCCATCGTCTTCCTGCTGGTCATTATCGACATCGGCACAATGTTCAGTGCCGGCGTTGATAATATCCATCATTTCCGCCTCCAGGTCATCGTCTCTCGGGTCGGCCATAGAGAGCCTAAACAATTATAAAACAATAATTATGCAATTAGGGTTTCATAGACATTTCATACACATTTCATAGATATATAATTTTTTTCATACTCCACAATAGATTTTTTCCTAAGTAAAAATTATACATGTCATATATATAATTTTAATGGATTACATATATATAGGGTGGTTTAGGGTTTAGCCATATAATTTCATACACATTTCATAGATATAAATATAAATTTATACATTTCATATATATATAACCCATTATTATAATTTCATACATATAAAATGAAATTTAATTAGTATTATACTTGTAAATTTATACATTTCATACATATAAAATGAAATTTAGTATTATATATAACATTATATATAACATAAATTTATACATTTCATACATATAATTTCATATACTTCCATATACATTTCATATATATAAAAAATAAAATTTATAAATAATTATATACTTATTGATGGCCGGGGGCGGTGGTGCCTACATGGGGCGGCCGGCCAGCGTCGGTGGCCGGGGAGGCGAGCGCGGGCGTCGCGTGGAGTGTGCCCGCGGGGGGGCCACCGTCGGTGGGGAGGCCGGTGGCGCGTGGAGGCTGGCGTGGGCCGCGGCGAGAGGCGGCGCGCATGGGGCGTCATGCAGATGCTGGCGAGAGGCGGCGTGCGGGCGTCGTGGAGTGCCCGCGGGGGGGGGCGTCGTCGGTGGGGAGGCGCGCGCCGGCGTCGTGGAGTGCCTGCGAGGGGCGCCGTTGGTGGGGAGGCCAGTGGCGCGTGCAGGCCGGCGTGGGGGCCGTGGCGAGAGGCGACGCGCGTGGGGCGTCGTCTCGGGGGCTCCTCCGATGATGGGTGCGGTGTCGGGGGCTCCTCCGGCGAGGAGGGCGGCGTTAGGGTGGCCGGGATCCACGGTCTGGTGACGGCGAGCCGAATCAGCGGCGGTTGGCGACAGCGCGGCTCGCTGATGACGATGAAGTCGAAGACCAGAAGTGAGAGGAGGAAGAGAAGGGAGCTGGCGTATATAGGAGAGGGACCTTTAGTCCTGGCTCCTAACACTGCCTGGGACTAAAGGTCACCTTTAGTCCTGGCTCCAACCACCAGCCGAGACTAAAGGTCCACCTTTAGTCCCAGCTCCAATAACCAGCCGGGACTAAAGGTCCTTTAGTCCTGGCTCCAACCACCAGTCGGGACTAAAGGTAATTTTTGGCAGGCCGCCAAATGCAGCCCACCTTTCGTCCCGGGCCGTGATCGAAGCCGGGACTAAAGGGGGCTGGAAAATTCACTTCGCGCTAGTTTTTTGGTTGGTTAGTGTATTATATATATTTCTTTTTATTTAAATATTAAATTCTTATTATTTGCTTAGTAAATTAAATACTAGGCATAATATTTTTTTTTAAAAAAGTAATAAAATTTATTTTGATTTACTGCACACAAGAAAAATATGTGACCTAAACTATTGTCTTTTTAATTATAAATATTGAACATAATGCAACTAATAATCACTATTTTCGTTAATGCAAAAATATAGACTTTAATTAAAATCATTAAATCTATTGGTTTTCGATAGGAAATTTGTTTTCACATCATTTTAACGTAAATCTTTAAGTTCCTCATCAATAATTGTATAATTAATCGGTGAATTCGCGCGAAAATTCAATTAAAGTGCAAAAAGCACCAAACCAGCTCAGAAAAATCTCAAACTTGGCGGCGGCCTCACACAGGGCATTTGCAGTCTTGAGAAAAAGTTTGAGACCAATCCGGCACTGGAAAGCACATGGACCTCAGAATCCCAGAGAACCTAGGTGTATAGATAGGGTTCGACGAAAGGTTCTATGTACCTCTGCGAAGCACGTCGACTTCGCCTATGTCGAAATGGCTTGAAAATTTTTTAGCAGTCATTTACCCCCAAAATATGGGCCCACACAAGATCTTAGGTTTTTCTGATAATTATTTTTATTATTACATTTTTCTTTGTGCCGCATGAGACGAAATACGGTGAATTATAGATTGAAAACACTAGAATTTTGCGTCGACCTCCACAGAGATTTGTCACCTAGGGCACAAGAGACCATTTGGCAAAGTTTGGCACTATTCTAGATCTTTTCGGGGGTGGACTCAGTTCAACATATAATTAATCGGTGAAATCGCACGGAAATTCAATTAAAGTGCAAAAAGCACCAAACCAGCTCAGAAAAATCTCAAACTTGGCTGTGGCCCCACACAGGGTATTTGCATTCTTGAGAAAAAGTTTGAGACCAATCCGGCACTGGAAAGCACATGGACCTCAGAATCCTAGAGAACCTAGGTGTATAAATAGGGTTCGACGAAAGGTTCTATATACCTCTGTGAAGCACGTCGACTCCGCCTATGTCGAAATGCCTTCAAATTTTTTGGCAGTCATTTACCCCCAAAATATGGGCCCACACAAGATCTTAGGTTTTTCTGATAATTATTTTTATTATTACATTTTTCTTTGTGCCGCGTGAGACAAAATACGGTGAATTATAGATTGAAAACACTAGAATTTTGCGTCGACCTCCACAGAGATTTGTCACCTAGGGCACAAGAGACCATTTGGCAAAGTTTGGCACCATTCCGGATCTTTTCGGGGGTGGACTCAGTTCAACGTATAATTAATCGGTGAATTCGCGTGGAAATTCAATTAAAGTGCAAAAAGCACCAAACCAGCTCAGAAAAATCTCAAACTTGGCGGTGGCCCCACACAGGGCATTTGTAGTCTTGAGAAAAAGTTTGAGACCAATCCGGCACTAGAAAGTACATGGACCTCAGAATCCCAGAGAACCTAGGTGTATAGATAGGGTTCGACGAAATGTTCTATATACCTCTGTGAAGCACGTCGACTCCGCCTATGTCGAAATGGCTTGAAATTTTTTTGGCAGTCATTTACCCCCAAAATATGGTCCCACACAAGATCTTAGGTTTTTCTGATAATTATTTTTATTATTACATTTTTCTTTGTGCCGCGTGAGACGAAATACGGTGAATTATAGATTGAAAACACTAGAATTTTATATCGACCTCCACAGAGATTTGTCACCTAGGGCACAAAAGACCATTTGGCAAAGTTTGGCACCATTCCGGATCTTTTCGGGGGTGGACTCAGTTCAACGTATAATTAATCGGTGAATTCGCGTAGAAATTCAATTAAAATGCAAAAAGCACCAAACCAGCTCAGAACATTCTCAAACTTGGCGGTGGCCCCACACAGGGCATTTGTAGTCTTGAGAAAAAGTTTGAGACCAATCCAGCACTGGAAAGCACATGGACCTCAGAATCCCAGAGAACCTAGGTGTATAGATAGGGTTCGACGAAAGGTTTCATATACCTCTGTAAAGCACGTCGATTCCGCCTATGTCGAAATGGCTTGAAATTGTTTTGGCAGTCATTTACCCCCAAAGTATGGGCCCACACAAGATCTTAGGTTTTTCTAATAATTATTTTTATTATTACATTTTTCTTTGTGCCGCGTGAGACGAAATACGGTGAATTATAGATTGAAAACACTAGAATTTTGCGTCGACCTCCACAGAGATTTGTCACCTAGGGCACAAGAGACCATTTGGCAAAGTTTGGCACCATTCCGGATCTTTTCGGGGGTGGACTTAGTTCAACGTATAATTAATCGGTGAATTCACGCGGAAATTCAATTAAAGTGCAAAAAGCACCAAACCAGCTCAGAAAAATCTCAAACTTGGCGGTGGCCTCACACAGGGCATTTGAAGTCTTGAGAAAAAGTTTGAGACCAATCTGGCACTGGAAAGCATATGGACCTTAGAATCCCAGAGAACCTAGGTGTATAGATAGGGTTCGACCAAAGGTTCTATATACCTCTGTGAAGCACGTCGACTCCGCCTATGTCGAAATGGCTAGAAATTTTTTTGGCAGTCATTTACCCCCAAAATATGGGCCCACACAAGATCTTAGGTTTTTCTGATAATTATTTTTATTATTACATTTTTCTTTGTGCCCTGTGAGACGAAATACGGTGAATTATAGATTGAAAACACTAGAATTTTGCGTCGACCTTCATAGAGATTTGTCACCTAGGGCACAAGAGACTATTTGGCAAAGTTTGGCACCATTCTGGATCTTTTCGGGGGTGGACTCAGTTCAACATATAATTAATCAGTGAATTCGCGCGAAAATTCAATTAAAGTGCAAAAAGCACCAAACCAGCTCAGAAAAATCTCAAACTTGGCGGTGGCCCCACACAGGGCATTTGTAGTCTTGAGAAAAAGTTTGAGACCAATCCTACACTAGAAAGCACATGGACCTCAGAATCCCAGAGAACCTAGGTGTATAGATAGGGTTCGACCAAAGGTTCTATATACCTCTGTGAAGCACGTCGACTCCGCCTATGTCGAAATAGCTTGAAATTTTTTTGGTAGTCATTTACCCCCAAAATATGGGCCCACATAAGATATAACCCATTATTATAATTTCATACATATAAAATGAAATTTAATTAGTATTATACTTGTAAATTTATACATTTCATACATATAAAATGAAATTTAGTATTATATATAACATTATATATAACATAAATTTATACATTTCATACATATAATTTCATATACTTCCATATACATTTCATATATATAAAAAATAAAATTTATAAATAATTATATACTTATTGATGGCCGGGGGCGGTGGTGCCTACGTGGGGCGGCCGGCCAGCGTCGGTGGCCGGGGAGGCGAGCGCGGGCGTCGCGTGGAGTGTGCCCGCGGGGGGCCACCGTCGGTGGGGAGGCCGGTGGCGCGTGGAGGCCGGCGTGGGCCGCGGCGAGAGGCGGCGCGCATGGGGCGTCATGCAGATGCTGGCGAGAGGCGGCGTGCGGGCGTCGTGGAGTGCCCGCGGGGGGGGCGTCGTCGGTGGGGAGGCGCGCGCTGGCGTCGTGGAGTGCCTGCGAGGGGCGCCGTTGGTGGGGAGGCCAGTGGCGCGTGCAGGCCGGCGTGGGGGCCGTGGCGAGAGGCGACGCACGTGGGGCGTCGTCTCGGGGGCTCCTCCGGTGATGGGTGCGGTGTCGGGGGCTCCTCCGGCGAGGAGGGCGGCGTTAGGGTGGCCGGGATCCACGGTCTGGTGACGGCGAGCCGAATCGGCGGCGGTTGGCGACGGCGCGGCTCGCTGATGACGATGAAGTCGAAGACGAGAAGTGAGAGGAGGAAGAGAAGGGAGCTGGCGTATATAGGAGAGGGACCTTTAGTCCTGGCTCCTAACACTGCCTGGGACTAAAGGTCACCTTTAGTCCTGGCTCCAACCACCAGCCGAGACTAAAGGTCCACCTTTAGTCCCAGCTCCAATAACCAGCCGGGACTAAAGGTCCTTTAGTCCTGGCTCCAACCACCAGTCGGGACTAAAGGTAATTTTTGGCGGGCCGCCAAATGCAGCCCACCTTTCGTCCCGGGCCGTGATCGAAGCCGGGACTAAAGGGGGCTGGAAAATTCACTTCGCGCTAGTTTTTTGGTTGGTTAGTGTATTATATATATTTCTTTTTATTTAAATATTAAATTCTTATTATTTGCTTAGTAAATTAAATACTAGGCATAATATTTTTTTTAAAAAAGTAATAAAATTTATTTTGATTTACTGCACACAAGAAAAATATGTGACCTAAACTATTGTCTTTTTAATTATAAATATTGAACATAATGCAACTAATAATCACTATTTTCGTTAATGCAAAAATATAGACTTTAATTAAAATCATTAAATCTATTGGTTTTCGATAGGAAATTTGTTTTCACATTATTTTAACGTAAATCTTTAAGTTCTTCATCAATAATTGTATAATTAATCGGTGAATTCGCGCGAAAATTCAATTAAAGTGCAAAAAGCACCAAACCAGCTCAAAAAAATCTCAAACTTGGCGGCGGCCTCACACAGGGCATTTGCAGTCTTGAGAAAAAGTTTGAGACCAATCCGGCACTGGAAAGCACATGGACCTCAGAATCCCAGAGAACCTAGGTGTATAGATAGGGTTCGACGAAAGGTTCTATGTACCTCTGCGAAGCACGTCGACTTCGCCTATGTCAAAATGGCTTGAAAATTTTTTAGCAGTCATTTACCCCCAAAATATGGGCCCACACAAGATCTTAGGTTTTTCTGATAATTATTTTTATTATTACATTTTTCTTTGTGCCGCATGAGACGAAATACGGTGAATTATAGATTGAAAACACTAGAATTTTGCGTCGACCTCCAGAGAGATTTGTCACCTAGGGCACAAGAGACCATTTAGCAAAGTTTGGCACCATTCTAGATCTTTTCGGGGGTGGACTCAGTTCAACATATAATTAATCGGTGAAATCGCACGGAAATTCAATTAAAGTGCAAAAAGCACCAAACCAGCTCAGAAAAATCTCAAACTTGGCTGTGGCCCCACACAGGGTATTTGCATTCTTGAGAAAAAGTTTGAGACCAATCCGACACTGGAAAGCACATGGACCTCAGAATCCCAGAGAACCTAGGTGTATAGATAGGGTTCGACGAAAGGTTCTATATACCTCTGTGAAGCACGTCGACTCCGCCTATGTCGAAATGCCTTCAAATTTTTTGGCAGTCATTTACCCCCAAAATATGGGCCCACACAAGATCTTAGGTTTTTCTGATAATTATTTTTATTATTACATTTTTCTTTGTGCCGCGTGAGACAAAATACGGTGAATTATAGATTGAAAACACTAGAATTTTGCGTCGACCTCCACAGAGATTTGTCACCTAGGGCACAAGAGACCATTTGGCAAAGTTTGGCACCATTCCGGATCTTTTCGGGGGTGGACTCAGTTCAACGTATAATTAATCGGTGAATTCGCGCGGAAATTCAATTAAAGTGCAAAAAGCACCAAACCAGCTCAGAAAAATCTCAAACTTGGCGGTGGCCCCACATAGGGCATTTGTAGTCTTGAGAAAAAGTTTGAGACCAATCCGGCACTAGAAAGTACATGGACCTCAGAATCCCAGAAAACCTAGGTGTATAGATAGGGTTCGACGAAAGGTTCTATATACCTCTGTGAAGCACGTCGACTCCGCCTATGTCGAAATGGCTTGAAATTTTTTTGGCAGTCATTTACCCCCAAAATATGGTCCCACACAAGATCTTAGGTTTTTCTGATAATTATTTTTATTATTACATTTTTCTTTGTGCCGCGTGAGACGAAATACGGTGAATTATAGATTGAAAACACTAGAATTTTATATCGACCTCCACAGAGATTTGTCACCTAGGGCACAAAAGACCATTTGGCAAAGTTTGGCACCATTCCGGATCTTTTCGGGGGTGGACTCAGTTCAACGTATAATTAATCGGTGAATTCGCGTAGAAATTCAATTAAAGTGCAAAAAGCACCAAACCAGCTCAAAACATTCTCAAACTTGGCGGTGGCCCCACACAGGGCATTTGTAGTCTTGAGAAAAAGTTTGAGACCAATCCAGCACTGGAAAGCACATGGACCTTAGAATCCCAGAGAACCTAGGTGTATAGATAGGGTTTGACGAAAGGTTTCATATACCTCTGTAAAGCACGTCGATTCCGCCTATGTCGAAATGGCTTGAAATTGTTTTGGCAGTCATTTACCCCCAAAGTATGGGCCCACACAAGATCTTAGATTTTTCTAATAATTATTTTTATTATTACATTTTTCTTTGTGCCGCGTGAGACGAAATACGGTGAATTATAGATTGAAAACACTAGAATTTTGCGTCGACCTCCATAGAGATTTGTCACCTAGGGCACAAGAGACCATTTGGCAAAGTTTGGCACCATTCCGGATCTTTTCGGGGGTGGACTTAATTCAACGTATAATTAATCGGTGAATTCACGCGGAAATTCAATTAAAGTGCAAAAAGCACCAAACCAGCTCAGAAAAATCTCAAACTTGGCGGTGGCCTCACACAGGGCATTTGAAGTCTTGAGAAAAAGTTTGAGACCAATCTGGCACTGGAAAGCATATGGACCTTAGAATCCCAGAGAACCTAGGTGTATAGATAGGGTTCGACCAAAGGTTCTATATACCTCTGTGAAGCACGTCGACTCCGCCTATGTCGAAATGGCTAGAAATTTTTTTGGCAGTCATTTACCCCCAAAATATGGGCCCACACAAGATCTTAGGTTTTTCTGATAATTATTTTTATTATTACATTTTTCTTTGTGCCCTGTGAGACGAAATACGGTGAATTATAGATTGAAAACACTAGAATTTTGCGTCGACCTCCATAGAGATTTGTCACCTAGGGCACAAGAGACTATTTGGCAAAGTTTGGCACCATTCTGGATCTTTTCGGGGGTGGACTCAGTTCAACGTATAATTAATAAGTGAATTCGCGCGAAAATTCAATTAAAGTGCAAAAAGCACCAAACCAGCTCAGAAAAATCTCAAACTTGGCGGTGGCCCCACACAGGGCATTTGTAGTCTTGAGAAAAAGTTTGAGACCAATCGTACACTAGAAAGCACATGGACCTCAGAATCCCAGAGAACCTAGGTGTATAGATAGGGTTCGACCAAAGGTTCTATATACCTCTGTGAAGCACGTCGACTCCGCCTATGTCGAAATAGCTTGAAATTTTTTTGGTAGTCATTTACCCCCAAAATATGGGCCCACACAAGATCTTAGGTTTTTCTAATAATTATTTTTATTATTACATTTTTCTTTGTGGCGCGTGAGACGAAATACGGTGAATTATAGATTGAAAACACTAGAATTTTGCGTCGAAATACGGTAAAATAAAACTTAAAAACTTATGTGTGAAAATTATAATTTTCCCCTAAAATCTAAAACTATTTTTTCAACAAAAGACTCTGAAAATCAAAGTATACTTAAGAAAAGAATATAAATAAAACTAATAAACTAAAACTATTTGTTTTTTTAATAACTACTGGCGGAAGCTTTATTCCCGGTTAGAGGTTATAACCAGGAACAAAGAGCAATATTTATTCCCGTCTAAAGCCTCCAGTCGAGACTAAACATTTAGTCTCGGTTAGTGGCTCTAGCCGGGACTAAATGTCGATCTTTAATCCCGGTTATAGTCTCGAACCGGGACTAAAGGTTTGCCTGCCGAGCCAACAGCGTTGGGCAACGACCTTTACTCCTGGCTCGAGGGTATAGCCGGGATTAAATCTCCTTCACTCCCGGGTTTAAAAAATACCGGGAGTAACTCTGAAAATGGTGCCGAGACAAAAGGTCTATTTTCTACTAGTGTCTGCCCACGTCTGCGATCCCACGACATCTTCCGCATGCTGCTTAATTGAATATTGCCTGCCATGTGATAGAGGAATCACGATAAAATAGGAAGTAGAAAATTATTGTGATATCCATATACACATTATATGTTTGCATGCACCAACATACATGGCAATGAGCAAAAGGAAAGAGAATTAACACAGAAGGAAAGAGAATTAAGACAAAAGGAATCTCTTTGCATTTCTGAGAACCTTGCCAAATCTACCTACATTTAATTACTTCCCCTCTTTGCATTTGCAAAAGGGACAGTTTTTTCCTTCTTTCATTTGGTTTCACGCTCATGTGTTCCATCGCCCTCGCTTGTTGTTTTTTGCTGAAATTGCCCTTGGGTATGTTCATTTTGAATCCGTTCCTCATATCCCCATTCCCCAATCCATGGTCCATCGCGACAGTAGACACCAGACACCATTTCTTGCGTGAACCATAGTTGATGTCATCTGTCTTCCATGGCTCAGCCTCCCAATCCCAAGAGAAGGTCCCTACCTCTTCCTGACTGGAGATCCGGCCTGCCAGAGGATCTCCTCGAGTCCATCGGGCAACGTCTCACGTCAGGCCACGACGTGACGTCCTTCTGATCCGCTTGCTCCCCATGGCGCGCCGCCATCCCGTTCGCGACCTTCGGGGCGCTCCTGTTGCTCCCGTTTGACCCCGACTCGGACCACGTCGGCTTCTACTGCGTCCCGGAGAAGAAGGTCTTGTCCAAGATGCTGCCCGATGTGCGCGGCAAGGTGGCGTGCGGCTCCTCGTGTGGGTGGCTGGCGCTCATGGACAAGGCGGCGTCCATGACGCTGTTGAATCCATTCGCCGGTGCCCATGCCCCTCGAGTTGAGCTCTTGCCAGTAGGTGAACACGTCGCGGCAGTGTCCTTATCGAAACGCGTGTCTAGGGTCCACGGCCGGTGGGTCCTCCGTCCCACAAATGGCTACGGGAACGCGGATGATGCAGGCAGAGTCATCAAGCTAGAAGACATGAGGGACGTGTTCTTCTGTGAGATCATGCTATCAGCGCCGCCTGACGTCGCCGGCCGTGAGTGCGTGGCCATGGCCATGCTTGGGTGCTCCACGGAGGTCGTGTTTTACCGGGTTGGAGTCGACAGCGCATGGATGCTGCTCGACACCAAACTGGAGTTCTCCATGGGGTCCATCGTCCACTGCCAAGACAAGTTCTTGACGATCGACTGCACTAGAGAAATCTCCGTCTACAGCAGCAACGCCGCCGACGCTACTTCAACCGCGACGCTGCTGCCATCGCTGTCGCCACCTGCGGGGCTCTGCCATCGCAGCTACCTAGAATCAAACGGTGAGCTACACATTGTGGGTGCCATGGTGAGCACGTTCCACGAGACATAGAGTTTCACCTACAACAGCGTGATCTACAAGTGCAACCTCCACGACCGTACGTCGGAGTGGTCTAGGGTGAGGGACATCGGTGATCAGACATTGTTCGTGTCTAAATATTTCAATGAAAGCTTCAGTGGAACAAGTGTATCCAAGTACAAGGAGAACAAAATCTACATATCTGAGCCATTGTATGGGGATCCATACGACTTGGTCAATCGATTGGAGATCGTTGATATTGCTACCGGCGCATCCGAAGTGAAGCCCGTCTAGGAAAAGATGCAGGGCTCCGAGGCTCTAAGTTGGATTCAACCCAATCTCTGAAAGGATCAGTGCAAGACATCAATCATCTCATAGCTTCGGACAATATCGCAAAGCTACTAAAAATTGTAACCATACTCTCACCTCAAACATTGTCTAGATAAATGAATTACAATGAAAGAAATGGATATCGGAGGTTTCTTCATGCCAATATAAAACATTATCTTAGCCGCATCACAGAAAGGTCTATAAAGTAGAGTTTGTGAGCCTGCGACGCCGCGCACTCCGTGACTGTGTTAAATTCATAAACTTTGCTTTTTGGATTAAATGTCACTTTAACGTTGATATTTAATTTTTACAGTATTGTTATCTTATCGTGCGATCCGTGTGTTTTTAGTATAAATTGTTAGTTATCCCGTAGCAACGTACGGGCACGCAAACAAAAAAAAAACAAGAATGGTGCGTGGTCATCAACGGTGCAGTACTCAGTTCGTACACTATATATATATATATATATATTTGTCTCTCAATGGCTTATTTGTGATAAAGAAAATAGTGGAAAACGTAGCCAAACAAAGTGTTTGCACCTTAGAAGAAACTAGCCAATCACATATTTGTTCCCAAATTAACAGATCTATTGTTATTTAACTTTTGAACCTTAAAGCTTGTCGATCACGCTAACGTGTGCACTGTTTTCGTTTGATTTTTATGCGGTCTTTTTAGCAACAAGAGTGAAAGCCATTGCGCTAAACGTAACGTCCATTTTCTTGCTTGATTTCCCATGCATATTCCTCTTTCTAAACATACTTGATTCAAATACTTTATCAGTATCAAATTATGTTAATAGTAAATAAACAAGTAAGAAGGTGTTTATGACGAAATCATTTGTTTCGCGTCAAGCGCATATCAAAATACCTATTACATACTCCAAGCCTCCCCATCTTGTATGAATATATGTATATATGAAGCATTTGGAAGACGAATCGTGTAATATAGCTATATTCTGGATAATTTTGGATACACATTAGAGCAAGTATAATAGCAGGCTGTAAGCCGACTAAATGCTGAGGTGGAGGAGAGAGGAGAGGAGAGAGAGGAGAAGCGGGCTGTAAGCTTACAGCCGGCTTGGGCACAAGAATCAAGAAAGTCTGTGAGAGAGACAAGTAGGCTATGTATTAACTGTAAAGAGCTAACTACTGTATGAGTGGGCTAAGAGAAGGCTGCAAGGAACCTTACAGCCAGTAAGCCGGCTATATTATTAACCTTGCTCTTAGCAGTCAGTTTTTGTTAATAGTTTGATGGCACAGACTTTAGATCATCAGAGCAACAATAAATAAAGAATTAGTAATATTATATTCCTTATAGGTGCTACGGTTGATGGTATCTATCTACTATCTTATAATAAAATAACCAGATACGATCTTGTCTTATATATTATTATAATAAGCGTAAGATAGCTGCGCAGTCTCTCACCACCTGCATCTATCTATCTCTCCAAGCAACGTAGTACAGCGGAATGAATAAACTAGCAAAAAAGCAAAATAGCTACCAACAAGATCCAATCAGCTAAGGAATCAAGTGGCTGCAAATACCATGGGGCTTCAAATCACAGTTCGTTCCTAATAATGCCTGATGTAATAAACTATTGCAGCTGATCTCAGCTCATCAATTGAATAAGAAGCATCATGATATGTGTATGTAGGGTCCGCAGACTGCTGTCATCATCCTCGAAATTCATCATCAAGAAGAAGAAGAAGAAACGGCCACACAGGCATTTCGATCGTGTGGTAGCATGCACTGTAGCTGGTTGGGTTCATTACTATGGATATTCTCGCACAGAAAGCTGTGTGCAGCATGTATAGCTTCGTCTACCATATCCCATGCAAGCGTCAACACACAGTACCTCATGTACTGTTTGCACCACAAGCTGCACACGCTAGCTGCAGGTTCGTTCTGAAAAAGAAGACGGCAGCAGAATGTGGATGCGTTACCAAAGCTTTACGCAGTTCCCATTCGTTCGCTAGCAACGACAGTGACATATATATATATAGTTATATACACACCGGCCAGATTCTAACAGAAGTAGTACGTGCCGTCGCCCGTCGTACAAGAAATGAAGAAACCCATACGATTACTTAATTGCCTGCTGCATATATATATATATATATATATATATATATATATATATATATATATATATTATATATATATATATATATATATATATATATATATATGATCTATCTAGTCAGCAACCACGATAGGCAATAGCGTATACCACGCTAATTCAGTCACCAGTAAAGGAGGCAGCACTGCACGGCCGTCGGTCGACATTGCACTATATATACAAATAATGTAATAGCGTCTAAGGGCAGCTCCAACAATTAACTCTTAAGCTAGCTCTATTTTTTTTCATATTTTAATAAAAGAGAGAGAAAAGCTGACTCTTATTGAAGAGTTAAGGTCTTATACACATTTTAAGGTTATTTAAGAGTGTTATGTGGGGTTATTCATGCTAAAAGTTAGCACTATTGGAGAAGTTTTGCCTTCTATTTCTAACCGGTGCGTGTATATATATATATATATATATATATATATATATATATATATATATATATATAGGGAGAGTATATTCAGTAGCCAACTATAAAATAAGTTATTCTGTAGCCACCTCTATTTAGGATAATTTTATATACTAATTTACGATAATATCAATACATATTTACGACAGTTGGGTTACTATAACATATGACAATATTTACCATAACGTTATAGTAAACCGCTTAGTAAGAAGTTTCTATAATCTCGTAAATTAACATATTAATTATCATAACTCAAAGTGGCTACAGAATAAGTTATTCTAAAGCTAGCCGCAGAGTAGTGTGTGTATATATATATATATATATATATATATATATATATATATATATGTTGCTTCACTAAACAAGCAACCATTAATGAATTCGACTAGCTAGGAGTACGTACTTCACTAGCTAACAATCAGTTTGCTAGCAGTAATCATTTTATAAAAATAAAAAATATACAAAGAGATGAAGGACAGGAAAGAACAAAGCGATCGACGAGGGAGAGGGGGTGGCTTGTACGTTAACCCTATATATGCGCAGCGAATTGTACGGGCGCAATTTTTTATGTCACGGCCCCAATCATCACAGATCGAGAATCCAATGATGCGTGTCGTCACTGCCTCCAAGAACAATTCCTCCCTCTAGCGTCCGTACACTCCACTGTGCCGTATAGTAGTAACAAAAACATATATTCAGTCGAACGTTGCAGCCAACAAAAGCACAAGCAACCTAACCTTGTTGCCACTCCTTATATATCTAGTCTAGCTATACCTATACTCCTAGCTGCTTACACTTTTAATTATTGGGTGAATTACTCTGTCGAGGTTCCGATCGCGATCGATGGATCAACAAGAACAGGTCAACAAGTGTGGTCTACTCCCTCCGTCCCATTGAGTTTGTCGCTCGGGAACCGGAATTGTGAGGGGGGCACGGTTTTCCAACGACAAACTCAATGGGACGGAGGGAGTACCACGCAATGTGAGCGTATAGCAGGCAAGCTTGCACACAGTAGGATCTTCTTCCCCTTGTCCGATTCGCTCTCTTCCCCTTCCTTGTCGTGAGTTAGGGTTAGGGTTTCGTCAGGGTTAGAATTAATCCGATTCGGTTTTTCTTTCGGTTTTGATTCGAGATCGGCGAGGTAAGCCCCTTCCTAGCTCTTCCCCTTTCCCCTTCTTCAGCTCTTTTGGGTCTTCTTCTATTCTTCTCGGATCTTGTCCGATTTTGGGATTAGGTTAGGGTTTCGGGTCACATCACTGTTCTTCTTCCCCGACGGTTAGGGTTCGGTTGAACTCTCTGCATCTCTGTTTCTTCCCCCAATTAGGGTTAGGGTTTCAATCCGAACCGGATCGACCCTCTGCTTCTCTTCGATTTTTTTCAATTCTCTACCCCATACTAGATCTACACACTTGGCAAACCGTCTTTGATACCATTCATAGGATTTCTTAACCTCTAGGTGTAGATCTAGCGGGTATGAACAGCTCGTTGGTGTACCTTGGTAGCTAGTGCGCCCACGGCCGGCGTCACGGTGGCCGCGTCGAGTTGGAGTAGTGGTAGCCGTGAACGCGCGCGCTAGGCCATCGTAGGTGCAGGCACGGTGCAGTGACGGCGGTCGAAGGCGTCCTGGTGGTGGCACTGCGGAGGCAACGACAAAGTCAGTGGGGCTTCCCGTCGCTGGCAGCACATTCTCTTTAGATCGGGTTAGGATTTCTCTGTAGGTGGGTTGCGGCGGCTCAGGTCAACCTCGTGGATAGAGCCCCAACCCCTACCTCCATTTATGGTGCTGTGCGACGGGGGCCCACCAACCATGGAGCGGTTGGGCGCCCCCGATCAGAGCGCTGATCCAAGGGCCCAATTGACCAGTGGAGATCAAACTAACATTCTCCCCCTTGATCTCACCTTATTCCTTAAACTTAACTTACTTACTTTTATCTTGTTCACATTCCATCACAGATCAGTGCATAGAGCGTGCCTCATCGTCACGGTCTGTTGCCATTAGATTAAACAACTACAACGCACCTTTCTGTTTTGAAACAAATACTCAACTAGGCCCTTAGTATCCAGAAATCAAAGGCTTTCCCATAAACCCATGTCGACTGTGTGTTCTCTGAACGCACTGGGTGGTTAGCCTTTGGTAAGCGGATCCGCAAGTACTCACTCAGTACTTATGTGCTCAATGCTTTCAACATGATTCTAGATTTTCTCCTTTACAACATATACCTTAGTGTCAATGTGTTTGGCAGCACACTTGACTTGTTGTCTTAGGAGTTAACTTACTTTAAATGGTTATTATTGTTGTCTACCATTATTAAATTCGGGTACAAATTTTCTTAACCTCCTTTTGCCTGTTCCTTAAGCCTCATGACAAGCTATACTATGGTATGCATCACTGATGACACCACAACTGTTTCTTTGGAGCTTTTCCACAATAATACTCTAACTACGAGTGTTAGCAACTGCTGTGGATTTCACTACATATCTCACCAAGACTTAACTTTTTGTACCCTCAACTATTTGAGATTACTTATTCTTTCTTACTCAGCATGAGGCCTATTATACTTTGCAAAATTGCAAGACATTCTCAACTCAATTCCAGTGATCTATATCTGAACTGGACTTCTGCCAAAATATCTCGGATACATAAACTATGTTAGGGTAAGTTCTTACTTGTACTTGTACACACATCAAGCTTCCAACAGCTGAAGCATATAAAACCATATTCTTTTGATCGATCTCATATCAGTTCCTGTAACACTTAGAGTTCCCAAATCTATTACCCTTGACTATAGGAGCAGGCGTAGGTTTACTCGCATGCATACTTTATTTCTCTAGAATCTTTTCTAAGTATGCCTTTGCGATAGCCCTAATACCCCATTTTCTTCTATCTCGGTGAATTTGGATTCCTAGAACCAATGATGCTTCACCAAGATCATTCATATTGAAACTTGAGGACAAAACTTCTTCTCCAATGATAGATTAACATCACTACTAGTGAGTAGAATGTCATCTATTCACAGGATGTGGAAAATGAATTTTCCATTCTTATCTTCGCATAACGCTATTGTCCTTCTCATTTTCTTTAAAACCCAAACTTTCTCATTGTTTCATCAACTTTAAATACTACTGTCTAGAGACTTACATTTAACCCATAAATGGAGTTCTACAGGCGGCATCCCATATGTTCCTTTCTTCCACGACAAAACCTTTTGGGTTGTGCCATGTAATCGTTTTCATATAAATCCACGTTGAGGAATGTTGTCTTTACATCCATCTGATGTAACTCTAAATCGTAATATGCCATTAACACCATTATGATTCTAAAAGAATCCTTACATAAGACTAGAGAGAAAACTCTCATTGTAATCTTTTCATTCTTTTTGCTTAAAGCATATTGCCACAAGTCGTGCTTTATACCTTTCTACATTCCCTTTGGAGTCACATTTTGTCTTGTAGACCCATTAACAGCCTACTATTTTGGCTCCATTATAAATTACTTCTAAGTCCCAAACATCGTTGGTATTCATCGAATTCATTTCAGCTTCCATAGCTTCTTGCCATTTAAACGAGTAAACACTTCTCATGGCTTCTTCAAATGAGGTAGGATCACCCTCCATTTGAATTTCTTTACTAACGTAAACTTCATAGTCATCAGAAAACTGGTTTACTAATTCTTTGAGACCTTTTGGGCCCTCAGCTACTGGTACTTTCATATGAGGCTGTTGTTGCTCTTCATTGCCAAGAGACAATTGATTCTACAGGCTCCTGTATAACAAGATCCTTGTTTACATTATTAATCTTCTTCGAAGAGCTAACAACAGGTGTTGTATTAGTCATACAACATCAACAGGTATTGAGAAACTTGTTGTTCCTGATTTACTGGAGTAGGCACGCAGTCCCTCTTCTCCTCAAGTCTTAGGTCTCTACATACCTCTACATACCATGCTCCCCTAGATCTTCTCATCTTTTCTAAAGATGGTGTATCTTCTAATATCTTATTTTGGGTTTAATCTGTTAAAACATCATATGGTGCTTTAAGCACCACCTTAACATCTTTGAGGCTGACTACGCTATCTTCCTGTCAGAACATTAAAAAAGGGTCCAGGAATTTAGCTATCTCTCTGCTTAGGGGTATCATTGTTGTAATTGATGTACTCCTCCAACGGTCTTTATCTCACTCTTAATGAAGAGTATCTTTCTTGATTGATCTTTATCTCATTCTGAATGAAGAGTATTTTCTTAATTGATCTTAATCTTCTCCCCCCTCCCCCCGAAATATGGCATGAACTTTACTGCCATAATTTCGATAACTATTCCAAAAACCTATAAACAAGGAGACACTTATAACTTACTTCATTCACATGGTTGTCATGTAAATAAAGTTATTTCTTGATCTGTTTAGGAGTATACTTTCCTTAATTCACTTTAAGAACTCAACGAGGTCTTTCATTAGCAGTACTTTTACAAGTCACACTTGCATCTTTTCCTTATCCTTTGGTTAGTATTGACCATGACGATGCATTTCTATTGTGCCAAGGTCAATACTAGGACAACATAAGAGCTACCCAAACTTCTCTCGCTATGCGAGATACGAAACATGTGAATCATCACAAAACTTCTCCCGCCATGCAGGATTGACTAGCATAAGTACTATGCCAAAACTTCTACCCTTGCGGGATACATTATACGAAAACTTAGTCATGACGACTAAAACATTCACTTATACTTCATTTTTCAATTAAATCTTCTCGTTGGTTCTAATTTAATCAGAAAATTAGTAAACTAACAAAAAAATGTCCTAAACTGGCTTGACTCAAGCCTTTTTCGTTCACATACCCCAGCATTGCAGCCCGTTGACATGCAGCCGAGTAATCTCGTCTATTAAAAATAAAACATATAATATACTTCTACATCACTGTTGGGCAAAAATAGAATTAATGCATAAAACTCATAAATTAACTTGAAACTCATATAACTACTCTTCAAAATTAATTTCTCCCATTGGTTTGAATTTAATTGGAAGATTATCAACTTTATTGCAGCGAAAACATGTTAATAAAATACATTCTATTAGTTTAGGAGCATTTCTTGGTCCTTATCTACTCTCTGAAAAATTGACCATATTGGTGTGAAATCTATCTGAGATTTAAACCTCAAACTTAAATTCATTATAATATTGTCATCATCAACGTTGGTCAGAAAATGACAATACCATAATCTTACATAAACAAAAATGGACTACTCCTCTAATAAAATTTCCCCGTTGGTTCCAATTTAATTAGAGGATCAACATAATCACAATTTTCTAAATATAACTACTCTTCAAATTAAATTCTCCCGCTGATTCGAATTTAATTGGAAGATAATAAATATTAAACTTTGCAGCGGAAACTTAAACATAATTTGTGAATTTTACCCACAGGAAAATTCACATTTCTTCTATTTTCTTTGAGCCATTTTTCATTTTCCAGAAATAAATATTTACTGGAAAACAAAAAAGAAAAAAATTGGGCTCAATCTTGACTGGGCCCAAAACGGCAAAAGCCGCCCGGCCCAGCTCCCTTGCACGCGTGCTGCCCGCAACCAGGCCGCAACCTGGGCCTGGGCCGGCAAAGCCGCACGGCCGCACGCGCCCGCCTGGACCGGCCTCCGGTCCGTTGATTCTGCGCCGTCCGATCTAGATCGCCGGTTACACGGCCTTCTCGATAGATCAAAACCGTGACGCAGCGGTCAGCACCCGAAAACCCTAGCCATTTCTTCTCTCGCCCTCTCTCTCTCTCTCTCGTCGCGCTGGCGTCAGCGGCGGCGGCCACGGTGGCTGTCGATGTCGGCGTCAGCGACGCGCGACACCGTCGAGTGGCACCACGGTGGTGCCCTTTGGCCCGTGCCTGAGGTGGAGATCGTGCGGCGGCGCTTCTCCTGCCCCAGCGGTTGGGGTTGACTTCCCGCGTGGCGTCCATGCGACGGCCGGCGGTGGAGATGGAGCGGGCAGACTCCAGGTAGGATCTTCTTCCCCTTGTCCAATTCTGTCTCTTCCCCTTCCTCGTCGCGAGTTAGGGTTAGGGTTTCGTTAGGGTTAGGATTAACCCGATTCGGTTTTTCTTTCAGTTTTGATTCGAGATCAGCGAGGTAAGCCCCTTCCTAGCTCTTCCCCTTTCCCCTTCTTCTGCTCTTTTGGGTCTTCTTCTATTCTTCTCGGATCTTGTCTGATTTTAGGGTTAGGTTAGGGTTTTGGGTTAGATCACTGTTCTTCTTCCCCGGCGGTTAGGGTTCGGTTGAACCCTCTGCATCTCTGTTTCTCCCCCCCCCCCAATTAGGGTTAGGGTTTCAATCCAAACCGGATCGACCCTCTGCTTCTCTTCGATTTCTTTTCAATTCTCTACCCCATACTAGATCTACACACTTGGTAAACCGTCTTTGATACCATTCATAGGATTTCTTAACCTCTAGGTGTAGATCTAGCAGGTATGAATAGCTCGTTGGTGTACCTTGGTAGCTAGTGCGCCCGCGGCCGGCGTCATGGTGGCCGCGTCGAGGTGGAGTAGTGGTAGCCGTGACGCGCGTGCTAGGCCGTCGTAGGTGCAGGCACGGTGCAGTGACGGCGGTCAAAGGCGTCCCGGTGGTGGCACTGCGGAGGCGACGGCGAAGTCGGTGGGGCTTCCCGTCGTTGGCAGCACATTCTCTTTAGATCGGGTTAGGATTTCTCTGTAGGTGGGTTGCGGCGGCTCAGGTCAACCTCGTGGATAGAGCCCTGGCCCCCATCTCCCTTTATGGTGCAGTGCGACGGGGGGGGGGCACCATCCATGGAGCGGTTGTGTGCCCTCGATCAGGGCGCTGATCCAAGGGCCCAATTGGCCGTTGAGATCAAACTAACACTATCTAGTCAGCAACCACGATAGGCAATAGCGTATACCACGCTAATTCAGTCACCAGTAAAGGCGGCAGCACTGCACGGCCGTCGGTCGACATTGCACTATATATACAAATAATGTAATAGCGTCTAAGGGCAGCTCCAACAATTAACTCTTAAGCTAGCTCTAATTTTTTTCATATTTTAATAAAAGAGAGAGAAAAGCTAGCTCTTGTTGAAGAGTTAAGGTCTTACACACATTTCAAGGTTATGTGAGAGTGTCGTGTGGGATTATCCATGTTAAAAGAAGTTTTGCCTTCTAGTTCTAACCATTGCGGGTGCCCATATATATATATATATATATATATATATATATATATATATATATATATATATATATATATACACACACACACACACACACTCTAAACAAGCAACCGTTAATGAATTCGACTAGCTAGGAGTACGTACTTCACTAGCTAACAATCAGTTTGCTAGCAGTAATCATTTTATAAAAAATAAAAAATATACAAAGAGATGAAGGACAGGAAAGACCTTATTCCTTAAACTTAACTTACTTACTTTTATCTTGTTCACATTCCATCACAGATCAGTGCATAGAGCGTGCCTCATCGTCACGGTCTGTTGCCATTAGATTAAACAACTACAACGCACCTTTCTGTTTTGAAACAAATACTCAACTAGGCCCTTAGTATCCAGAAATCAAAGGCTTTCCCATAAACCCATGTCGACTGTGTGTTCTCTGAACGCACTGGGTGGTTAGCCTTTGGTAAGCGGATCCGCAAGTACTCACTCAGTACTTATGTGCTCAATGCTTTCAACATGATTCTAGATTTTCTCCTTTACAACATATACCTTAGTGTCAATGTGTTTGGCAGCACACTTGACTTGTTGTCTTAGGAGTTAACTTACTTTAAATGGTTATTATTGTTGTCTACCATTATTAAATTCGGGTACAAATTTTCTTAACCTCCTTTTGCCTGTTCCTTAAGCCTCATGACAAGCTATACTATGGTATGCATCACTGATGACACCACAACTGTTTCTTTGGAGCTTTTCCACAATAATACTCTAACTACGAGTGTTAGCAACTGCTGTGGATTTCACTACATATCTCACCAAGACTTAACTTTTTGTACCCTCAACTATTTGAGATTACTTATTCTTTCTTACTCAGCATGAGGCCTATTATACTTTGCAAAATTGCAAGACATTCTCAACTCAATTCCAGTGATCTATATCTGAACTGGACTTCTGCCAAAATATCTCGGATACATAAACTATGTTAGGGTAAGTTCTTACTTGTACTTGTACACACATCAAGCTTCCAACAGCTGAAGCATATAAAACCATATTCTTTTGATCGATCTCATATCAGTTCCTGTAACACTTAGAGTTCCCAAATCTATTACCCTTGACTATAGGAGCAGGCGTAGGTTTACTCGCATGCATACTTTATTTCTCTAGAATCTTTTCTAAGTATGCCTTTGCGATAGCCCTAATACCCCATTTTCTTCTATCTCGGTGAATTTGGATTCCTAGAACCAATGATGCTTCACCAAGATCATTCATATTGAAACTTGAGGACAAAACTTCTTCTCCAATGATAGATTAACATCACTACTAGTGAGTAGAATGTCATCTATTCACAGGATGTGGAAAATGAATTTTCCATTCTTATCTTCGCATAACGCTATTGTCCTTCTCATTTTCTTTAAAACCCAAACTTTCTCATTGTTTCATCAACTTTAAATACTACTGTCTAGAGACTTACATTTAACCCATAAATGGAGTTCTACAGGCGGCATCCCATATGTTCCTTTCTTCCACGACAAAACCTTTTGGGTTGTGCCATGTAATCGTTTTCATATAAATCCACGTTGAGGAATGTTGTCTTTACATCCATCTGATGTAACTCTAAATCGTAATATGCCATTAACACCATTATGATTCTAAAAGAATCCTTACATAAGACTAGAGAGAAAACTCTCATTGTAATCTTTTCATTCTTTTTGCTTAAAGCATATTGCCACAAGTCGTGCTTTATACCTTTCTACATTCCCTTTGGAGTCACATTTTGTCTTGTAGACCCATTAACAGCCTACTATTTTGGCTCCATTATAAATTACTTCTAAGTCCCAAACATCGTTGGTATTCATCGAATTCATTTCAGCTTCCATAGCTTCTTGCCATTTAAACGAGTAAACACTTCTCATGGCTTCTTCAAATGAGGTAGGATCACCCTCCATTTGAATTTCTTTACTAACGTAAACTTCATAGTCATCAGAAAACTGGTTTACTAATTCTTTGAGACCTTTTGGGCCCTCAGCTACTGGTACTTTCATATGAGGCTGTTGTTGCTCTTCATTGCCAAGAGACAATTGATTCTACAGGCTCCTGTATAACAAGATCCTTGTTTACATTATTAATCTTCTTCGAAGAGCTAACAACAGGTGTTGTATTAGTCATACAACATCAACAGGTATTGAGAAACTTGTTGTTCCTGATTTACTGGAGTAGGCACGCAGTCCCTCTTCTCCTCAAGTCTTAGGTCTCTACATACCTCTACATACCATGCTCCCCTAGATCTTCTCATCTTTTCTAAAGATGGTGTATCTTCTAATATCTTATTTTGGGTTTAATCTGTTAAAACATCATATGGTGCTTTAAGCACCACCTTAACATCTTTGAGGCTGACTACGCTATCTTCCTGTCAGAACATTAAAAAAGGGTCCAGGAATTTAGCTATCTCTCTGCTTAGGGGTATCATTGTTGTAATTGATGTACTCCTCCAACGGTCTTTATCTCACTCTTAATGAAGAGTATCTTTCTTGATTGATCTTTATCTCATTCTGAATGAAGAGTATTTTCTTAATTGATCTTAATCTTCTCCCCCCTCCCCCCGAAATATGGCATGAACTTTACTGCCATAATTTCGATAACTATTCCAAAAACCTATAAACAAGGAGACACTTATAACTTACTTCATTCACATGGTTGTCATGTAAATAAAGTTATTTCTTGATCTGTTTAGGAGTATACTTTCCTTAATTCACTTTAAGAACTCAACGAGGTCTTTCATTAGCAGTACTTTTACAAGTCACACTTGCATCTTTTCCTTATCCTTTGGTTAGTATTGACCATGACGATGCATTTCTATTGTGCCAAGGTCAATACTAGGACAACATAAGAGCTACCCAAACTTCTCTCGCTATGCGAGATACGAAACATGTGAATCATCACAAAACTTCTCCCGCCATGCAGGATTGACTAGCATAAGTACTATGCCAAAACTTCTACCCTTGCGGGATACATTATACGAAAACTTAGTCATGACGACTAAAACATTCACTTATACTTCATTTTTCAATTAAATCTTCTCGTTGGTTCTAATTTAATCAGAAAATTAGTAAACTAACAAAAAAATGTCCTAAACTGGCTTGACTCAAGCCTTTTTCGTTCACATACCCCAGCATTGCAGCCCGTTGACATGCAGCCGAGTAATCTCGTCTATTAAAAATAAAACATATAATATACTTCTACATCACTGTTGGGCAAAAATAGAATTAATGCATAAAACTCATAAATTAACTTGAAACTCATATAACTACTCTTCAAAATTAATTTCTCCCATTGGTTTGAATTTAATTGGAAGATTATCAACTTTATTGCAGCGAAAACATGTTAATAAAATACATTCTATTAGTTTAGGAGCATTTCTTGGTCCTTATCTACTCTCTGAAAAATTGACCATATTGGTGTGAAATCTATCTGAGATTTAAACCTCAAACTTAAATTCATTATAATATTGTCATCATCAACGTTGGTCAGAAAATGACAATACCATAATCTTACATAAACAAAAATGGACTACTCCTCTAATAAAATTTCCCCGTTGGTTCCAATTTAATTAGAGGATCAACATAATCACAATTTTCTAAATATAACTACTCTTCAAATTAAATTCTCCCGCTGATTCGAATTTAATTGGAAGATAATAAATATTAAACTTTGCAGCGGAAACTTAAACATAATTTGTGAATTTTACCCACAGGAAAATTCACATTTCTTCTATTTTCTTTGAGCCATTTTTCATTTTCCAGAAATAAATATTTACTGGAAAACAAAAAAGAAAAAAATTGGGCTCAATCTTGACTGGGCCCAAAACGGCAAAAGCCGCCCGGCCCAGCTCCCTTGCACGCGTGCTGCCCGCAACCAGGCCGCAACCTGGGCCTGGGCCGGCAAAGCCGCACGGCCGCACGCGCCCGCCTGGACCGGCCTCCGGTCCGTTGATTCTGCGCCGTCCGATCTAGATCGCCGGTTACACGGCCTTCTCGATAGATCAAAACCGTGACGCAGCGGTCAGCACCCGAAAACCCTAGCCATTTCTTCTCTCGCCCTCTCTCTCTCTCTCTCGTCGCGCTGGCGTCAGCGGCGGCGGCCACGGTGGCTGTCGATGTCGGCGTCAGCGACGCGCGACACCGTCGAGTGGCACCACGGTGGTGCCCTTTGGCCCGTGCCTGAGGTGGAGATCGTGCGGCGGCGCTTCTCCTGCCCCAGCGGTTGGGGTTGAC
Organism: Miscanthus floridulus; assembly: GCF_019320115.1. Taxonomy (NCBI): domain Eukaryota; kingdom Viridiplantae; phylum Streptophyta; class Magnoliopsida; order Poales; family Poaceae; genus Miscanthus; species Miscanthus floridulus. The sequence goes on along the minus strand of NC_089596.1, from coordinate 84,708,954 downwards.
TTCCCGCGTGGCGTCCATGCGACGGCCGGCGGTGGAGATGGAGCGGGCAGACTCCAGGTAGGATCTTCTTCCCCTTGTCCAATTCTGTCTCTTCCCCTTCCTCGTCGCGAGTTAGGGTTAGGGTTTCGTTAGGGTTAGGATTAACCCGATTCGGTTTTTCTTTCAGTTTTGATTCGAGATCAGCGAGGTAAGCCCCTTCCTAGCTCTTCCCCTTTCCCCTTCTTCTGCTCTTTTGGGTCTTCTTCTATTCTTCTCGGATCTTGTCTGATTTTAGGGTTAGGTTAGGGTTTTGGGTTAGATCACTGTTCTTCTTCCCCGGCGGTTAGGGTTCGGTTGAACCCTCTGCATCTCTGTTTCTCCCCCCCCCCCAATTAGGGTTAGGGTTTCAATCCAAACCGGATCGACCCTCTGCTTCTCTTCGATTTCTTTTCAATTCTCTACCCCATACTAGATCTACACACTTGGTAAACCGTCTTTGATACCATTCATAGGATTTCTTAACCTCTAGGTGTAGATCTAGCAGGTATGAATAGCTCGTTGGTGTACCTTGGTAGCTAGTGCGCCCGCGGCCGGCGTCATGGTGGCCGCGTCGAGGTGGAGTAGTGGTAGCCGTGACGCGCGTGCTAGGCCGTCGTAGGTGCAGGCACGGTGCAGTGACGGCGGTCAAAGGCGTCCCGGTGGTGGCACTGCGGAGGCGACGGCGAAGTCGGTGGGGCTTCCCGTCGTTGGCAGCACATTCTCTTTAGATCGGGTTAGGATTTCTCTGTAGGTGGGTTGCGGCGGCTCAGGTCAACCTCGTGGATAGAGCCCTGGCCCCCATCTCCCTTTATGGTGCAGTGCGACGGGGGGGGGGCACCATCCATGGAGCGGTTGTGTGCCCTCGATCAGGGCGCTGATCCAAGGGCCCAATTGGCCGTTGAGATCAAACTAACACTATCTAGTCAGCAACCACGATAGGCAATAGCGTATACCACGCTAATTCAGTCACCAGTAAAGGCGGCAGCACTGCACGGCCGTCGGTCGACATTGCACTATATATACAAATAATGTAATAGCGTCTAAGGGCAGCTCCAACAATTAACTCTTAAGCTAGCTCTAATTTTTTTCATATTTTAATAAAAGAGAGAGAAAAGCTAGCTCTTGTTGAAGAGTTAAGGTCTTACACACATTTCAAGGTTATGTGAGAGTGTCGTGTGGGATTATCCATGTTAAAAGAAGTTTTGCCTTCTAGTTCTAACCATTGCGGGTGCCCATATATATATATATATATATATATATATATATATATATATATATATATATATATATATATACACACACACACACACACACTCTAAACAAGCAACCGTTAATGAATTCGACTAGCTAGGAGTACGTACTTCACTAGCTAACAATCAGTTTGCTAGCAGTAATCATTTTATAAAAAATAAAAAATATACAAAGAGATGAAGGACAGGAAAGAACAAAGCGATCGACGAGGGGGAGGGGGTGGCTTGTACGTTAACCCTATATATGCGCAGCGAATTGTACGGGCGCAAATTTTTATGTCACGGCCCCAATCATCACAGATCGAGAATCCAATGATGCGTGTCGTCACTGCCTCCTAGAACAATTCCTCCCTCTAGCTAGCCTCTAGCGTCCGTACACTCTACTGTGCCGTATAGTAGTAACAAAAACATATATTCAGTCGAACGTCGCAGCCAACAAAAGCACAAGCAACCTAACCTTGTTGCCACTCCTTATATATCTAGTCTAGCTATACCTATACTCCTAGCTGCTTACACTTTTAATTATTGGGTGAATAGTAATAGGCACAGCCAAGATTTAAAACTCTGTCGAGCTTCCGATCGCGATCGATGGATCAACAAGCACAGGCCAACAAGTGTGGTCTACCACGCAATATTGATTCCAGACAAGACTCGGCATGCGAGAGAATTGAAAGCAATGACACGGGTTTCTGTGAGCATATAGCAGGCAAGCTTGCACACAGTGGGTCCAATCCATATCGCTCGAATTGAAGCGAGATGCATGTTTCGTGAAAAAAATGGGCCGCGGCGAAGTGCAAGCACAGTGTTCAGCCACAGTGGCGGCGATCGAGCTAGCCGGAGCTGATGAGAGAGGCCGGCGGACGGCCGATGCTGATGAGGGGGGCCATGCGTGCATGCAAAAGACAAGGCGAGCGATTCATTAGCTTCCTTTTCCTCGCATCAGGCACTCCGCACTCAGCAGGCAGGGCTAGCATAGCGTGGGGGCCGGCGCTGCTGCTGGGCTGCTGGCGGCCTGGCCCACCGCGCGCGTGAGAAAGTCACAGGAGGGGTCAGGGAGGAAAAAAGGCTAGCTACTGTTCTTCTTCCTTCCTCTCTCGGCCGGCTCTGTCACTCTCTTTCTCCTCGAAAAAGAACCAGGGAGGGGAATAATAGTCGAGCTGAGAACGGAAAGCGGAAAAGGGCTGCAGGAATGAGATAGATCGGGGCCAGATCGGGAATGCGATCGTCGGCCTTCAGGTTCAGAGAAGAGGGAGAGAGAGAAGATGCATATATGCATCTTGAATTCTTAATGCTTGGATGCAGTGTATTTTTTTTTCCTTCTCTCGTAAGGACTTGTTTGGACGTCTATATATCCGTCTCAATCCATGTGAAAATTTAATCTGAAAAAAAAGGAGAAGCATGCAGCTGAGACTGATACACGGAGACAGCAGTGTGCTGGGCTGCTAGCCGCTGACCGTGTGTGCGTGCATGATTTGGTGATCAGTGGGACGAGTGAGATCTTGCAGAGAGAGAGAGAGAGAGAGAGATAGGTGGACGGGCGCGCGTGCGCACGTGTGGTCAGCGCCATGGGCCTGACTCGGCAGCAGCCAGCCAGCAGTCCAATCGGGCGGGGGACCAGCAGTGCCTCGCAGATCTTCTTCCTCCGATCCATCCGAGCTCGCGCTGTTTTATTTAAGACCACTCCTCCGCTCACGTACAACGCCGCCGCCAGGCGCCAGCAGCCAGGAGGGGACACACGCCCCACGGTCCACCACCCCAGCGTGCTGAGAACTGATCGACCCCTGCGTGCATGGCCACTTGGCAGCAGCAAGCTCCGATCCGTACTTCTGGGCTTCTTTCTGGCCATGGCGACTCCATCAACAACCAACCAACCAACCAACCAATCGCCTTTCCTACTGACTATAGCTACTGTCAAGTGAGCTGATGAGCATGTGTTAAGGTAGAAATGCATGCAGATGCAGGCTAGCTAACGAGAGGACTGGGTATTTTTGGGATAGAATTAATTGCTGACAGTGTGGATGGATGTGGATTCAGCAGTGTTGCTACCTAAAGCTTTGCAACTGAGGGCACACACCATTGATGCAAGCCTTAAATTTGCACCTATTATTTGCACAGTATAAGCACAACAGCAGAGTTAAGTAGGATGCATGGGGTGAGTACTTTGTACTGCATCTCGACACTGAATGCATGTTTATTTATGTAACTATATATCTGCTCCGATCCGTATGTAGCAAGAACTATAGAGAAACAGTAGTCGGTCAAAGAAGCTAATAGATGGCATTCAGAAAAAAGAGAAGCTAGATGGATATATATAAATCCTGTGCTCAAACATATACATGAAGATCTCAAGCTAGTTTGCAATTAGCCTCAAATAAATCTTGCTCTTTTATGTCACCATGGGTATGCATGAGAGAGACATGGGCAAGCAAAACAAGAGTACAAGACCTATATATATTAATTCATTCACTTCCACCGATCCTGGATACTACAAATTTTTGCCAATTGCCATGTATTATTATAAGTGACTTGACTGACCTATAGTAGCCGGCAAATTGAGCATAGTGAAATAAAATGGCTCAAGTAGAGAGGAGGAAGAAATCCAGCAAAGAAAAGGGGAAAAAAAGGCAAGAGGAGAGAGGCGGTTTGTAAAGAGCAAGAACGATTCTGAAACCAAATGGCAGAAGAAATATAGCTCAAATGTTGCAAATTAAAGCTCGAGGTATAGCGAGACGTACAGAAGCAAATAGACATGGTTTGCAAAAGTGATTCTACTATACTCGGGATGTGCTGTTCGGTGCAGCAGCAGCAGTGGTGGCGCTTCCCTGGCCGGTGGTCGGTGCAGCTTTCGCCGCCGCCGTGCTGCCACCGGACCCGTCACCGGCGCTGCCGGCGGCCTCCCGTGCTGCCGCCGCCGCCGCGGCCGAAGACGACGACGCCTCCCCTGAGGCCACCGCCGCCGGCTGCTTGCGCTTGCGGCTCTTCTTATCGTAGGGTATGCCCCTTGCCTTGGCCTGCGCGTCGCGGACGTCGCGGAGGTAGATCCGCACGGCGCGGGCCGCGAAGGGGTTGGACTCCGGTGCGTGGCCGCTCTCCTCGTACGCGGCGCGCAGGCGTCCGATGAGCGCGTCGAGGGATCCCCAGGCCTGGCGCAGCGGGCACGGGCACGGCGCCGGCGGGTTAGGCTGGCCGAAGTAGGCGCACCCGTCGGCGTGCACCTTGGTCTTGCCGAACTGGTCCAGGTACTTGAGGAACTCGATGACGTGCGCGCCGCTGCACCGCGCCAGCGTGAGCGGCGGCCGGTGGTTCCGCAGGTACTGCAGGAACGTGTTCCAGTCCCGCCGCTTCTGCGACTCGTACCTGCTGAGCTGCTGCTGCGGCGGCAGCGGCTGGGGAGGCGGGGCGGCGGCCTGCTGCGGCTGCGCCTGAGCCAGCGGCTGGACCTGATGATGATGCTGCGGCGGCGCGTGCGCGTCGTCGTCGCCGCCCCTCGCCGCCGAGGACGACGGCAGGGCGGCTGGCCCCGAGGAGGGATCCATGCACGCCGACTCAGCTGCTGGCCTGCTGCTCACCCGGCCGGCCGGGGCCGGGGCCGGGGCCGGGGCCGGGGCCGGGGCGCGGGCGAGCGCGCGATCGTGCGGATCAGTGGAGACGCGCACCGTCCGGGGCGGGCGCGGGGTTGGGTCGCGATGGGATGCGGGGGAGAGCGACGGGCCTGGGCGGGGGGAGTGGAGTGGAGAAAGGGAGGTGAACTGAACGACGCTGCTGCTGCTGCCTGCTGGCCTGCTATACGAGGGAGTCGAGTGAAGTGAAGGGGCCGGGACGGAGGCGTGATGGCGATAGGCGGAGGCGCGTGGAGGGTGGGGGCCGGCGGCCATTCACGTGGTGGCCCCACGCCCAGAACACAATTCCGTTCCTTCCGCGTCTCTCTCGGCGTAGAGGCGTCGGGGACGGACGTGGGTACGTACGCGGCGTAGGTTGGGGGATCCATGGGATCACGCGCCGAGTACTGTATATACCGGTCTGGCGGTGTCTCTGCCGAGTCGCCGGCGCCGGCCCCGGTGGCATCATTCGAGCGCGTCGTCAGATGTGGCTAGCGTTTATAGGTCGCGTCCGGCCGGTGTGTACCGTGTCATCAGTGTAACCCAGAGCGCTTGTCGGACGAGAATAACTATGATGAGCCCTGTACTGTTCCCAGCTTCGGCGAGCTACACTACACATTCTTCTAAAACCTTTTTCTCTCTTTTATATTTATTACAAACTACTACAACAAGGACGTCGGTCCTGTTCGTTTCGCTGAAAAGCTATAAGTACTGTTCGCTGATTTATTGTGAGAAAAAAACATTATTCGTTCGTTGAAAAAGTATGACTCATAAGACAAGCGAACAGGGCCGTCGCTCAATGCTTTATGTTATTTCATTCCTTTTTTTTTCTGTGCACTTTACCTTCCAAATGGAAACCTTTTTAAACTTACAATTTTTTTTGACGTTGATTTTAAATTTACAATGATGCATGCACGCACGCTAGCCTTCCAATTTTTTTTAGGTTTGGATTTCAAATGTTAGCTAAGCGGTCGGTGTTTTGCGTAAGTTGGATTCACTATGTAAAAAACGATTTTTAGCAACGGGACGAATTTTTTTGTAGGGGCGGCTGGTGAGGAGCCGCCCCTACAGTGGCGTGCTCGGGAGCCCAGACACCAGCCGCCCCTACAAATAGAACAGCAAGGACAGCTGGTGATACGAGTCGCCCCTATAAATGGGTCTGATTTGTAGGGGCGTCTCACTCACCAGCCGCCCCCGGCATTGCTATTTGTAGAGGCGGCTGGTGATTGAGCCGCCCCTACAAATGCCCCCGTATAAATACCTCCGATTTGTAGGGGCGTCTTAATCACCAGCCGCCCCTACAAATGACCCACATATAATACAACTGCAGCATCTTCATCCTCCTTGGGTCACTCACTCCAACCCATGAAAGAAAGGTGGAGAGGCCTTGGGCACCTTCCAAAAATTACTCTACTAATGGGGAAAGGTTTTGATCTCAAATTCTTTGGTGGAGAGGTGGTAGAAGGTAAGAAAAAGCTATTCCACACTTTTTTTTGATGTTTTAATGGTTGGTTAGTGAGTAATTAAAGTTTTGTTTTTCTCTCTCTTCTATGGTGCTTGAGCTACTTATGAAGCAAATTTGACCCAAGTTTTAAATGTACTAGGGTAAATTAGGGAGGGGAACAAGATCATACCCTTATTTGGTTCATGTTTCTTGATTTTAGTGAACAATTAGTTAGTTTTTTACATGTTTCATGTCAATGTAGATCTAGATCTAGGGTTTGGTTTTTTTTATTAATTTTGTTTTTGTAAATTTATGTTTGATAAAATTGGACTAGGGTTTATATGAAAGATATTGGGTAAAGTATAATTGTTGCTAATTGTTGTCTTTGAAATTGTTTATTGTAATCAATAAATATGTATTTTAATTATTTATGGATAAATAGGCCATTAATTAATTTTCCTCTACCATGGTGTGTTTGTATGCTTCATGTAATTATATTAGATTTATATTCATATATATCTAAAGTATATACAATTATTCTCAAGTAATTATTAATTTGATTCATTTTTATATATATCTGAATAAGTAGTCATTTAATGTTTGTTTTGTTGTTGTAAAAGATGGAGTACAGGAACTCTTGGATGTATGGTTCGTTAAGGTTCAAGGCATGTTTCCGTGAAGAGGTGGATAAATTTATTGAAGCCGCAAAGAAGCATGCAACGACATTGAAAGATAATAAGGATACAATTATTTATCCCTGTAAAGATTGCAAAAACCATATGGCATGGACAGATGTGACTATCATCATATCACAATTGATTATGCGAGGATTTGTTAAGGACTACACAGTGTGGATTCATCATGGTGAAATGGTTATTGTTAACGACGAGGATGAGGAGGAATACGACAACGAAACCATAGAATCCCTGTCCCAATATTCAGTAGAGCTTGATGCAGGAATGGATTTGGGTTTGGCAATGAACAAGGTGGTGATGCTGGTGGTTGGGATGGTAACGACGAAGGTGGTGTCAATAATGATGGTGGAGCATGTATCGGGGATGAAGATGATTTAGAGGACATGATTCGAGCCCTTAGACCAGAGATTTTACTAAATTGCCCGAAAGGTCTAGAAAATTTGAAAAGGATGACAAAAGCATCGAAGGAGACTATGTATGATGTTGAAAAGGGTTGTCCGACACATTGGACATTGCTATGTTTTGTGCTTGAGCTACTCATCCTAAAGGCTAAGTACGGCTGGCCAGACTATAGTTTCAATGATCTATTGCATCTCCTGTCATGGGTGCTGCCACAACCAATCTCAGTTCCCACCAACACATACCAAGCGAAGAAGGTCATAAGTCCATTGACAATGGGGATTGAAAAAATCCATGCATGCCCCAAACACTGTATACTTTTTCGTAGCGAAACGTTCAAGTCACTGGATAAATGTCCCTGGTGTGGGGCCAACCGGTACAAGAACAATGACCTTTACGGTGGGGACGAAGCCTCCATGGGAAAAAAGAGGAGTAAGAAGGGTACAAAAAAGGTGGTACAAGAATCTTAGCCCCCAGAGGACACTCCATTAGGCAACGATGCAAAACAGAGAAGAATTTCTGCCTTGGTAATGTGGTACCTGCTAGTGATCGACCGCTTGAGATGTATCTTTCTAAACCCTAAAGAAGCCACACTCATGACATGGTGGGATGATGAGCGCAGGTGGATGATGATAAGATTGCACACCCGACTGATTGTAGTCAGTGGCAAAGGTTTGATGAGAAGCACAAAGAATTCAGCGATGACCCAAGGAATGTACGGTTTGGCTTGAGCACCGATGGAATGAATCCCTTCAATGAGAGGATGAGCGACCACATCACTTGGCTAGTGATCTTGACCATGTACAACATCCCAACATGGTTGTGTCAGAAGAGAAAGTACCTTCTCCTCACTATTCTTATTTCTAGCCCTAAACAACCAGGCATTGATATAGACGTGTTCCTCGAGCCTTTGATGCAAGAAATGGAGAGGCTATGGAGGCATGGGGAGCAGATGTACGATGCGTTCCGAAAGGAGGACTTTATATGTAGAGCAATAATATTTGTTACTACCAATGATTACCCCGCATTGTTTGCTTTGTCTGGATAGATCAACGGGAAGACAGGATGCTTGGTTTGCTTGGATGGTACTACATGGGTGTACCTGGATGCATCCAAGATGATAGTTTACCTAAGGAACCGACGCTTCTTAAAGACAAGTCACAAGTACCGTAATAAATTGTTCTTTGGATTTTATGACAGCACCCCAGAGATTGAACCCCCTCCGGAGAGACGTCATAACGAAGAACACGTGTACAGAATGGTGAAAAACATATGCGTCGTCTATGGAAAGAAGAATCTGGATGGGACGAACAGAGATAGAAGCACACCTCCTGATGAAGGCGTACCTTTCAAGAAAAAATCGATCTTCTTTCAGTATCTGCCTTATTGGCTAGACTTGGAGGTCCCCCATGCCATTGATGCTATGCACGTGCAGAAGAATGTCATTGAGAGTCTCATTGCTACCTTGATGGACACAGGCAAGTCAAAGGATGGTCTAAAAGCATGGAAAGACATGGTGCAGCTAAACGTGCTGCCACAGCTTCACCCGATACTTGAGGCTAATGGAAAATACACTCTGCCCGCGGCGTGCTTCAACCGAACACCAGACGAGAAGAGAGCTATATGCACTTTTCTAAGGGGGGTCAAAGTCCCGACTGGGTTTTCAGCAAACACTAGTACAGAAACAAACTGTACTCCTAGTTGGGAAACCCTTTCAGTCCCAGTTTCCCAACCGGGAGCACGAATCCAGGACTAAAGGGCCCCTCCTTTAGTCCTGGTTTCTCGCTCGCCTTTAGTCCTGGTTGGTAATACCAACCGGGGCTAAAAAGGCCTCCTGGCCTGGCCACGTGGGCCGGCCCTTTAGTCCCGGTTGGTATTATCAATCGAGACTAAAGGTTTTCTTTTTTTTCTTTTTTTGTTTCTATTTTCAATTGATGGTTCATTTTGGTTTTCGAATAGGTTTTCGAATACGCATTCTACACTGCTAATAATATACGTATTCTACACGCTTATAATGTTCGAACATTTTGTACAAACTAAAGTATGAAACTAACGTATATATTACATGCATATACATATATTGTACATTATTTTATGTACATATAATATGTATATATATATATATTACAAATAAAGCTTGCATTGTATATTCTATCATATCCTTGGGATAACAAATTCACTCCATCTGGTTTTGCTTCCATGTTTCGTTCATGTCATTGTAGAACTCGTCAGTGGGGTTTAAGACCTGGTCATTAAGAAATCCTGCTATGGTCTCTTGAATTGCTTTCAGATGGTCACGTCGTATGACTTTTTCCTTCAACCATAGAGTCTTCAATAAAAGTTAAAGGAAAAGTATTAATATATATATATATGTGTTGGTCACGTGATTACTTATATATATGAGCAATAAAAGAAATTGTGAATATATGAATATATTTATATAACGTACTTTGTCGATCTCTTCAGGAGTTCTTTTTGAGTACGCCATGATGAACTCGCAAACATAGTATCCGCAGTGGTTGGTCCCCTGTTCTTGCCTCAGAACCCACTTTTACGAGAAAAAAGATCTGGTGAATTGAAAGCATGCATGGTGTTAATTGAATTATATATATATATATATATATATATATATATATATATATATATATATATATATAAATGTAGCTAGTACTTACTTTGTGTGCGATTACATCCAGTGGCACTTTGCAATGTTTCATGTGGTGTTCCTCAATGAAACTTTTCCAAACACTACGCCCAATAAAATAAAAAATTAATTTGGCCTTTAATAATTGTTACAGTTAAGAGATTGGGGTATATATAGTTGCTAGAGAGACCAAATTACCCTTGAATAATATCTATCATGTCTTGGTACTCTCTTTGCTCTTTTCTTAAAGAGTCTAAGATGCTCAACCGACTATTGGCCATATCGATGACCATCAATATCCAATGATTGCTGCATATGTTTTTATACATAAATATGATCGACATTAACTAGAGTCAACATATATATATGGGAGATAGCTTAGCTAGTAAGCAAATAATTGAACAAATGTCCATATGATCGACATTAATTATTTAACACCCACTTGAAGTTGTAGGGGAAGAGTATGTCCTTGTTTTGTTGGTTCACTAAGAACCTCATGAGATTTTTCTCGAGTTCAACTTTCCATTCAGGTGGGGGATTAGGGTGTTTGAATAAGACATTTGGATCAACGAAACCAACATCATTATCCTTTCTCTTTCTGAGTTCTATCATCTCATATCTGCATATATAAAAATATAGTGTGAGGATATATAATTTATATATATACATGTAGCTTTATATATATAACTTTAATAGTAGAAAATAATCACACTTACAGACAATAGCAGCTAATGAGACTTTTGTCGAGAGAGTCCAGGTGGCATAGTTGGTGTAATTCTAAAAACTCAACATATATAATGTCATCGCCACGGAAGTAATGTTGATTTCTAACTCTGACAGAAACAAAGGTCTCTCCCCGTTCACATGCCGCCATGTATCACTTGTTTAGCAGGTACATTTGCGTACCCAGTTCACCTAAGGCCTCAGGGTTGTATAGACTCTTTCCATGTTCAAATTTCTTCCAAGGATTCACTTTCAGAGCAGATGGTCCTTCAGCGAGCACTTGGGCAAGGTCCAAACCAGTATCCTCATAAAACCGAACCAAGTCCTCAAAATTGACGTCCAGTAAGTCTAAGTTTGAACCATATTCATTACGAATGACAAGAGGGGGGGACTGATTGTTACGATTGTTGTCCGAGTTGTGCAACACCTTTCCCTGCTCTAGTCTTTTTATGCGCCGCCTCAAATGACTTGGTGAGAGAGCGGTCGTAGTCCGATTTTGGTAGGGTCTTTTGAGATTCCCGCTTTTTCTGGTCCACCTTCTTTCTTAGAAGATCTGGAGGTAGGTAGAAGTACGGTTTCTCTGGGTTCTCCCTCGCTTCTCGTTGCTTTCTTACTTTTTCGAAGAAACTATTCACATCTTTTTGTACTACAGCATTTAATTTCTTTTTACTTTTCTCATAAGACAATTTTTAGGGAATAACTGGATTAGAGGAGGCTTTCTTCTTTGCCGGCTGGTGGGCCAATGGCTTTGTTTGCGGGGCGAACCTCTTAGGAGCTGGCTGCTTCTTGGTCATCAAGGGAGGCGGGGCAGCAGTTGGAGACCTCCTTGGAGGCATTGGAGACCTCCTTGGAGGTGGCGGCGGTGGCGGCGTTGCATAGTCATTGCCTAGAGCACTATGATGATCTAGAGATTGAATAATTGAACTTAGGTTGGCGGAGGCCCTGCTGTGTTAGTACAAAAAAGAATAATTAGGTATAAGAAAGTGTTATTATTAATCATGCATGTCAATAGAAAATTAGTGAAAAAATTGTTTCATTCACTTTTATCCGCACCTATTGTCTGATAGTTGAGGAAGCAGCGGTGGACTAGAGACACCAAGAATAATGATGTAGCGCTTGTGCCATAGTATGAATGTCTTCTCTGCTTCTCCTAGAGTCTTCTCCCCATCACCTCCTGGAATGTCAAGAGCCAGATCACTAAAACCTTTGTTAACTCTATCCACTGAGACGCTAACATATCCAGGTGGTATTATTGCCCCATGGATTCTTGGTGTTTTGGTAGGATTTGGAGGAGAAAAAACACCGAGAGCCACCATGATTGTGGCATTCCCTTTTGGAATATGTAGCTCACATGATGTAAACGGTGCAGTGATGTCATCCACGAGGAAACGTAGCATTGCGTCATCTTGATTTGACAACTCCGTAGAAGCGCAACTGCTTTTTAACTGATCAGGGGGACTAATATTAATGTTGATTCCTGGATCTGATGCTCACCTTTGGGCACTCATTGCTATTTGCACTTGCTTTATGATTTCCTCCTGCATTCTAGCTTGCATGTCTTTTTCGTACTCCTGTGCTTGAAGCAACGCCTCCCGTGACTCACGAACATATTCCTCCAACCTGCTGATCCGCGCTGCTTCTTCATCCTTCCTTCTCTGCCGGCTTCTATAGGTATCTCTGTCGTTATGGAAACCATGCTCCCAAGAAATGTTCCGACCTAAACCTCTCGTTTGGCCACTATGTTCAGCAGTCCCGATGGCATACGTCAGTTCATCCTTCTCTCTATTGGGCCTAAACGCACCAATAGCTTTAGCTTGTAGAGCATAAGAAAATCTTTGTGTTGCTCTTTCGAGTTTTAGGTCATGAACCAGCTTCCTAGTCTCTAGGTCCAGTCTTCCCCCATAAGCGAAAAACCAATTCTTCGTGCGTTTGGGCCAATTGAGTGATTCTGGTGTGATACCCTTGGCAAGAATATCCGCTTCCATTTTTTCCCACTTGGGAATGACAGTCGCGTAGCCACCTGATCCCATGCCATGGTGGTATACCTTCTGTCGGGCATTCTCTTGGTTCCTTCTCACCCGTTCCTCACCCTCTTTCGATGTCTTGTACTGTACAAAATCATTCTAGTAGGGCCTCAACTTCGTGAGTGGGCCCCTAGTATTGAAATTGGGCGTTAGGTTCTTCTTGATGTATTTTGTGTATAGGGATTTCTTCCAAGTCTGGAATTGTGTGGTCATCTTCTTTATAGCCCACTTTCGAACTAGCTCCTTCAATTCATCATCGTTGATATCATCATAATCATCCGCTTGCAACGTGAAATGTTAAAGGATATCATCCCAAATTAAATTCTTATCAAGATCAGAGACAAAACTAACATGAGGCTCGTTGATCTTTTGCTTCCATTCACGGGCACTGATCGGAAGTCTGTCCCTTACAAGGTACCCACAGTGTTGCATGAATTTCCTTGCATGTGGACCAAGTGGTTCGCCTGTCTGGATATTGAATTCTGATATTATGTAGCGCCCCTCCAATGGTTTTTTCGGGCCTTGAATATTTTTGCTTTTCGCCATTGTGGTCGTCGATCCAGAGGGCTACGTATAAAAAAAGAATAAATAAATATCATGTGTACACATAATAGATGATAGATATTCAAATATATATATATATATATATATATATATATAATATTCAAATATATATATAAATAAATATACCTCGCCAGTATTTTCTTGCACAATATTTTCTTGCTTATTTTCAAGAGCCAGGTATTGACTCCCGTCATCTACATCCTGCTGGTCACCATCGGCAAATTGAGTGCCGGTGTTGATAATATCCATCATTTCTTCATCCATGTTGTCTCTCGGGGCAGCTATCTAGCTTTTACACCACTATATATATCTATAAAAAATAAAAACCATATATCTATAAAATGGATCGAGTCATGTGCTTAAAATTAATTAAATAACTACACTCGAAATTCAAGTCTCCAAAGCATAACTTTGATTTCTTATTTTCTAGAAATATTTATTGGCAAGTGATATATATAACAATATAAATTTAAAACTCTCTAATATGTATAACAAATATATATATATAACAATACAAATTTATAACTCTCTAATATGTATGTATAACAAATTTATATATATAACAATATAAATTTATAACTCTAATATATATGTATAACAAATTTAGCTATATAACAGTATAAATTTATAACTCTCTAATATAGATGTATAACAAATTTATAGATATAAAATAAAAATTTATAACTCTCTAATATATATATATATATATATAACAAATTTATATATATAACAATACAAAATTATAACTCTCTAATATATATATATAACAAATTTATATATATAACAAATTTATATATATCAATACACAGTACATTGGGGCCGGTGGCGTTGGTGGCGCGCGGGGCGGCCGGCGTTGGGGCAGCCGGCATTGGGGCAGCCGGCGTTGGGGTTCCAGTCGAGGCCGTGCACCTCCCGCGCATGCTCACGAAGGAGGCGCATGGGGTTCTGCGGCGGCGGGAGCCGCGCGGCGTCGAAGAGGCGCACAGAGCCGTCCCCAGAGGCGGCGGCGCAGAGGGAGTCATGGGACTTGGACCATGCGCAGTCGAAGAGCGCATCGGAGGTCGGGAAGGAGAAGATCGGCGCCGGGTTCGGCGACAGTGAGGTCAAGGACGATGAGGTGGCCACGGGCGACGGTGACGAGGGCGGTGGCAGCGGCAGTGACGATGGGCGACAAAGACGAAGAGTGAGGAGGAAGAAGAAACGACTGCCTTATATAGGGGAGGGACCTTTGGTCCCGGCTCCTGTAAACGCCCAGGACAAAAAGATCTTTAGTTCCGACTGGTAATACCAGCCGAGACTAAAGGTATTACCTTACCTTTAGTCCCGGCTGGTATTACGAGTTGGGACTAAAGGTGTATTTTGGCGGGCCGCAAAAAATGCAGCCCACCTTTAGTCCCGGGTGGTAGATCTACCCGGGACTAAAGTTGGGCTGCAATTTCACTTCCCGCCCGTTTCAAGCTCCATTTGTTTTTTATATATTTCTTTCTATAAAATGTTAAAGTCTTGTTAATTGCACAGTAAATTAAATACAAGGCATAAAATTGTTTTAAAAGAATATGGATTTACTTTTACTTTATTGCACATAGGAAAATTGTGTGACCTAAAGTTTTTTGGTTTATAAATATTGAAACATAATGTCATTAATAATTACTATTTCGTTAATGCAAAAATGTAGTGTTTAATTTAAATCATTAAAACTTTTGTTTTCGATTGGAAATTTGTTTTCACATCATTTTAACGTAAATCTTTTCATTTTTTCATCACTCATTGTCCAAAAGCAACATGGAAATCCCACCATCAAACACAAATTTAATCTGAACATAGAAAAAAGGAAACACCTAATAAACATCTCTGAATTCACAATTATTACATAATACCTCTAATACACACTATTAAACATCACTATATATATCAAGCGGGCACAGTAGTGAACTTCTTCTTAGCGTATATTCCTTGGTTATGATCACGTCATAACCATGGAGTGTCCTCATCATTTAGCTGGATGCTTGGGTCTTTGTTCACTATGAAGGGTGGAATTCGGTCATCCTTTTCATAATCTTCTGATATGTCTGACTTGTCTTCAATTCCGACAATGTTTCTTTTCCCTAAAAGAACTATGTGGCGCTTTGGCTCATTGATTGGGTCGTTGTTGTTTTTCCCTCTCTTCGGTTTTGTAGACATGTCCTTGACATAGAACACCTGATTCCCATCCTTGGCAAGGATGAACGGTTCGTCTTTGTACCCAATATTGCTGAGGTCCACGGTTGTCATTCCATACTGGTTATCGACTGCTACCCCACCTCCAGTCACCTTTACCCATTGGCACTTGAACAATGGTACCTTAAAAGTAGATGCATAGTTTAGTTCACATATCTCCTCTATGTGGCCATAATATGTTTGCTTATTTCCATTAGGGTTGGTGGCATCTATGCGAACACCACTATTTTGGTTGGTGCTCCTTTTATCTTGGGCTACTGTGTAAAATGTATTCCCATTTATCTCGTACCCTTTGTATGTGATGATATGCCATGATGGCTGCCTAGCCAACAAATACAATTGCTCATCAATACTCTCATCACCCTGACATTCTTTTCGCAACCAGTCACTGAAAGTTTCCATATGCTGATGCGTAATCCAAGCTTCAGACTTCCCTGGAAACTCGGATCGGAGCAACTCTTTATGTGTCTCGATATACGGATCCACAAAGGAGGAGTTTTGCAGAACTGTGTAGTGTACTTTATTAAAATAATTGTCCTGCGTACCAATATATGGTTTCTTCCCTAGTGTCCCATTTCCACTTAGTCTCCCCTCGTGTCACGATTCAGGAACACCAATCGGGTCAAGGTCGAGAATAAAGTCAACACAAAACTCAATGACCTCCTCTGTTCCATAGCCCTTGGCGATGCTTCCTTCTGGCCGAGCACAGTTGTGAACATATTTCTTTAGGACTCCCATGAACCTCTCAAAGGGGAACATGTTGTGCAGGAACATAGAACCGAGAATGTTAATCTCCTTGACCAGGTGAACTAGGAGGTGTGTCATGATATTAAAGAAGGAAGGAGGGAACACCAACTCAAAGCTGAAAAGACAATGAACCACATCATTCTGTAGTTTAGCTAGATCCATTGGATCGATTGCCTTCTAAGAAATTGCATTGAGGAATGCACATAGCTTTACGGTGGCTAGACGTACATTTGGAGATAGAATTCCTCTTAATGCAACTAGAATCAATTGCATCATGAGCACATGGCAGTCATAGGACTTTAAGTTTAGGAATTTCTTCTCTGGCACATTTATTATACCCTTTATATTCGAGGAGGATCCAGATGGTACCTTGATGCTTGCTAGGCATTGAAACATGCTTTCCTTCTCTTCTTTGCTAAGAGTGTAGCTAGTTGGACTTAAGTAATGGCGTCCATCATCTGTCTTCTCTGGATGTAGGTTGTCTCATTCTTTCAAACATCGTAGGTCCTATTATGCTTCAAGTGTGTCCTTAGGCTTCCCATACACATCCATGAAGCCTAGCAGGTTCACACAAAGATTCTTCATCAGGTGCATCCCGTCGATCATGCTACGGACCTCTAGGACTTGCCAATAGGGTAACTCCCAAAATATGGACTTCTTCTTCCACATGGGTGCATGACTGTCGGTGTCATTCGGAACATGTTCACTGCCATGTCCCTTTCCAAATACTACTTTCACATCCTTGACGATATTGAGTACATCCTCACCAGTTTGGTTGCCTGGCTTGGTCTGGTGGTCTGCCTTACCTTTAAAATGCTTGCCTTTCTTTCTTAGGGCTGATTCACAAGAAGCAATCGATGATGGCCAAGGTACACGACCTTTTGACATTTTTCAAGAATATACCTTTAATGTCATCGAAACAGTGCGTGCATGCATTATATCCCTTGTTTGATTGTCCTGAAAGATTTCTTAGAGCAGACCAATCATTGATTGTTACGAACAACAATGCTCGCAAGTCAAAGTGCTCCTGTTTGTGCTCATCCCACACACATACACCTGGTCTATTCCACAAAAGTAGAAGTTCTTCAACTAGTGGCCTCAGGTACACATCGATATCGTTGCTAGGTTGCCTTGGGCCTTGGATGAGCACTGGCATCATAATAAACTTACGCTTCATGCATAACCAGGGAAGAAGGTTGTAGATACATAGAGTAATAGGCCAAGTGCTATGACTACTGCTCTGGTCCTCGAAAGGATTCATACCATCCGTACTTAAAGCAAACCTTAAGTTTCTTGCATCATTTGCAAACTCTAGGAATTCTCTATCGATTGCTCTCCACTGGGACCCATCAGCAGGGTGTCTCAACATATTGTCTACCTTATGGTCTTCTTTGTGCCATTGCAACAACTTTGCATGGTCTTTGTTTCTGAATAGACATTTCAAGCGTGGTATTATAGGAGCATACCACATAATCTTGGCAGGGATTTTCTTCATGGGACGTTTGCCCTCAACATCACCAGGGTCATCTCGTCTGATCTTATACCACGATGCATGACATACTGGGCATGCATCTAACTTTTCGTACTCCTCGCCACGGTAGAGGATGCAGTCATTAGGGCATGCATGTATCTTCTGGATTTCTAATCCCAAAGGGCAGACTACCTGTTTTGCTTCATACGTAGTGGCGGGCAATTCGTTATCCTTTGGAAGCATCTTCTTTTGGATTTTCAGTAACTCCCCAAATCCCTTATCAGATACACCATTCTTTGTCTTCCATTGCAGCAATTCTAGTGTGGTACCCAACTTTTTCTACCCCGCATCACAAGTTGGGTATAGCAATTTCTTGTGATCCTCTAGCATGCGCTCGAACTTGATCTTCTCCTTTTCACTTTCGCATTCTCTTTGTGCGTCGCGAATGGCCTGACCAAGATCATCAGTGGGCTCATCTTCTGCCCCTACCTCTTCTTCGGCTTCCCCCATTGCAGTATCATTGAAGGCACCATATTCAGCAATAATGTCATCATCGTCCCATTGTTCTTCTTCACCTTCTTCCATTACAACCCCAGTTTCTTCGTGCTTCGTCCAACAAATATAGTTTGGCATGAAACCCGACTTCAACAAGTGTGAATGAAGACTCCTTGAGCTAGCATATTCCTTCAAATTCTTACATATGGCACATGGGCAGCACATGAAACCATCGCGTTTGTTTGCCTTGGCCACACGTAAGAAAGAATGCACGCCCTCAATGAACTCTTGGGAGCGGCGATCAGCATTGTACACCTAATGACGGCTCATCTGCATTACATGACATACATACCATATTAAAACCTAGAACATAATTAGTTAATTATACGACATGCATGCCACCACACAAGGTATTAATTTATGAAAGTATCGCTACAATGTAGACAATCCCAACTACCACTAAAAAAGCTAAAGCTAAAATGCACTTCAGCAGCATAAGGATTTCGCGACCAATCCTAACTAAAATAGATAGATCATGCATTTGTTCAACATCTATGGGCTTCTTCTGCAGGATCACTGCCTCATCAGCCGCCATAGCCGCCTGTGCAAGAGAGTTTTGCACGTGTTCAACATACTCTTCCTCCCTGTACCAGCCTGAACATCTAGTGCCATCCCACTAAAATTAAAACAAAAAATTAGAACTTTAATCACAATCATCATGAAAATAAGTATAAATTAACCATAATCATCAAATGCGACAAAATAACTCACATTGCGATCTGGACACTTATAGAAGATACGGCCCTTGTTGGGACACTCCTTCCTCACCCGGTACTCCATCACAATCTTCTCCTCACACTTGCCGCATGCAATGAGAGGGAGGTCCGGCCTCAGTCGCTTTGGAACCCGATGAGAGGCTGAGGATCCGGAAGCAGTTGCCATCTACTCTCTATACTCATTTTTAATATAATATAAATTTCTCATTTTATAAATAAATAAAATTAAAAAACTCTAAAATTCTCTATATCTCTAAACCATGAAGTGTGCTATGCATGCTAGAGATGAAAGCCGAATACTAGTTTTGAATAACTACTTTAACCTTCCTTCATCCAAATATGCAAACTTTAAAGTGATTTTGAGCTTAAATGGCTTACAAATAAAAAAAATCCACCATAAAAAACCACATATATCTAGTCCACAAAATGAGATATGCTACTGATAAAACATGAGAGTATAAGTTGGTAACCTTTAGAATCGAAGAATCGATGGAGGAATCAAAGAAATCTTGTGATTACCGGCGATGAGGAAGAAGAGAGGCCGGCGATGAAGCAAGAACACTGAGCTCGAAGTGGCTCGGGCTCGGGGAGGAAGAAGGGGTATATAGGAGGGGATCTTTAGTCCTGGTTGGAGACAGCAACCAGGACTAAATGTCCCTTTCTAGTCTCGGATGGAGCCTCCAGCCGGGAGTAGACTTTTACTCCCGGTTGGAGGGACCAACCGGGAGTAAAGTTAACCTTTAGTCCCGGTTGGTAGCTCCAACCGGGACTAAAGGTCCCTTGCAGCAAAAGCCTACCACAGTAGCCATTGAGCAGGGACCTTTAGTCCCGGTTAGAGCTACCAACCAGGACTAAAGGTTTCTCTAGTCCCGGGCGTGAAAAATACCGGGACTAAAGCCAAATTTCGAAGTGGATCAAAAGTTGTTTCTCTACTAGTGAAATGTAAAGAAGCTAGTGTCGATGAAGGACTTATCAATAACACACTGCATGGCTCACAATTGCCATGTGATGTTGACAGTGTTTCTACCTATTGCAATCAGGGCTATAATACCAGAGTTCTTGAAAATGGCCATCACCCGCATGTGCTACTTCTTTTTGAAGATCTCACAGAAGATGATTGGCAAGCAAGAGCTGAGTGACCTACATGAATTTGTGGTGGAGACACAACCAACTAGAGATGTGTTTACCTCCTGCTTTTTTGATATAATGCCACATCTCATGATTCACATGGTTCATCAAATATAGGCGCTGGGCCCTTGCTACTTGCATGAAATGTGGTCCTACGAGCGGTTCATGCCGGTTCTAAGTCGATACGTGCATAATCGAGTATACCCAGAGGGCTCCATGATAGAGGGTTACAGTACTGAAAAAGTCATCGAGTGCTGTAAAGAGTACCTAAAAGTACAGAAATAGATTAGTAAACCCGATTCTCATCACAAGGGTAGGCTAGCTAGGAAGGGCACCAGTGGTAGAAAAGTGTTCATCAACCATGATTACAAAGAGGTGAGTCAAGCGCATTATAGTGTCTTGCAGAGTACACAACTGATGCAACCGTACATTGATGAACACTTGGCTATCATTATGGTGGAGAGAAATGGTTGTTCGGATGATTGGGTCCTGAAACAATACAAGCAACGACTAACTACATGGTTGAAGGACCAAAACATACCGCCTGGAGAAACCATAGACTCTATTACCATCAGTAGGTTGACGGAGGGGCCATCGAGACAAGTGACATCATGGAATGCTTATGACATCAATGGGTATACGTACTATACCCACACAAAGGATAGTAAATATGTGAATCAAAACAGCGGCGTTCGAATAGAGGCTCTCGATGGATTGGGGGAAAAGATCCAATACTTTGGCATCATTGAAGAGATATGGGAACTTGACTATGGAAGGGATATAACAGTGGACTTATTTCGATGCCGCTGGATCAAACAACACCAACTGAACGAGATCGGATTGAGAGTCCTGGACCTCGAGAATCTAGGCTACTAAGATGACCCTTGGGTGCTCGCTTCACATGTCACACAAGTTTTCTATATGTCTGACCCACAAAGTAACCTCCCCCCGAAGAAGAAGACAAAGCACGTGGTTGCCTCCGGGAAATAACACATTATTGGAGTTGATGGCGTGGACGATGTTGAAGCTTACAATAACTACGATGAGATGCCGCTATTCATAGACTTTCCTAAGAAGATCAGTGTTGTGGAAAAGAACCTACCCAAAGACATATTGCTATGGGAACGAAAATGTGTCAAGGGGAAAGTCGTTATAGCGGGCTAGCTAGTTGTTGAACGTGGAGTGTTTGTGTAAGTGTGTGTTTGTAAGACTTCATTTATGCATGCATGTGAGACTATATATTTATGTATGTGTGTAAAACGACATATTTTTGTATGTGTGTGAGACTACATTTATACATGTGTGTGA